>NC_143014.1:425437139-425737139 GCF_055824585.1 Amblyomma mixtum | reverse complement strand
GATACCTTAAGACTGTTAATTAGAGATGCTACGCCTTCTGCTGTTATATCTATTTTAGTCATGAATGGGTAATTGAGTTCTTGGGGTTGAGGTTGGTTGGAATAGTCTTCGGCAGTGAATACTGATGTGAAGTAGTCATTAAACGTGACTGGACAGTTCTCTTGGGGTATTGGACATTTGTTTTCATCAAGCAATGAAATGGTGTCCGACGTGCGTGACGGGGAAATTGTTTTCCAAAATTTTAAGTTAGCCGTACTCGCCTAGGATTGCGTTTGCTTCATTTGGAGGACTGGTGGTGGCTGCACATTGCATGCAGGAACGACTTCGACTTAATGGATTATTTCACGTAAATACTCGCATGTTGCACTTCTGAACACAAACACGGCTGTCACTTACGGGTAGTGCAGGTTTCGAATTCCTAAATCATATTTTTCGTGATAAAATCTCTCAGCACCAGCCCGGACATGGCGCGAGCAGGCACTCAGTGCGGGCAAGCTAATTTCTAATAAAAAATTCAGGACTCGTGCAAGTTTCTCATCGCACAAACCATAGCCAATGCACGGACATGGCGCTCCAAGACACCAGTGAAACCTTTATTTCTTTTTTACAATGTGAAAACGGGAACTTCTATAGTGCAGTATTATAATCGCTAACAATTTTTAACAAGGATATTTGCTCTAATAAGTGTGCCTGTTAAACGCAAAAAAAAATATTTTTAGCGGTTAGCTATATGTGGCGCTATGAAGAGATATCCCCCACTCGCCATGGGTAAATTCGTTGCTCGTTCTAAATTCATCATTGAAAATTGGTTTTGAGGAAAGGAAATGGCGCAGTAACTGTCTCACATATCCGGATGGGCTCCCGTACGGCGCCGTAAAGGAAGGAGTAAAGGATGGACTGAAAGATGCTAGGGAGAGGTGCCGTAGTGGAGGTATCCTGAATAATTTCGACCGCCTGGGGATCTTTAACGTGCACTGAAATCTCACACCACACTAGCGCCTTTTGCAAGTGTGCTGTGAGAGCCATTCAAACGCTGCCACCGCGGTCGCATTCGAACCCGGGTACTCCGGCTCAGTAGACGAGCGCTTTAATCACTTAGCTACCGCGTCGGGTAGGCACGGTTACGCCTATCTGCTTTTCTTCCCGTTTATTGCAATGTACACTGCGCATATTTTATTACACGACATATTGATTGTTATATCATATTGACCCGCCGCGGTGGCTCAGTGGTTACGGCGTTCGGCTCCTGACCCGAAAGACGCGGGTTCGATCCTGGCCGCGGCAGCCGAATTCCGATCCTGGCCGCGGCAGCTGTGTACTGTGCGATGTCAGTGAACGTTGAAAAACCCCAGGTGATCGAAATTTCCGGAGCCCTTCCCTACGGCGTCCCTCATAGCCTGAGTCGCTTTGGGACGTTAAACCACAACAAACCAATATCATATTGTATCATATTAATGGATATTGGGACAATGTGGCATCACACCAAACCATTGCATGGCGGCTTTCTGTGAACACGCCCGGCCTGTCCAGAACAATGGTCTATAGGTCAAGAGTAAAACGCAGTGGTTAGGTTTATTTCCCACGCATGTCAGCTCGCGTGAGAGCTTCCCTTGCGTAACTATAGTGCATATTTTAGAATTCGCGCTATTACTCCCAGGATCCTCACCTGTTCTTCCGCCTCTTTCGTCACCGACAGTGACGTGATGCAACCTTGCTGTATTGCTCACCATTACATTTCATGTACCGTTAACTGTGAAGAACGGCGCAAAGACGTAGCAACAACATTAGACACGGCTGTGTTTGTCTGATGCCTCCTTCATCTGCACCCTTTTACAGTTCTTAGCATCGAAAAGCCAACTAGCCTAACGCTGCTCTTTATTCCAGAGGCTCGTTTATCGAAACGTTGGCCCCTTCTCTATAACTGCGTGTATGGCAGAAAACAGCTGCTGAGGCAGCCTGCTACTCGTCTTTTCTATTCGCCGGTGAGAACCAATCGCAAGTTTGGTGCGGATCGAAGACGACATAATGTAGCCAGCTCCATCGTTTTCGCTGTATTTCCCCAATCTTCGAAAAAATCTCCAGCAGCCCGTTGTAACGTTCCTCGTTCCCCTCACATGTATAGTAGAGCGCACTCAGCATACGCTATGAATCAGTGATGCTGGTTGGTTGGTTTATGGGGTTTAACGTCCCAAAGCGACTAAGGCTATGAGAGACGCCGTAGTTTAGGGCTCCGGAAATTTCGACCACCTGGGGTTCTTTAACGTGCACTGACATCGCACAGTACACGGGCCTCTAGAATTTCTCCTCCAAAGAAATTCTAGCCGCCGCGGCCGGGATCGAACCCGCGTCTTTCGGGACAGCAGCCGAGCACCATAACCGCTGAGCCACCGCGGCGGCGAATCAGTGATGCGTCTGAGCAAAATATATAACTGTAACTTACGCGACTCATGTTGAATCGCTGCGTCATTCGATTGTGAGAGTGTGAAAAATCTGTGAAGTTTCTTATAAGCTGCCACCCACCTGATTAGCGCTGCAAATAAGTGCATGACACGTCAAGTAAAACCTAGCAAAGCTTTGCGAGGAAGCGGTAACACAGTGAATGACAGAGGGGACCACGATGAAGAACTAAAATAAAGACAGGACTTGCATTAAAGTTATGCGATTGGACATGGAGAGAAGGAGATGTCAACGCCGGATTAAAAGCAAAACAATAAAACAGCCGTGTCACAAAGCCACCCCGAACACCCATGAAGTAAAAAGACGGTAAGGGAAGTGTTGTATCGTCTAAGTTTCGGTTTCGCTTTCACTTTTGTCCGTACCGTGTTTCAGTTTCGCTTTCACTTTGTCCGTACCGTGGCGCCAGTGTCTGGTGTATAAAATGCTTTTGTAGATGTTATTAAAGGACAGTTCGTCTGAGACCGCAGCAGCCTCCTGACTCTCTTCGGCGCTCTCCCGGGCCCGCCACACAAAGAAGCCCGAACAACATGTCATGCGTTAGTCAGTGGTTAGCTGATTATTTACGATAATTGAACATGGAGTTGATATAATGCACACTTAAGGAAACGAGAAATAGAAACATAGTTCACAACCACAGTATGACAGTCACACAGGTGAAATGAAGAGTAGTCGAAAGTCACATGAAGTGAACAGAGAAATAGCGCACACACATCACACACACTGGAACACTGAAGCACCGAGTTGCCTTGGTGTTTTCAGTCACCGAACGACTTCTATGAAGGATAGCCGTAGCGATCCGGTGGCTGTCTAGCTCTTGTACGCTGAATGCGTCGGTGCTGAACATCGACAGTTTGAGGGTTGGGCATGTTTGGCGGTGCTGCGCCGTGGCACGCTTGTTCCTGCGTAGCAGACAATGGTGGATCAGCCGAGGTGGATGAAAGTTTAACACTGTCGTAAGTGGACGATGACGAGGGCACCTTGGTGAGTCTCGATGCGTTCCAGATCTTCCCGTCATCGAGGAGAAACGACGATGGTCCCTTCCTCGCGATCACTTTACGCGGCTGACTGTGGAGGGATCACCTTTGAATGCCACTGTAGGCTTCGTTACACGGACGAAGTCATCTACTGTCACCGTTGTCTGTCTTGCCGCCCGGCGAGCATCCGCGTATTTCTTGCTGTTTTGTTGCATCTCCACCACGCGTTGGCGCATCCGACGAAGTTCTGTTGCCGGATCAGTAAAGAAGGACGGTGATGGATGTCCAACAATGTCAAGCCGTGTTCTAGGCAATCTTCCGTGCAGTAGCAGAGCGGGAGCTATCCTTGTAGTAGCATGAGGCGTGCACCGGTAGATCCCGAGGTAGTCAACGGCTGCTTCACGAATGGGACGATGTTCGAGCAAAGCTAGCTGAACGAAATTCTTGAAGACGCGGTTAAACCGCTCGACTAGCCCATTTGCCTGTGGATAATAGAGAGACGAGTGCGTGAGACGAATGGCGCGCTCGTTCAAGAACTGTGTGAATTCTTGCGACGAAAACTGAGGTCCATTTTCGCTAACAATTTCGTCGGGGTATCCTTCGCGGGCGAAAATGGACACTAAGAAATTAGTCACCGTACTTGTTGAAACTTCTCTACAGAAGTGTACTTCCGGCCATTTTGAGAAGTAGTCCACTAATGTAATAGCGAACCTACAGTCTTGCGGGGCTCTTTCCATGGGGCCGACGATGTCGATGGCCAGCTTTTGCCATGGGCGCTCAGGCAGCGGTACCGGCTGAAGAGGAGAAACCGCAGTCTTGGCGCTTTTGTCGGCTGCCTGACAGACGCTGCAGTTATGGACGGCAAGCTCGACTTGCTTGTCCATGCCTGGCCACCAGAAGCGTTCTCGTAGTCGCGCCTTGGTACGAACTATTCCTGGGTGCGCCTCATGAGCCGTGGCTATTAGCTGCGGTGTCAGCGAGAGGGGAACAACCACTCGTTCTCCACGCAGTATCAAGTCGCTGACCACGGAAAGTTCTTCGCGCACAGTGAAGTAGGGCTGCAGTTCGCTTGAAATGAACTTACGGAAAGGCCAAGTCGACTCAACATAGGCGTTGACGTCTTTTAAAATATGGTCCTCGCTAAGAGCCTTCTTGAACTGCTCTTTTGTGAGGCAAAGGGGTGTAATGAGATTTAATATAATCTCCTCCTCAACGGAAACATCTTCATGTGAAACAGAGGCAGGAAGACGAGAAAGGGCATCCGCAACGGCGTTCTCTGATTCCTTACGGTACTCTACTGTGTAATTGTAGCGGAGAAGGCGTTCAGACCACCGTGCAATGCGAAGAGGCCGCCTGCCCGTTCCCTGAGAGGACAGGAGGGAAACTAAGGCTTGATGGTCCGTGCGGAGTGTGAAAGGACGACCCCACAAGTACGTATGCCAGTGCTCGCAGGCCCAAATGCATGCAAGTGCCTCGCGCTCTCCAACCGCATACTTCCTTTCCGCCGGAGACAGCGTACGAGACGCAAATGCAATTGTATGTAGCTTGTGCCCGTCCAGTTGCTGGAGAACAGCGCCAAGTCCGCAGTCAGATGCGTCCGTGGAAACAATGACAGGAAGAGTCTCGTCAAACATTTGAAGTACCCGGCCGGATTGAAGCAAGGACTTCGGAAACTAGCGTCTGCAGCGGCAGTCCAACTGAAAGGTTGGTTCTTGCGAAGGAGGACTCGCATTGATTCAACGATGTCCGCGAGACTCGGGAGAAACTTCGCGTAGTATTCGACTAAGCCAAGGAAAGAGCGGAGTGCCGTTGCATCAGTGGGGGCAGGAGTGTTAATTATTGAATTCACTTTTTCTGGCATTGGCGAGATACCCTGGGCGGTGACCTTGTGACCCAAGAAGGACACAGGGCGTAAAAAATACGCTGACCTTCTGTACCGATGCTGTGCAGAAGAAGGGTCTTGCGACGCTCGGGTGAGAAGGTCGACGATCTTGAGGCCACGAGGAACGTTTCGAACATGCGGTGCCATTGGGACCATGGAACAGCGGGACGGCCCGGGACGGGAAGGAACGGCGGCGGCGGAGGGATGGCGGCGCTCATGGTGCTGAAGCAGCGAAGGAAGGCTCAGGAATGAATATAAAACCTCGTCGCCATTGTAGTGTTCGGGCTTCTTTGTGTGGCGGGCCCGGGAGAGCGCCGAAGAGAGTCGGGAGGCTGCTGTGGTCTCAGACGAACTGTCCTTTAATAACATCTACAAAAGCATTTTATACACAAGAGACTGGCGCCACGGTACGGACAAAGTGAAAGCGAAACTGAAACACGGTACGGACAAAGTGAAAGCGAAACCGAAACGTAGACGATACAACAGGAAGTTGGTTGGTTGGAAGGGAATGAAGGTTGGTGTCACGGGCCTGTAAGGGTTTGGGAAGAGTTCTATACGGTTACACAGACAACCAACAATTTAAAAATCGCCGAAATACTTTCGACTTTGCATCCGGCATGAATAAACAGGGAGGTCTCTAGCGGCGAAATATATCAAAAGTGATTTCTTAACTGTTTATTCATCAATACAAGATTAAGTGAACAGAAACTAAAAAAATAACACGTGTAGGGGTGCGTTTATTGGGCGTCCTCAAGAGACCGAACCGCCGTGTAGGATCTGGCGTTGTAGGCAGGCGTAGCCAGTGCCAAGAGAGCGGGGCAACTTCGTCGTCGTCAGGCGCAGCGTATTATCGGCGCATGGCGGTAGCGGAACCAGTCACCGTTGGCACACTACATAGGATTTAATTCACGACCAGCCTTTTTCGAGCGTACTAGATTATTCGAAACACGCAGCTTCTATAGCATGCGCGAGGTACAGGAAAAGAGTAAAGCACCAATGCTAACAATGGTGAGAGGGGGAGGAGGGTATGAAAATAGACGACAAAGAAAAAAGAGAATCGGTGACAAAGTTGGTATATTAGCTCTATGGGTGACAACTTGAAATGGAGATCCCCTAACGGGAATGCAGCTCTGCGCAAGGAGGGAACGACAGAAAATGAAAAATAAAAATATATATAAAATAAAATATTAATAAAGGGGGAGAAAAACATTCCTTTCCCCACCACCTCATGGAATTCTTAGAAAGACAGGGTAGTGACCCTCGAGGTTCGCTCATTGCCGCATTTCGGTGACAAGCCTGAAGTGTTTGATACCTGCGCAGCGAGGAAGCAACATTTCTGGAGAAAATAGTAGCGATGGTGGTCAGCAGGCATTCCAAAGAAGCACCTGCGCAAAGGAAAAAAGAAAACCACTATTGCGCAAGACTTCGCTAAATCCGACTCGGAAGGGCTGTGGAAGCTCATTACCGCATTTCGACGACAAGCCTGAAGCGCATGACACCTGCGCAGCGAGGAGGCAGCTCCTCGCGGCGTAGTGCTTTATATACCTACATTAAGCTTTAATCTCCGTCACCTGCGGATTTATTTTCTTCAACGAGCAGCTTATGCAGAAGAAAAGGACGAAGAACAAAAATCTCAGTGGACGGCAGCCGTTCTGTGACCCTTTGTGACCGATCCTGCCTGCATGTCCCGCCGATCTGTCCTGCTTCTGCTAGAGCCCTGCAACTCTCCATTGCCAACAACTCCGTGTCTATTCATCGAGCGCAGCGAAAATTCTCCGGCCGCCCACCTGGAACGAATTGCTCAGGAACTGGCTTTATGTTTCCAGACGAAGAAATCGAAACCTTTATTCATACTCCCCTCCAACTCCGAATATACCGAGGTCAACAAGTCAGAGCTCCAGTGAATCGTTTTCTCGATGCATTCTGCTGCTACGAGCTGTGGTGGTGTCACGTTTGGTATACTGGAGATTTTAGCGCAAGACTTCACACGTTACCATCTGAATATTGTAAATTCTTCCTTGGAATCAGCATAGCTTCCACACAGTTGGAATACTGCGAAAGAAATTTTGCTTTTGAAGAATGCAGGGAACGAATTTAGGAGCGGCAATATCCGGCCAAATGCTTTAACCTCAAATTTAGTGAAGTTGATAAAGTAGAACACAGTTGCCTCGCATGCTGAGGACGTTAATGGCCTCAGGTCCATAGAAATTGGCTTTCGTCGCGATTGCTCCGTATGGTTCGCAATGAGCCTCTCGACAGCCGAATCTAACTTTCAGAGCGCAAGAGGAAAGTTGCGGCGCTGGGGATACTCGAGATCGCCTAGGCCTGCGACAGCGTTGAGCATTCGGTCCTTCTTAACAAAAATATTCAGCTACATGCACCGCACTGTATTTATACCTCGATTTGTGAATTTCAAAAGGACAGATTTTTCTTCTGTAGAGACAGTGCTTTTGTTCTAATGCCTATGCTCAAGCAAGAGGTGTGCCGCAAAGATCTGTTTTTTCTCCATTGCTTTTCACCATATTGTTTCGTGATATCCCCACTCATTAAAGGCCTACTTGACCGAAATTTCGCAAACCATAAAAAGGTTTATTTTTTTTATATAGTACACCCCCGTAATATGCTACCTACAAAACATTACGTTCCAGTTTCAAGCAGTTAAGGTGCCAACGGCACGCAAAAAGCCGTTTTCAATACCGAAAGCGGAAAAACGGGCGCCATTGCCGCCCGCCGGAAGTGACGCATGTTTGAGACTGGAGTTCGGGAAGGTTCAGAGCGTCTGCTCGTTGCGGCTCGTGCAATTTTTGCAATAAATACTGGTTATATATGAAAACACACATCTTAAATAGGATGAAACCTCCCAGAAAAAGTTTTAAATATGTTTTATTTGATGTAGTAGACTAGAAAACTCCTCGCTCAACCTCAGCGAACGTGATCGCGCCGCAATGCTAGTGAGCGTTGTTTGCCTGGCAGTATTCGATTACAGCTTGCGCAAAGTTCGGACATCTCGAAGGAAGGACGCGTATTGAAATGGAGGCCAAGTAGAAAAAAATTCTGGTATTACTAAGTCGGCTTTTTTTATCGGGCACGCGCGTGCCAACAGCAGATGTGCGCTGTGCTGTGCGTGCAATATGGTTGTTGTCTTGATAAAAAAAAATTACCCTCCTTCTCTTTTTCCTTCTCATTTCTCTCCCATCGAAAGGTATTCCTGCCTGCGCATAGGAATAGGAGTCAATAAAAACAGCTGGATATCTAAAAATGGAGCTCTAGAGAATTAAGCGCTGTGTTAAGCGAAAGAACATGCCAGAAGCAAAATTTGTGTTAGAAAGTAAATATATATTTTTCTCCTCGAGAACCGTTGCATCAATTCGGTGCCGACGGTGGGCCTTGCGCGCCTCGGTCGGGCAAGCCACTGCGCGTTGCAAAATGCATGTGGGTTCAAATGAACAAAGGCTTATGCGCTGCGTTCATTACACTATTTACCTATAATCACATAAAGCCCGTGTACTGCAGTGACGGAAAAGTTTTTCTTCCGTGGCTGCCGGACCCCAGTCGACCGTATACGCCAACCACGCAGATTGCCGGTAGGTAGTGTATCTGTATCGACTAAGTAATAATGCAGAACTTATAATCAAAATGACGTGTTACCTTCCTTTGAAAATATTATCATTCAAATAACATGCCTTCAGGTATCCGAGGTCTTGGCGACACGCCTCGGATGGTAAAGCTGAAGCTTCCTGTAATCTACCTCAAGTATGAACGGCGTGAGGCAGTAAGAAATTCGACCTTTTCAGTAACGCTCGTGTGTCCTTCCATAATTCTCAGCCCGGTCTGCGAATCTTCGAGGTAGCACATACACTCGGTGCACGACGGCATTATTGCGCATTGGGAAGAGCTGTACCTGCAATAAACGCGTGCATGTTGATTCCTTTTCAGACGAAGCAGACCTCTCGTTAGATTTCTGCCTGGTGTAAACAACGTGACGTCAAAAGGGCGTTTCTCGATGAGAAATGCCGTCCACTTTAGCTTCTGAACCGGCTAAACTAGCTTTGACGAGCAGTCCACCGTCCTCTTAATTCTCCCGATTAGAGACGCCTCGAAGCCTTTCTTATCCCAATTATAATGCTCTCAGTTCGTAGCATGCTTTGCCGATCGGGCCAGAAACACGTACGTGCTCTGATGCATGATGTACACCGGCAGAGATCTATTGACAAAGCCCTACCCACAAAAGGGGGTAGCGCGAGGGAGAAGCGTCAAGCGCCCACCATTATCTTTTTTGATGAAGAGACGGGAATTCATGTTAAAACCTGAGCTTCAGGCAGTTGACACCAGCTTTCCAGATCGGGTGTGAAGGGCAGCCGCCAAGAGGCATGCAGGGTGCTCGCCGCATTCCTCGTATTCCTTTCCGCGGCCACGCATATTGTCGACATAATCCCAGCAGTTAATTTTTCTCAGAGACCATCGAGATTCGCGGTAAAAACAGCCAGAAACGCGCCAGAAGGGCTTACAAGTGGCGTTCACTCACTACAGAACGCCTGAAACTGGCGAGCCGGCAATGATGGTGCGTCATTTCCGGTCAGGTTTGTTAGTTGTCCAGCACAGCGCTAGTAGACTGCGTCGTCTGGTACAGAGGTTTCTGAACGCTTGTAACTAAAATGCGAGACGCTTCACAGCCCTAATATTAAAAATAAATATTGTTCACAGCGTGAATATATATATATATATATAGTTGGGTTCCGGTGCCGACATGCGGACAGTAGGCTTACGTCTCCTGTTTCTACAGTTTTTGCAGGCTGTTGGAGCGGTGTCCGGCATCGGTTTCTTGCCATGCACGTGGGATGCAAGCGGCATAGCTAGCACAACAGGACAAGTGGCATTTCTGTAGGAGCCTGCGCATTTTCAACTTACCTCGCCTTCGTATCTGGATTTCCAAATCATCAGCGTCGACAAAGAGCAGTGCAAAACTACAGAGATCACTATCAAGAGGCCATATCTAGACGAGACGTGGATGGCTTGGGCGCTAGGCGGAGCCACCGACAGTTATCACTGTACTTCATCGAACAGCAGCCTTCTTAAGCATCGTCCGCACACAGTCTCATTGGGTTCCGGTGCCGACATGCGGACAGTAGGCTTACGTCTCCTGTTTCTACAGTTTTTGCAGGCTGTTGGAGCGGTGTCCGGCATCGGTTTCTTGCCATGCACGTGGGATGCAAGCGGTATAGCTAGCACAACAGGACAAGTGGCATTTCTGTAGGAGCCTGCGCATTTTCAACTTACCTCGCCTTCGTATCTGGATTTCCAAATCATCAGCGTCGACAAAGAGCAGTGCAAAACTACAGAGATCACTATCAAGAGGCCATATCTAGACGAGACGTGGATGGCTTGGGCGCTAGGCGGAGCCACCGACAGTTATCACTGTACTTCATCGAACAGCAGCCTTCTTAAGCATCGTCCGCACACAGTCTCATTGGGTTCCGGTGCCGACATGCGGACAGTAGGCTTACGTCTCCTGTTTCTACAGTTTTTGCAGGCTGTTGGAGCGGTGTCCGGCATCGGTTTCTTGCCATGCACGTGGGATGCAAGCGGCATAGCTAGCACAACAGGACAAGTGGCATTTCTGTAGGAGCCTGCGCATTTTCAACTTACCTCGCCTTCGTATCTGGATTTCCAAATCATCAGCGTCGACAAAGAGCAGTGCAAAACTACAGAGATCACTATCAAGAGGCCATATCTAGACGAGACGTGGATGGCTTGGGCGCTAGGCGGAGCCACCGACAGTTATCACTGTACTTCATCGAACAGCAGCCTTCTTAAGCATCGTCCGCACACAGTCTCATTGGGTTCCGGTGCCGACATGCGGACAGTAGGCTTACGTCTCCTGTTTCTACAGTTTTTGCAGGCTGTTGGAGCGGTGTCCGGCATCGGTTTCTTGCCATGCACGTGGGATGCAAGCGGTATAGCTAGCACAACAGGACAAGTGGCATTTCTGTAGGAGCCTGCGCATTTTCAACTTACCTCGCCTTCGTATCTGGATTTCCAAATCATCAGCGTCGACAAAGAGCAGTGCAAAACTACAGAGATCACTATCAAGAGGTCATATCTAGACGAGACGTGGATGGCTTGGGCGCTAGGCGGAGCCACCGACAGTTATCACTGTACTTCATCGAACAGCAGCCTTCTTAAGCATCGTCCGCACACAGTCTCATTGGGTTCCGGTGCCGACATGCGGACAGTACGCTTACATCTCCTGTTTCTACAGGTTGGTGTGTTTTACTCCTATAAGCCAACTCATGGCCTTACGAAGTCGGTACCGGAGCCCAGGGGACTATTTTCGAGAGTTGTGCTTGAGTGCATTGCGCCTGTTGTTGAAGCATGTCAATCACTTCATATTTTGGATGGTTTGAGAGTGCGCCTATTGCTATCCGGAGATATGGAAGAAAACCCCGGTCCTCGATCTGAAACGTTGGCTCAGGAGTTTGTTGAAGCATTGGGCTGCCTAACAAACATACTAGAAAAGAACGAAAGTATTCTTTAAAAACGTCAGTCCGTGAAAATACAACAGGATGTGATGGAGGATAAAATCCAGCAACTCACCTCGAAAGTTGATGCTCTCATAAAATCCTCGCCTCTGATACCAACAGTTGAGATATAAGAATTAGTGTCGCAGAGAAATGAATTGCAGTTGCAATGCGTAATTTACTAGTTAATCAAGACGAACTGGAGAACCGTTCGCGCAGGAACAATTTACTTTTTCATGGTATCCCTGACACTGCTAAAGAAACGTGGGATGAATCAGAGACGAAAGTTCTCTGTATCTGCGAAAAACACCTGGGCATTACCATTACCCTCACTGCAATAGAAAGAGCCCATATAATTGGCAAAGAATCCAGTGAAAAGAGAAGGCCGATAATTGTAAAATTTAGTCACTTTAAGGACAAGCAGCGCCTTTTCTCTGCCGCTTCAAAATTTAAGGACACTGGTTTTTCTGTAAGTCAAGGTTATTCTAAGACTATCCGCCAAGCGAGGAGTAAGCTAACTGCCTATGCAAACGAGCACGAATTCAAATACGCTCTTAAACTCGACAGATTAGCAATGCGGAGAAAAACCTATGTGTATGATGACACTACCGGTTCAATTCGGGAACTTGCGCAACAGCAACCAAACTATGCTGCTTCAAGGCATTGCTCTGTTTCTTGTGATCAACTGTCCGTCATTATTGTTAACTGCAGAAGTATAAAGAATAAGACTGTGGAATTCTCTGGCCTAGTTCACATTTCGCAGTCTGATGCTGGCTCGACTCCGATATTTCAAGCTCTGAAGTTTTCCCGTCCGAGTACACAGCTTATCGCAAGGACTGTAATGCACATGGCGAGGGCGTCTTTGTTCTCGTGCATAACCGAATACAGAGTGTGCCTCTGGACTGTGGTGATGACCGTTCAGAATCTGTTTGGTGCAAATTAATCCTTTCGGCCGGAAACAGTCTTACCGTGGGCTCGTTTTACAGGCCACCTACTTCCACTAGCAAAGACCCTTTACTTAGCCTCTCCCGTTCGCTGTCCATTCTAGCTTCTGAACCTATCCTGTTAGGAGGCGACTTTAACTTGGCAGACATCACATGGAACAACCATTATCCTGAAGGGAGTAGTTCTGCACATCATTGCGCACTGTATGAAATTGTAAGTGTTTGCGGGCTACGTCAATTTGCGGACTTTCCTACGCGTGTTGGATCGAATGGTGGCAATACCTTAGATTTGCTGTTTTCTAATCGAAGTGATCTAGTACAAAACGTAGTAGTCACACCTTGAATTAGCGATCATGAAGTGGTAATGGCAACAGTCGTATGCAAACGATTAGAAGTGCTGAAGCAATGTCACAGAAAAGTTTATATGTATAAAAAAGGTTACTATGACGCCATAATTAGGGAACTTGATTCATTTTTATGGTTTTCATAGATAGTTCCATTTCCTGTGATGTAGACGAACTGTGGACAACATTCAAGAGTAAGCTGTTGCCTCTCGTTGATCAGTTTATTCCCGGAAGGCTGATGTCACCTAATAAACGAGTGGATAAGCCATGGATCAATAAAAGAATGCGTGCATCAATTAGAAAGAAAGCTAAGGTTTATAAAAGGTATTGTAAAACAAAAAGCCCATCTGTGTACGCGCGACTAAGAATCCTGACTGCCAACCTTAAGAGCGAATTAAAGGCAGCAAAGAGCTTGTACCTATCCTCATTGGCAGACAAACTAAAAACGAACCCAAAAGAAGTGTGGCGCTTTATCAAATGCAACAAAAAGGATGTTGTTGGTATTCCGGTCATCAGGGATGGTGACAATTTATTGAAGGACGGCACAGCACGAGCAGAGTGTTTCAATGCGTACTTTCATTCCGTCTTCTCAGCTTGGTGCTCAGACGCAATTGCGGAACAGCAGCTGTATGCAATGCCTGATATGGTTATAACCGATCAAAGTGTCAAGTCATTGCTACAAAACCTAAATGCGCATTCCGCTCCAGGTCCAGACGGCATTCCTAACTATATTCGAAAGCACTGCGCAGAACATATTAGTCCCTTTTTGGTTACTTTATTCAACAAGTCAGTACAGACCACGAAACTACCTAAAGACTGGAAAATAGCCAATGTTACACCAGTTCACAAAAAAGGTGATCGTAGCCAGGTTCCCAATTACCGCCCCATATCTTTGACATCTGTTTGTAGCAAAACCCTGGAGCACATAATCTATCCTGGAAAGACAACAGTTTTTTCACATCAGCGCAGCATGCCTTTCGAACAGGGCTGTCATGTGCAACGCTAGGACTGATGCTTGGGCAAGTTGGTATGTCATGTTCAAGAAGAACAGCGCGAAAAGACGCAGTTAGAGAAAAACGCATTCCGAGACATGTTCTGCAGCTGTTTGGTGGTTTCCAGCCATCGCAAGGTCACTGCTCGAGAATCTGCCAGATCCTGAAAGCCGAATGGAACAGACAAGCTCGGTTCTACCGGCACTGCCTTTACCTCCAACTTCACAACGCCTGGGCCCCACATCATGCAAAGAAGAAATGGAAAGAATTCTCTGATCTGGCAAACTCTACTGTTGATTTCCTCTGGCAACAGACACTTCTTCAGCTCCGTGCCTCACAGCCTGAGAAGAAACGCATGCCGGAGAACGTCATCCATACAGCAGGGAACGTTTCACTGCCCACTGAAGTGCGTCGCGTTCTTTCCCAAGGACCGAAGTACGCCACAGAACCCAAGAGGTCACGACCAGAACTTCTGGGCATGGTGAGACAAGTATCCAGGCTAGCACCCGTCGCCGAATCAGACAGGTGTGTGTCCGAAGGAGTCGATGCGTTGCTACGTTGTAAGGGACCAGGGAATTCCGGTCCAGTTAAGAGAACTGTGTCTTATTTGAAGGAACATTCGCTGCGTTTACTTCCCGCGGATAAGGAAGGAGGCTTCCTTGTGCTACCGTCGCATCTATATGTAACTAAGGGTCGAGAAGCCATTCTTTCGTCCTTCAATGCAGCAAAGAAGGTTTCCCTGACTAAGATCAAGGCAAAAGCCAAAAAAACATGTAAAAAACATAACCTTGATGTCTTGGCAAATTCAATTGACAAATGTAAAGGACTCAGTTTGCAGCTTTTCTTTAATGCCAAGACGCACAAACCGGAATGTCCTTTCCGTGTAATCGTCTCTGAGAACGGCGCGTGGCAAAAATCAGTAGCAGTGTTTCTTAAGAAGATTTTAAATTCATTGACCTTAGACGATCCCCTTCTGGTGAAAAAATCACAGGACGTAATTCAGGTTTTAGAAACCCATAAGAACAAAGGCCTCATGGCTTGCTCGTTTGATGTAAAAGACCTTTATTATTCACTGCCGCATGATGAGCTGTTTTTATGTATCGAAGAATGCATCGATAAACACGACGTTGTTGCCTTCCAAAATGAGGCAGGCATCTCAGTCTCAGGGTTCCTAGAACTGCTTGAAGTGTATTTAAATTCAACATTTGCTATCTGGGATGGTGTTCTTTACCTGCAGAAGAAAGGAGTCTGCATCGGCTCATGCATAGCGCCCGTGCTTAGTGATCTGTTGCTCGCACAAAAGGACAGAAGGCTCCAACGACAATTAGAAGGGTCAAAAGCTTTGCGCTGTTTTCGGTTTGTTGACGATTTCTTTGTTCTGTTAGACACCGATGTCCATAATTTTGAACCAGTCAAGCAAGAGATTGAAGATATTTTTGTCCAGTGCCTTCATCCACTCACGTTGACTTCCGAAGTTCCTGAAAATAATACGATTAGATTTCTTGATCTTAGACTCAGCTTTACGCCGAATCATACCTGCTGGTCGTTTGAACCGCGAAGCAACAAGCCTCTACTTCCATTCGCATCGTCGCATTCCAAGTTAGTTAAACGCGCCGTGGCTAAGTCATGCTATTACAACGCTCTAAATAAATCTTGCATTCACGCTCAACAAGACAGTTTCAACCAGCAAACTGATCGCCTTGTAAAGGCAGGATATCCCAAGCAACTGCTAGTGTCCGTTTCTGAATCGATGCTCGCAAGTTTAAGCAAAAACAACAAGAATGATCTGGCAGAGTCTGCCAAGGTAAAAGAAAAGACAACAGTTGTTCCTTACATTCATAAATTTTCCCATAAGCTAAAGAAGATAGGCAACCGAGCTCAAGTAAGAGTTGTTTTTTCGGCTCCCGAAAAGCTTGGGAAACTGTGTAAACAAGTGAATGATGAATTCACGCCAAAAAAGTGTTCCAGAAAGCATGAAAATCAGTTTGTTGCATGCCAAGAAGGTGTCATTTACTCTATTCCACTTTCGTGCGGGAAACAGTATGTTGGCCAGACGGGCAGATGCCTGAACGAGCGCCTGAGAGAACATAATATCACTGTTTATAATACTGTTAAAGGGCACCTCGGCATCCACTGCCGAGATTGCGAAAGCAAAACGTGCCAACCATTCTTCCAACAAACAAAAGTGTTAAGTAGACACCCCAATACGCTGACTCGAGAAATCATTGAAGCTGCTGAAATCGCCCGGCTAAATGACGCATGTATCAGTAGTCCCTCCGTATCGTTGTCAAAGAAAGAATTAGAATTTCTATCTGCAAGGAAGTAATGCTGCTGTATCTGTTTGGTATTTTTTGTGTGCGTGGACAAGTGTGTATCAACCCTATGTGTTCTTTTTGTTGCTTAGAGCCTGACGTATTTATTTCCACGTTCCGAGCAATAAATCTTTAGTTGAAAGTCAGCGCTTGTCTTTGTGTATCTTCCTGTGGTCCTTGTCTTTTCGCGCTCTTCTTCTTGAAGATGTGCGACGCAGCTGACTGAGTTCACTCATGACATTACATCCGGGATAAACGACTGTTTTCATATAGATGCTATTTTTCTAGATTTTAAAAAGGCATTTGACGTTGTGCTGCACCACCTCCTTCTTAAAAAAATGTCATGCCTTGGTCTTCCTGACTATTTGTTCGGTTGGCTAAAAGATTATTTAAGCGCACGCCAGCAGCAGGTGGTAATCAATGGTACATCATCCTCGCCTGTGGATGTTTTATCTGGAGTGCCACAGGGTTCAGTGCTCGGATCATTACCTGTCGGCCTCAGATCCACTGTCAGACTGTATGCTGACGATTCCGATTTGTATTCCCCTGTCACGTGCCTTGATAATCTTTGCGTATTACAGGCTGACCTTGAAGAGTTTTTGAGTGTTGCTTGAAGTGGGGCATGGCATTGAATGTATCTAAGTGTTTTCATGTTCAATTTACAAACATAAAAAGAAAATTCTTGGATCCTACCTTTTAAACCATGACACTATCCAAACTACTGATAAGGTTAAATATATCGGTGTTATACTCACAGCATCCCTAGACTGGACAGCCCACGTTCACATGATAACTGCCAAAGCTTCTCGTCTTTTGCATTTTTTCCAACGGAATTTCAAAAGCTCTCCCCAGGTACTAAAATGGTACCCTTTCACGGGTACACTCATTGACAAGTTAGAAAGGGTACGGAAACGCGCTGCAAGGTTTGTCACTGGAAATTATAATTTTCATATAAAAAGCTCAGAACTTCGCGACCGTATTGGGTGGAAGACTTTGGGAACCCGAAGAAAAATCTGCAGGCTGAATTTCTTCACACCATTTACAATGATTGTACCGGTATTAATAAAAACAGTTATTTAAAGGAGCCATACTACATATCAGAGAGACTAGATAACACGAAAAAGATTAAGAGTTATCAATACCGCATTAATGTATTTAAGTATTCGTTTTTCCCTGACACAATCCTGGACTGGAATAAGCTTCCGAATGATGGGGTTTGTGCACCTGATTTCGAAACTGCTGTTGAAACGATAATCTGATGTACAGGGTCTGTTCTGAAAGAAGTAGGACTCATTTTTTTAATGAAATTTATTCATGAGAATAGTACAAACGATTAGAATTTTTCAAGGTAGCACCCTTCCGCACCTACACGCCGCTGCCAATGAGTTTTCCAGTTTTCGTACGCCTCCAGGAACGCCTGGACCACAATGCTGTTTAGCTCCCTCGTCACGGCCCCTGTACCGATGCGTGATGCTTCCCCTTGAGCGTCGATTTTATTCTCGGGAATAGAAAAAAGCCTGGCGGGGCCAAGCCGGGGCTGTAGGGGGGGCTGAGAGAGCGTTGCCGCCTTGTGCTGGGCAAAACATCGGGGTCCTTATTCACATGATTAAGATCCTGGCAGATCACTTTCCGGTTGGCTTTTTTGCTTCTTTAACAACACTCGCGGCAACAACTTCGCGCACACTTTCCTCATGGTTAAGTTTTCTGTCACGATCTCGAAAACTTGGGTTTGAGAAATGCTCATGTCATCAGCAATCATTCTGATACTCATCCTACAATCACTGTTAAGTAACGTTTTAACTCCCTAAACATTTTAGATGGTCTTGCTGGTCGAAGGGCGTCCGGAGCGGTCATCGTCTTCCACTCTTTCCTTACCTTCTCTGAACAGCTTGTGCCACTCAAAACACCGGATCAAACCATGGCAGCGTCATCGTAGACCTTCTTAATCATGTCGTGAGTCTTTTTGCCCGTGTTACCAAGATTTACACAAAATTTGATCGCGTATAGCTGATCTAGTATACGCTCCATGATTCTGCATGACCAGACGTTTCGATAGAGATTCACAGTACAAGCGACCTGCTCTCTTCAACGGCCAAGAGCCGACTACCGATTTTCCCCAGCATTCCCAACATCCAACTTCAACGATTCTGCACGCGCAGACCACCTCTCGTCCGCCCGTTCACCCAGGAAAACACCAGTCCTACTACTTTCAGAACAGACCGTGTATTTCTTCCAGGTCTCGTGCGTTTACCAGCGCTGTGCCACCACTCAAACTACTTGCTAACTCATTTAGTCTTCTTTTTAATATGTTGTGTTATCCTTGCTGACATGTTTCCCAATATCTTCATTGCATGTGTTATTGTATGTAGTAATATCCCCCCTACAATAAGGCCTCATGGGCTCTGTAGGTACTTTCAATAAATAAATAAATAAAAATTAGCCGAAGTAAACTTTCGGTCAAGTAAGCCTTTAAGACATCACAGTTTTTGGGTACGGAGACGATATAAATTTTTTTGCCTCTGCCAGGGATGATCGTGCTATTTACCATTCCTTGCAGGAATATCTCAATGCCCTCGAAAACTAGTCGGACCAGATTATTTTATCCCTCGATGTCAGCAAATGTGCTGTCCTTGTATTTCCGCCAGACACCCCCTTTGTTCATCTCGCTATCCTACCGCTCCGGCCCAGTTCCACACGTCGAGTCGGTATGCTATCTAGGCGTTAATTATGACCCAAGTTTGAACTGGCGGCCTAAAATTAAGGATAATGTGTTTAAAGGAGAAATGGCGGGTAAGTAATAAAACATTCGGCATGCGTCGTGACACGTTACTGTTTATCTGTAAGGCCTGTGTGAGACGAATACTTGAATTTTGTTGTGACCTGCTCTATCTTACCGAAAACTACAAGCTGGAACCCTCAGCCTTGCATGAAAGTCGTGCTCTCCAGCTCTGCCCTGGGCTGCAAAAATCAGTTTCAAACACTGCGGTATACTTGGAAGCCCGTATCTCCTATCTTTATTCCCACTACCAAATTCACATAGTGCGAACTTTCATCGGGTTCTTTGACACGGCCCCTGGCGTCATATTCACATTTTTTTTTGTTTCCCAACCGCCACTGTTTTCGTCTAATCATTAGCTGCGGTATCAGCTTCTACAATTTACGTTCACAAAGAACCTGTTAGCCCACCTTGAACTTGATATGTGCTCCTTGCAATGAGTTGGCGACAAGCAGGCTGACCCGGTCTTCTATTACGACCATATTTCACCAACAATGCCAAACGTAAGCCTCCCAATATCCCGAGTAGTTTTCTTGCTGATTACCTAGAGGAGCATCCCCATCACCCTGTTCAACCCACTCATGCCTGATGTGAGAAAGGAGTTTGTTTTTAGCCGCTCCTGATTGTAAGATAGTCGTAAACGAAGCAAACTCGCGTCATTCGCATATATAATTGGTTTTTGAGGAAAGGAAATGGCGCAGTATCTGTCTCACACATCTCGGCGGACACCTGAACCGCGCCGTAAGGGAAGGGAGGAAGGTAGGAATGAAAGAAGGAAGAGAGAAAGAGGTGCCGTAGTGGAGGTCTCCGGAGTAATTTCGACCACCTGGGGATCTTAAACGTGCACTGACATCGCACAGCACACGGGCGCCTCTTGCGTTTCGCCTCCATCGAAACGCGCCGCGGTTGGGTTCGAACCCGGGTACTCCGGCTCGGCAGACGAGCGCCTTACCACTGAGCCACCGCGGCGGGGTATTCGCATATATAGAACATATTTCGGCGTAATAGAACTATTTTTAAGGTCATTAACCTAAGTATTTAATTGTAGTTGACCCACAATACTCCCCCGTACAGCACCTATTTGGACTGGTCTTAACTCAGATTGACAGCATTCAATTTTACAAATTGGTGTCTATAATTAAGATATGACTGAATAAGTTGTAAAATATGTCCTCGCATTCCATAGATTTCAAGCTTTTTTCAATTATGTATCGTGATGCATGGAATGAACCTCAAATTTAGTCAGGTTTATAGAAAGAATTGCCTCACATGTTAATGATCTTAATGACCTCAACGCCGCAAAGATTGGCTTTCGTCGCGGGTGCTCCATATGGTTTGCGCATGCGCATGTCAAAGGACGAAGCCGACTTTCAGTGCGCAAGAGGGAAGTGTAAGGTAATTAAAATATATATATTGAATAGTAGTGGACCCAAAATATTGTCCTGGGGAACACTTTTTTTATTGGTCTTAACTCAGACTAATAGGGTTCAATTTTTTTAAAAATTGCTCTCTCTAATTAAGATATGACTGACAAAGTTTTGCAAATTTTTTCCTCGGATTCAATAGGTTTCAAACTTTTTAAAAGTGTATCCTGATGCAAGGAATGAATTTTACTAAGACAATATACGGCCAATGGCCTTAACCTCAAATTTAGTCAAGTTGATAGAAAGAGTAGTACACAGTTACCTCACACGTTAATGAGCCTAATGTCTTCAGCTACGCAAAAATTGGCTTTCGTTACCTAAGGGTAAAGTTACATAAATGAAAGTTACGTAAGGGCACAGAATATTGAGGACATATTTAATGGGCGAATTTGCATATATCCAGCGTCAGACTGGAACTGTTCTAAAGGGAAGAAAAAATTTACATCACTTCAGTCTTGGCTATCGGTTTAACGTATGCAGCAGCGGGGCTCCGGACGGGCATAAAGTCGACGAACTATTATATAAGCCGCAATCAAAGTATTCAAGGAAATAATTCTTTTAAAAATTGGTTCATCTTTCCTTCTTTTGGTTTTACGTCCCAAAGAGGCTCAAGCTATCAGGCACGCCTTAGTGAAGGGCTCCGGAAATATCGACCGCCTGGGGTTCCTTAACGTGGACTGACATTGCACAGTACACGGGCCTCTAGAATTTCGCCTCCATCGAAAGTCGACCACCGCGGCCGGAGTCTGACCCACGTCTTTCTGGTCAGCAAATGAGTACCATAAACACTGAGCCACCGCGGAGCCAAAATATGTTTACTAGTCACTTTAGTTTAATTAATTGTCTAATTATTCACCAATATATGTTACATGATGTCCGCCTTGCTGTACAAACCAGCTCAACAGACCCACCAGCTTATCTCTCGCAGTTTTTAAAACCGAAAACTGTGAAGGTTAAAAAGAATCACCCTTTATAGGAGTTGGTTATATTCTGCACATTTTTCTATCACCAGACTGATAGTGTTAATATCCATTATTGTGGAGTAGCCTTTACGAAAACCTGCCTGATCACATGGTTGCAGTCTATGGTTGTCGTGGCTCTATTCGCGAGTACCTCAGTAAATACCTTGCAGCCAGCCAACAAACAGCAAGCTGATCGTTCTGTAATTTTTCAAGCTTTGGCATCCCCTTTCATATGAAATAAGATGATGTTAGCGTTCTTCCAAGCTTCTGGTACGCTCGAGGTCATAAGGCATTGCGTATACAGGGTGGCTAGCTTTTTTAGCGCAATCTCCCCACCGTCCTTCAACAGATCGGCTGTTACCTGGCCTTCACCAGATGCTTTCCGCTTTTGCATTGGTCCTAAAGCATTGTTTACATGAATGCTACAACTGGCGAATCGCATCAACTTTCTAGAGCATAGCATTGATGCAAACAACGATAATGCACTAGGAAAGCACGTCGCATCAATGCGCCAGACGGATGATGGCTTGAGACGAGTAGTAGACTTTCGCGGAGCATGTAAACGCGATCTCACCGCATTAGAATTTGTCGGAAAGTATTCGCTGCAGGTCTGGTGCGCTCGCCGCGCTCTGGGAGAGCAATACCGGTGATAAAATTTAGATTTCAGTGGCGGTGCAGGAAACCTCCACAATGTGCCCTACCCGGGTGTATTTTGCTCCTTCGTGGCTCTGCATTTCCATAAATTTCTTTCGTGGCTCTGCTAGCGCTAATCGTATATTCTCACCTTGCACTCACAGCCCAGTTTTTGACGTCTTTCTTGACTTCCTCTTTAGTTAGTGGTGCAATGCCCCATTGTTGTACCGCTACTGCCTGTCATATTAGCATCCTGTTTACATAGGTTACAATATAGAATTGTGTAGAACTATTCGGTAACTTTAACTATGTTATCCATAGAGCTTATGACATTGCCCTCTTCGTATCTCAACACATGCATATGATTCTTGCCTATGCCTACTTTTCTCTTCACCGCTTTGAGGCTACCTCCGTTCATGAGAACACGCTCGATTCTCTCCATATTAAACTGTCTTATCTCGTTTAACTTCCGGTTAGTTATTAGCTTTGATAGCTCTGCTAGCTCTATTTTTCCTTTTCCATGGTTAGTTGCTTTCATGCTTTGGCGTTTTTTAATCAGATCTTTCGTCTCCTGAGAGAGCTTCCAAGTATTCTCACTAAACATCATACCGCCTACTTCTACTGTGCACGCCGTAATGATAGCTGTGAAACTGCCGTTCATTACTTGGCCATTAGGATCGTCGTCCATGGTTAAAACTGGATATCTGGCAAGCAGCGAGATCTTGAATTTCTCTTCTTTCGCTCTTACCGCTAACTCGTTAGTGAGCTTCCGCTTCACTAGTTTCTTCCGTTCCCAATTGAAGTCTACGGTGATTGGAGACCTTGCCACCACGTGGTGGCTACAACGCCCCTTTCGGAGGACCTTCACATCCAGCAAAAGCACATTGCATGAAGTATATTTCATTTTTAGACTCGCCATAGGGGCTCTTCCACATCGACTTCCTGTTCCATCGTTTGCGAAAGAAGGTATTCCTCATCTGCAAATTATTTCTCTCTGCGATCTCTACTAATACCTCTCCCCTGCTGTTCCCGGAGACTATGTCATAGTCGCCTACCACCTGGTCTCTTCTCGAATACCTTCGAATACAAGTCGCCCATCATTACAGTGTACTGTGATTTTAATGCGAAAGCATTTCTTGTCTCATGAGTGGCGTGTACAGGGCCTGTCGGCAGAGCGTGCCCGCACGAAATGTCAATCATTCGTTCTAGGAGTAATTAAAAGAATAGTTGTTTAAATAATTATGCAATAGCATCAATGAATAATTAAGCCTCCAAATTATAATTAATATGATTGTTATATATTTGTCTGAATTAAATATTTTTACTTCACTGGTTAATTGTAAATTTTCGCAATTTATCAACTAGTTCAATAGCGAATGAATTAAATTAATTTAGACCATATTAATGTACCGGAATGGTTACTGAACTGGGTAATTAAATAATCAAAATATACCATTATTTCAATTAACGAATTACTTCATCTGTTCATTGATAATTTTACTTAATTCACAAATTACTTATTTACTGAAATAAGTTCATTTAATTACAACGAATTAAATCTCTAAAACCTTTTTCTTACATGCAGGTAATTATTTGCACATTTCCAGAGTGCAGTTAGTTAATTCACGCGTATAAAGGTAATTTAAGCGAATTGATAAATTACTTGTTTGATGAGGTAAGTGAATAATGACCTATTATTTAATTAATAATTAATGATGTGAATAACCATAAGTAGTCAATTCGTAATTAATTAATTGGCACTTTGGTGTGCTTACTAGACGCCCTAGAACAGGACCACGTCTTCGGATATGGCAGGACCGTAGTTATAGCGAAGACACGACTTAGAAACGGCAAAGACGTGAACAAACGAACACACAGCAACATAATCGGCAACAGTAAGAGAAATGCTTTCGCATTGCTGCACCTAAGCAGACTGAAGTGCACCTCTGGAATTTTACTTTGTTCATTGCCGATTCCACGTCGTCATAGCAGCTTTCAACGACCTGGTCATCCTGGCTGCCCGTTGGCGCGTAGGGCTGTACCACATTTAGTTCGTACCGCTTATTAAGCTTAATTACGATATCGGCAGCCCTATCGTTAGTACTGTGGCACTCCTATGCCAAAAGTCGCGTCTTTTGGTATGACTAATCCTACAGATAACGAACTGGGTTTATACACGAGATTTCGGTTCCATGTGATCTCAAGCACAGGTGAAAGGCAGCGGAGTCTCGACGCCTCACCTAACGTTTGTTCCAAAACCATTCAAAGTTTAAACGTTGAATGCCTATGGAAACGAATAATTTTTTTTCTCCTTTCGGGTTTTGGCGGAAATCCGACTGTGCGGCCAGCTCGTACCCCCACCCCGCAACCTGTTTCGGGTCAGTGAAATTTCGGCAACTAGACTCTGTTCCGGTGCAACCCCGGCTGTGGGGATAGGTATGGCCGGGACCCATATTCTGGGGACGCGAACCCCACGGGAGTGACAGCGACTCCCACGCAACTGTCAGGGTCATTTGCCCTCGTGAGGGCCGATGCCTGAGCGGAGGCAGGCCTGGGTTTATACTCAGGTTGCACCCACGAAATCCGGCATGGAATGCATGCAAAAATATCAAAAGGTTTTCAAATACATACTACCTCCCTCCGCACGCGGGGGCTTGCACGTCTGGCGACTGACGCGCGATTTGTGGTTCCGAAGAAACCAGGTATGCGTGAGGGTTTACAGTAGCCGGGCTCTAAACGGCACCTCGGAGAAGCGGTCCTACACCGACCGCTGGGTCGCAAAGGTCCTTGTGAAACGCCGACCAGGCGGTAGTAGTACGAGCGAACGCAAAGCCGTCGACGTTGTGGAGTATAGGCGGAGTAGGGAGAGGTCATCTCAACTTAAGCCCAATTCTCGGTATGTGGCCCGGTCAGCCCTGCCTTGAACACTCCCTCCTTTGTAGGTGCGGAGCAAGCTAGGGGAGGAAATAAGAGGTGCGCGGTTGGCTGGCTGCCTTGGCTGTCTGGCTTGCTGGCGGGCTGTACTCGTGCGTGCGCGTAAAATGTCCACTTCACCGTACTCCACCACTCGCTTTACAAGCTGCACACCGAGACATTGCCCGTGAAGATATCCCTTCAGGAAAAGGGTAATTTTTGTGTCTTCGGTTAATTGACGTCTTTGTGGCGTTCTAAAGACTCTTGAGGACTGCTCCATTAATTGTAAAGAGGAAATATTTTAGAATGCCCGACAGCAGACTGTTCAAGAAGCGAATTATACTTCTCATAGTGTACGGTATCTTACTGCTTTGTCATATCTTGATGACACCTAATTGAACTACATAGCCTGTCGAAAACTCGCACGATAAGCCGATATTGTGAATTAGTTGTTTCTACGAAATCTCCTTTTAGCCTAATGATTGTTCCTCTTCAAGAACCAGAGTGTGCTCCGTCTTAGTAGCATGCACAGCTTTGCCTCCGTTCTAATGATTTGTTCCATCAAAGTGTTTGGCTTTGGGATGATTTTATGCCGATAGCTCAACGCTTGATAAATAGCTCGTGTACATAAAACATTGTATCACTGTAATACCTTGCGCCGTAGGCAACTGGTCAAGCGCTACACCGCACAGATAATCTCACATTCCTAACTCAATGTATTTTTTTTTAACTCGGATGTCGGTAAACACTGTCCAGCGTCGGCGTTGCCGACCGCTTCAAGCCTCGCACACGGAGCAACCAGCCGCTCCGGCAACCTGGGAAACCTAACGTCACGTGACCTTGTGATGTCATCACAATCTGCCGACCGGATTGTCCGAAAATCGACCACGCTGGCAGGTGGCAGTTAAATTAATGACCTTTCGCGAGACGTTGGGCGGGAAGAGCAATCTGGATCGCAAAAGTCCCACCAGTGGCAGCACGTCGCAACGCAGAGCAATGGCGCATCACTCAAACGCTGTGCCACAACACCACAGCGCTAGGAGTGGTATATGTGGACGCCCAGCTATCTATAAATTTAGAGAATGACCAATTCTGCGTATACATCGGCCGTAACCCATTAACACTATCGCATCATACCCTTATAACGGAGCTTAAGTGTACCTTCCACTTTTCTGTTTTCCCAGAAAAACTGCAGCGACTATCATGCGTCACCTGATGGCAAAGCAAGACGACTGGACCGTTGTCCCAAACACCCGGTAACGCGCTCGCTGTGAACGACACCACCCATTTCTGAGGTCTTGACGCAGATAGGATTGCTGGGCAGAGTACACGTGCCTTCTAGAATGGGTCTGTGTCGCATCTGTCAAGCGTGAAACATAGCACCTGATCGTATACAAAACATGAGGTAGAGCAGGTGGTAACGGCTAAAAACTGTTATCTTTAAGCGTAAAGAAACATCACTACTGAGAAACCATGCAAAAAAAATCAACCGAAGAGCGCATGCGAAGCGTGAATTTCGTTCCGAACGTACTTTATTCATTTCTTAGGCTCTCTGCACAGAGGGAGTGGCGGAGTTGTGTGCTCAGTGCTCCGAGTTGCGCTGGTGCCAGCTCCAGTCAGAGTGGTGCGTTCGCTCCCAGCCCCCGTCCGTCGATGGTGGGTTCCTCGATGGCCGCAGGTATACCACAGGTACAGCAGCGAGGAACGGAAGCTGTTCTCCGTAGCCGCCAAAGTCGTCTTCAGCAACCACCGTGGACAGACTTGTCGCTGCCTGGGTGCCTACTTTGTAGGTCGGGTGGCCAATAGCGTCGAGCGAGCGGAAAAAAACAGTTGCAGTCACCAAGGACGCCACGAAAATGAAAAGACCCAGGAACAACAACCTCAGAATTAGCGTTTCGGAGCTGTGGTCGCGGGCGACTCTGGGCTCCCAGCTCGAGGAGTCGTTGCTCGTCGGAAGAGAATCCAACGTGGGCATACCGGCCTCTGGATCTGCGCTGAGCGACTGCGATGCCAACAGGGTAAGCGAAGAACGCCGTGATCGCAGCGCGTTCCCGGCGGCTCTCACGACTCGGCCGAAGAGCGAGGCCGGAGACGGCGGCAGAACCACTGCCCGAGGCTGTCCGTCGGATGGAAACCTCTGCACCAGCTCGTCGGGACGGGCGTGTGGCCGGCCACTGGTCTCGGTGTCGCCGTCCATTTGCGGGCTTGTCTGTCGCCCGTCGCGAGATGCGGAGTGCCGCCAGATTTCAGTTCTCTCAAATATTGTGTCTTGGGACAAATCCACACGTACTCCTCTCCCAGTTCTCGTCAGGGCTGAAGCGAAGCGCCGCAATATGGGTGGCGCTTCTGGTTTTCGCCAGCCATACTTTTGCCATAGCTTCCGTAATCGCTGCGTGGCGCTGCGTTTCGCCGCGTAAGCTGAAGATCCTTGGCGAGTAACTTCAGTTGAATTAACGGTGTTAATACTTGCGGCGAGGAGCTGCTTCGCGTGAACATTTTCCAACGAGGCTTGTCTGTCACTCGCGGCAGGCGCTCCAGCACTCAGGCTCTCCACGGGTGCTGTTTCTCCTTCGTCGAGGGACAGTGGGCTGTCCACGTGGACGTTTGGCAACGAGAGGTACCCTGTCCTCATCTCGACGTGCCCTTCTCCCGCGCTCATTGCCGATGTGCTCCGAGTGACGCCGCTCGGGTGGTGTTGTTGTCCCCAAGAAGAAAATGGCCCGTCCCCACTGCACCCATATTAGCCAAGACACGGGCGGCGACTGACAGATCTTTGTTTTTTTTCCTTGCCAGAAAAGCGCGTGCAAAAAATTTATCGTTTGCACAGTTAGACACTTAACACGCGTATGAAAGTTATAACACTGGTTGACCGAACACAAATAACATGCGATATTTTCCGTAGTGAACCACACCGTTGCAGTAGTCTAAGTGAATCTAACGCAAGCGGCTAAAAGAAGATAAAGAACTGGTGTTCGCTGGTGTCTTTCGTTTCTCCTCATTGAACCCTAGCCTAACCCCCATCGTGGGTATGGGTATTACCATCTGACTAGGACAACAACATCAACAATTGATTTACGGGTGTGGAGAAAATTAAACGGCGCATGCTACTCGCTTCAATATTTTAAGTGTCGTCTAATTCAAATTGCCAGCATTGAAATTGAAACTGAAATTTTATGCGCGTGCTGGTAACGGACTTTAGTGCGCTTTCTCACGGACAAACAATGTTTCTTTATTTGATGGAATAGGTGCTCCGTTTAATTATGACCGCACCTCTACGTGGGTTTCTATACGCACTTCGGATTTCGTAAGGTGGCCTGTATTGACCACACGACCACGTGCAGTGTCTTAAAGTGAGATTTTGGTTTCCTCACTGAAGAATCTCCAGCCCATAGAGTTTCTTACTATTTATTATAGGTAAAGCTGGCGGCTCTGCACTTTATTTACCACTGAAGTCCTATGCACGAAAGGAAGGCAGCTGTTTCGGATTGACATCTGGTGGCTTGTTAACAGTGGCACTGATTGGACTTTTTTTTATTGTTCAGTTTCGTTTTCACCTCTGTAGTTTTCACTGATGTTTTGTACGCTTTGTTGTGGCGTAGTTATCCAGCTTGTAGGGTCTGCTTGCGGGCAGGTCAAATCCCGCGCCGCTCACCGCGGGTAGCCTCGAGCCCTTCTTCCCGAGTGGTGGGGCGGTGGGAGCGAGGCTAGGAGAAAGCCTTCATAAGGCGCGAACGGGAAGGCTCGCGCTCTCTCTTGGACCAGCCCTGCCAGAGGACCACCTGACCCCGCTGCCCACGACGACGACCGGCCCCCCCGATGTGAGATTAAACCTTTTCATACAAAGACCTGCCTCGAGTCACTGCCTGTGCGTCCCCGCGCAGAAGAATCGCCCACAAATAATGGCGCCCAGCGTGCGGCTTTAATTAACACCTTGTGGACGATTTCTCTGCCGATTTTGGGACGTGCAGCCAGACTCGTGGCAGGCCCTCTTTGTTCGGGGCCACGCCGGACCGATAGGGTTAAGGAGCGGGTCAGGCGGAATGTTCGCGGGGTAGCGACTTGTGTAGTGTTGTAAATTTGTTAGGGGTTTTGTGTTATCTATGTAGTTTTCGGGCGTTTTCTGTTGTGTATTTCCGTGTGTTTGTAGATAGATTGTTGTGTATATGAATGTTCTTGTTGCCATGAGCAGTTAGCCGGTGCGGCCGGACAGTTAGCGCGAACTATGCCTCCCAGAAAGGATGTTTCAGCCACGGCTTTGGATGGCGGGGCAGCCGGTAGTGAGACGGCCGACGCGGCGGCCGTAATAGGGCAGGTGACTGAGATGTTTGCCGCATTAGCCCGTCAGCTCGGTTCGGTGGCTGGCGCCAACCAGGCCACAGCATCGGTAGCATCGGCGACAGCATCGCACCCGCGGATAAATATGGAGGTCCCCTCCTTTTCCGGATACACGGACGCGAAATCAGTCCACGAGTTTTTACAACAACTCGAGGACTACCAGACGGCTCTGGGCGCCCCAGATGACGTAATGCTAGGGAAGGTCCTGCCTGTAGCACTCGTCGAGAGCGCGGCGCGATGGAGGCGCTGCCAGCCGAATTTCCAGTCGATGGCGGACTTCAAAGACCGTTTCCGCGCCGAGTTCTTGCCGCCTGATTATGAGCGCCGGATGCTGGAGGAGCTCGCGTTGAGCACCCAACACCCAGAGGAAAGCCTCCTCGAGTACGTACGCGCAATGCAAGAGCTGTACAAGAGGGCAGATCCGACGGCAACCGACCGAGATCAGGTTGCGCGTGTGATCAGGCAGTGCCATCCACGCTTCAAGCCGTATCTGCGGGGCCGCAGTTTTACAAACCTCGAGGCCCTAGCGCAGGAGACCAAGACCATGCAGGCGGATTTACTGGCCGAACTGCGCTACCAGCCGCCCCCCAGGCCGGCCGAATCGCTAGAACCGGGATGCGCATGGGATGGAGGCCGAGAATGCGCGATGAGGGCTCGGCGCGCCGAGGTAATGGCCGTGGAAAGGCAGGCGGAACCCCCTGTTGTCCCTCGCGCGCTGGACCCGTACGCATTCGAGCAGCGGCGTCGTGCCGGCCTCACAGGCCGCGCGCCGAGCGAGCGTCAGGAAGGCGCGGAGAAAGGGGAGAGTCGTCCCGAACCACTTCGTGGAACGAGGGGTCCTCCGTCCACGCGGCGGGTGAACGACCGGCTTTGCTGGAATTGCAACCAGCCCGGCCACATGGCACGCGAGTGCCAAGCTAGGCGTATGCAGGGAAACGCCAGACGCTGGCGGTGATGTCTGGTGGCACCGGCCTTTCACCGTCAGCGGGAGAATTTCATGGTTGTCAAGGCGCTCAAGCCCATTTATGCTAGTGCAGTTAGCGGATCGATGCTACTCTGCACTCGTAGACACGGGCTCAACGCTGTCACTGGTCGGTGACAAGGTGTACGAGGCCTGCCGGATAGGAAACATCCGTGTCAGACCGGCCGAAACCCCGTTAAGCTTAGCAGCTGGGGCGGCAAAGGCAAAGGGAGCAGTGCGTCTTACGATGCGTTTTGACGGCAGAAAGCGGAGACATCGCTTCGTCTATCTGCCTGGCTTGTCGATACCAGTAATTCTGGGAAGGGATTTTCTCTCGAGCGAAGGCATTGTGCTCGACATGGGGGAGAATGGCTATCTTTACAGCCAGCTCGCCCCCCTCATTCCCTTCGAAAGCGCATCCTTGCCCGGCTGTCCTGCACAAAAGGTGGGCTTCCACACCTGTGCGACAGAAAGGCAGGGGAGCTCCCTCGAGATGCTGAGAGACGGTGGCCCGTTAGAAGCGATTACTGCGTCTTTATCAGGACCCAGTAGTCAGCGCCGAAGGCTCGCGGATACTTTACTCCCGTTTTCGGATTGCTTCACGGAGAAACCGGGCAGAACCGACCTGCTTCAGCACGAGATTCAGACGGGTGATACGCGCCCTTTCAGGTGTAACCCGAGGCCGTTAAGTGCGCATAAGAGGCAGCTTCTCGACTGTGCCCTTGACGAGATGATTCACACCGGTGCGGTGAGACCCTCACAAAGTCCCTGGGCGTCACCAGTGGTTCTAGCGCCGAAGAAAGATGGATCGGTCAGGCTGTGTGTTGATTATCGTAAGCTCAACTCACTGACGCCTACGGTTGCGTACCCTTTTCAGTCGATCGAGGCTGTGATGTACGCGTTAGGGAACGCGAAGTTCTTCACAGTCCTAGATGCAAGCAGAGGGTACCTGCAGATTGAGGTGGCCGAAGGTGACATTGAGAAAACCGCGTTCACCTGCCACCGCGGGCTCTTCGAATTTACTCGACTCCCGTTTGGTTTGTCTAACACCCCGAGCACGTTCATGCGACTGATGGACATCGTGCTGGGCGATGCAAGGTTCAACTACGCCATGGCGTACCTCGACGACGTTGTGATATTCTCACAGTCGTTCGAGGAGCACCTCATTCACCTGAATTCCGTTCTCGATAGAATGAGACGTGCCGGCCTAACCATCAATCCAAAGAAAGTGCAGTTGGCATCGAAGAGAGTGAACCTCTTGGGCTTTGTCGTGGATGATGGCACACTGAGACCGAATGATGACAAACTGCAGGCAATTCTGAACTACCCCTGCCCCATGGATGTGAAAAGCTTGCAGAGGTTTTTGGGGATGGCTGCGTTCTACAGGCAATTCATCCCGCGCTGTTCGGAGCTTGCAAGGCCGCTGAACCTGCTGTTGCGTAAAGGCTCGAAGTGGGTCTGGGGCAAGGAACAGAGTGACGCATTTGTTGCCTTGGCTCGCGCGATAGCGAATACCGCTAATCTGCGCCTCCCCGACCTGAACAAGCAGTTTGTCTTGCAGACAGACGCTGGTGACTACGGTTTTGGAGCTGTTTTGTTGCAGGAACACGAGGGCAAACTGCGCTCTGTCGCGTTCGCTAGTCGCACGCTCACATTGGCGGAGCGGAATTACTCCGTGACCGAAAAGGAATGCCTGGCGATCATGTTCGCATTGTCGAAGTTCGACATGTACCTAGACGGAGCGGTCTTCATCGTGCAGACAGATCATCAGGCATTGTCTTGGTTAAAGAGGCTCAAGAACCCCGCAGGCAGACTCGCGAGATGGGCGCTGACGTTGCAACGTTACGCGTACGCCATCGAGTACCGCCGGGGCAGCTTGAACAAGGTGGCCGATGCTTTATCGCGCGCACCGTGGAATGCTGGCGGAAGCGCTTCAGAGGCGCAGCCCAGCTTTGTAAAAAGCGGCGTCACCGCTGTTGGAGAGGAGGAGAGGGCGGACGGGAGTGTCGCGCCCGGTTTGGAGAAAGAGGAGACGGACAAAGGTCCCGCACGGTGCTGTGACGGAAGGGAAACACAGCAGCTCGTGGCGGCGACCGCTCGCCTGCCTAGGAGCGAGGCAGATAGAAATCTGTCTTGGGGAGTAGCGGTCAGTAGAGAAGAGCTGATCGAGGCCCAGAAAGCAGACGGTCTTTGCCAGCGGGTGCTGAAGGAGCTTGCGAGCAGCGCAGCTTGCACCGGGAACGCTGAGGGCAAGTACGACGCGTATCTCCTGGGCGATGATGGCTTGCTGCTCCGCTATATTCCCCAACTTGACGAGGAAGAGGCGATAGCATCCCCTTTCCGAGTCGTGGTCCCGAGAAGGTTGCGGAAACGGTTCCTGCAGTACTTCCATGACTCAGCGCTGGCAGGCCATGGCAGCGGCAGTAAGACTTACGACAAGTTATGCCGTGGCGCGACCTGGCCAGGCATGAGAAAGGATGTGCTGGGATACGCCCGTACCTGCCCGATATGCCAGGTAGCCAAGCCTCGGGCGGGCAAGCCCGCTGGCATGATGAAGGCGGTAGTTAGCAACTACCCGTGGCAAGTGGTCGCGTGCGATATCATGGGACCCCTCCCTCGGTCCGCGCGCGGAAACCAATGCATCCTGGTAATAACGGACCACTATTCCAAGTGGGTTGAGGTTTTCCCCCTTAGGAAGCTTGTGTCGGAACGAATTTGGGAAAAACTGTTGGAGACTTTCACTCGTTTCGGTTTCCCTTCCGACCTGAACAGACAATGCTTCTTATTTCACAAGCAAAGTCTTTGTAGACTCTTGTCGGGCGCTTCAAATCCGCCACAGGAGAACGAGTCCCTACCACGCTCAGAGTAACATAACCGAGCGGGTGAATCGAAATCTGAAGAGCATGCTGGTCGCGACGACCGAGCAGCACAGAGATTGGGACGCGCGGCTGTCCGAACTGGCGTTCGCTACAAGGACAAGCGTGAACAGGTCAGTGGGTATTACACCCGCTTACTTGAATTTTGGGAGAGAGATCGCTTTTCCGCTAGAGAATGCCCTACTCGACGCGGCGGGGCCCGCGCCCCCTCCGCTTTCGCAGTACGCGGCAAGGCTCCGGGAGCGCCTGGAGGCAGCGCAGCGCGCAGCCCGCGAAAACCTCGATGTCGCGCGCATGGAGCAGGCGGATCAGTACAACAAAGGTCGCCGTCACGTCGTTTTCAACACGGGCGACTTAGTACTCAAGAGAACGCACCCACTTAGTAACGCAGCGCGCGGTTTCGCCGCGTCGCTAGCGCACAAGTGGGCTGGGCCGTACGAAGTTACGGCACGGAATACGCCGCTCACCTACCAGCTGCGGTTGTTGACAAACGGCGAAACTGCCGGTCCGGTGCATGTCGCTGATTTGAAGGCTTTCCACCTTCGCAAGGACGATGGCTGCGAAGCGGTGGAAAATCAGCGCGATGCGGCGATCTCACCCCCGGGAGGACGAGCAGGTAGCGGTGCGGTTCGCAACCGACGCTACAACCTGAGGACCAGGTAGCACCCGTGTCTCTCGATTAATAATCACTCGCAGTGCTCTCGCCCTCTCAGTATGTCTTCTAGGAAGCTCCAGCGGACCGACGCCCGTGGCTCGGACTCCAGAAGGCAAGGCAGACCACCGTCGAACGGTGGCCGCCATCAAGGCGCGCCACCCGGCTGGCGGCAGGAGCCGCGCGAGTGGCGCAGGTTCCACTGCCGCGGTGGCCCCCACCGCCAGCCAAACCACGTGCCTAATCACTGGAGAGCACCTCCCAGTGGTGCAGGCCAACGCAAGGGCGCCAGGGATCATCAATCGCAGGGCACCCCTCAGCACCCAGCCGGCGCTTCGGCCGCCGAGCAGCCGCAACCTAGGCGGTCCAGGAGCCATCGGCCGCTTGTACAACGACGAGGAGCGGGCCGGCTTCTGCTCGCTCTGCGGCACACTTGTCGTGCACCGGCTCCGCCATGAGGCCGGTGCGTTGCATACCTGGCATACCGGCGACTGCAGCACCTTTCCCCGCTGCGCCACTGCAGAGGGTCAGCCCGGAGGAGGCGGCCCTCCGCATCCTCCAGTCCAGCCGCCCAGACCTGCTGTCCCCGGCGACCGAGGAGCTTTGGAGGGCGCTGCCGGCAGGGCCCCAGTAGTGGGGCCAGGCGCCTCGCTCCCCCAGGCGGCTCGTGAGGCGCCCATCCAGCTAGCGGTGAGCGGCCCCCCGGCGAGCTCCCCTCCCCCCTGCTACGACTCCATGGATAACTTCCCGGACCCGGAGGTCATCGAACGCCTACTGGCGGACCCCGGGACGGACGTTTGAGGGGGGGGGGGGGGGGAGATGTAGGGTCTGCTCGCGGGCAGGTCAAATCCCGCGCCGCTCACCGCGGGTAGCCTCGAGCCCTTCTTCCCGAGTGGTGGGGCGGGGGAGCGAGGCTAGGAGAAAGCCTTCAGAAGGCGCGACCGGGAAGGCTCGCGCTCTCTCTTGGACCAGCCCTGCCAGAGGACCACCTGACCCCGCTGCCCACGACGACGACCGGCCCCCCCGATGTGAGATTAAACCTTTTCATACAAACACCTGCCTCGAGTCACTGCCTGTGCGTCCCCGCGCAGAGGAATCGCCCACAAGCTATACACGCAGTTCACGAGAGATCCGAAGCATCCGAAGGCGCTTGAAGTTAGCTGCGCACACTTTCTCATGCCTGCTAGGCCTGAAGCCCGCTTGCCCTATCACTTGGAGCCATTTACGCACCCAGCTGGCTTTGTCCAGCATAAGACTGTGCTACCTGTGCCTTGAAAGGAACAAAGTTTTTGTGAATTGTCAACTCGAATTGACAATTGCTGTGACCACTCTGCACATTTCTCGTAGGGCGACACTTTTCTTTTAAAAACGCAAAGTACTTCGACAAGCGCAACTAAAGTTAACCGTACTCGCCTATGATTGCGCTTGCTTCATTTCGAAGACTGGCGGTGGCCGCGCATTGCATGCAGGCACGACTTCGACTTCATGAATTATTTCACGCAAATACCCGCGTGTTGTACTTGTCAGCATGAACACGGCCGTCACTTACGGGTAGCGCAGGGACTGAAAGAGTATAGGGAGAAGTGCCGTAGTGGAGGTATGCTGAATAACTTCCACCACCTGGAGATCTTTAACGTGCACTGAAATCTGACAGCACACGAGCGCCATTTGCGCTTCGCGTACATCCAAACGCTGCCGCCGCGTTCGGGTTCGAACCGGGGTACTCCGGCTCGGTAGACGAGCTGCTTAACCACTGAGCCACCGTGGAGGGTATCAGTTTACGCCTATCTGCTTTTCTACTCATTTATTGCAATGTAGAATAAGCATATTTTATTACAGGACATATTGATTGCACACTCCAAAAGGCTGGCCCTCCTTCCAAAATGTCATGAATTAAATCCTGTTAGGTTTTTCAATTTCTGGTGTCTTTATCAGATCTTGACCAATCAGCTGCCAAGAAATCACTTTTGATAAATATATATATATATATATATATATATATATATATATATATATATATATATATATATATATATATATATATATATATATATATATATTGCGATGAAAAAACTTGCTCGACTGCTGATAACATAAGGAAAGAGTTGAAGTACACTTCTTAGAGAAACATTTATTTACCGACGGTTTCGGACGGTGGACCGTCCTTCATCAGGGTAAGGTTGTTTGTGAACAAAGACGATTCACTTGCTCACGGCACCGCACACAGATAGAGAGGGAAAGACGCTCTCCTTTGAGGAAACAAAACAAAACACGAAAAGGAAGACAGTGGCGGACAAGGGTGTTCCTGCCGATTAAGGGGAAAATGAGGGCTGCAAAGCGAGCAGACAAAAAAGAAAAGAACGAATTCAAGAAAGGGGAAAAGAGGGGGTGGGGGGAAGGGAAGGAGGCAAAAGGTTGTAGCGGAAGTGGAGAGGGGTGAGCTGTCTGCGAGGAAAACCGTTGAGAAGAAATATTGTGGGCGGAGTAACGTTGGCGGAGGCTTCCTTCGGCGGGAGCGGGACGTTCGAACACGCGGGAAGAAAACATTATCGCGCCCGTTGCAGTCACCTACCGACGACCAAAAAATTTGCAAAATTATGTGGTTCGCTCTACTATCAGTAAACAAGAGCCTGTAGGTTGCGTGCCTTGCGGGAAGAATCGGTGTCAAGTTTGTAAGCACATGCAGAAAACGACGTTGGCTCAGAGCACACACTCTAATTTCAAACACTCCATTCGAGAGAACTTGAATTGTGACAGTAGTAACGTACTGTACATGCTCGAGTGCGGCAACTGTCAAATGCAATACATTGGCCAGACAGAGAATCCCTTCCGAATTCGATTCAATAATCACCGAGCGCATGCCAAATCCCTTCCTCTCCTCCCCCTGTCGAAACACGTCCGTCAAGAAAATCATGATTTCGACAAAATTAAAGTCACTCTGCTACAGAGCGGTTTCAAAAATACCCGTGAGCGGGAACAACGGGAGTCATACTTTATTTTCAAATTTAATATGGTGCAGGCCGGTATAAATGAGAACCCCGGAGCTCTCTCCGCACTTCAGAAATCAGAGGCCCAGTGAGATTCACAGCCTCTTCGACTGAATCGCCTGAGGTCATACCATTTTGAGTGTTTGCGTCTACATGCCGCCTGTCTCCTACCCCAACCTTCCTTTTCTTCCTTATGCCCAAACATTGCTGCTGAAACGACTTCTGCAGTAAACCATAAGGGCGCCTTCCACCCCCCCCCCTTTTTTTTAAAGGCCATTTCAAATAGAACGAAAAGAATGATACTCAATCCATTACATTGGTTTGCGAACGAGGATTAGGAGTGTTGCTATACACTAATATGATCACTGTGAATCGCGTTCGTCGATCGCCCAGCTAGATAGCCCAATTTTCTACTTGCCTGCCTTACGAAGGCGCAGGGCGCTAACAAGGGGCCGTAAGTGAATTTGGGCTGCTTCGTGTTTTTCAAAAAGGTGAGGTAGATGAGGGAGGTACTTAGCAAGCCACCCTCCCCCCCCCCTTTTTTTCACTTTTTTGCAAGTTTTCATATCTCTTTTTTTTTCTTTTTTCTTCTTTTGTTATCTTCTTTTTTTCTTCTTTTTATTTTCCTGCTCTGCGTACGCCCTCTCTGTCTCTCGTTTTTTCGTTGCTCTGCCCCCCACTTCACTCCTTGGAAAGGGCATCTCGTCGGCGGCGCAGAGTGTCTGCGAGGGGGCGCGCGGCTGACGAGTAGCGGCCGGGGGCTGGCGCTGGGTCTCCGCGGGGCCCAGCCACGGGATCCGTCCGGCGTCTGGCCGGTTAACTCTCCGTCGATGTGATCGCGCCGCCGCCGTAACTCACATTCAAACAGTCAGTAACCACACTTCTGTCGGGCGGTTGGCACTGTGATGCAACGGGCGCGATAATGTTTTCTTCCCGCGTGTTCGAACGTCCCGCTCCCGCCGAAGGAAGCCTCCGCCAACGTTACTCCGCCCACAATATTTCTTCTCAACGGTTTTCCTCGCAGACAGCTCACCCCTCTCCACTTCCGCTACAACCTTTTGCCTCCTTCCCTTCCCCCCACCCCCTCTTTTTCCCCTTTCTTGAATTCGTTCTTTTCTTTTTTGTCTGCTCACTTTGCAGCCCTCATTTTCCCCTTAATCGGCAGGAACACCCTTGTCCGCCACTGTCTTCCTTTTCGTGTTTTGTTTTGTTTCCTCAAAGGAGAGCGCCTTTCCCTCTCCATCTGTGTGCGGTGCCGTGAGCAAGTGGATCGTCTTTGTTCACAAACAACCTTACCCTGATGAAGGACGGTCCACCGTCCGAAACCGCCGGTAAATAAATGTTTCTCTAAGAAGTGTACTTCAACTCTTTCCTTATATATATACCAGTGTTGCCAGTGGAGGTTCATGTTGGGTAATGACGGTAACGAGTTCATAACAGGATAACGGCTCATAACCTGAATACGAAGTCTACCGATCAGGATTTCTGCCACTGCACCGCAGATGCCAGCAGTTAAGATTTTTGTTTTCTGTCGACAGACCTATCTTTGCGCTTTCACTAAGCTGCATTCGTGACCTCTCTTTCCTGCACTTCAAATCCCCTGTGACACAAGTAAATTGAAGCTCCCTTTCAGCGTGTGGGACTCGCTTTATTGTAACTCGTGTAGTGTCACAAGGTTATATTTATTGATACTCACTGCACAGCGCACTCGACTCGAAGTAAGGTCCGCTAACTCATTTTCCTCTCATTAGCACACTTTTCATTGTCAATGTCCGAATCCTCAGTACCTGCGCATTAATTAATTAAATTATACGCGCCTATAGAAGCGGATGCAAAAAAAAAAACTTCTTTGTTGCTAAAAATAAAGCGCGGCATTTAAGTTCACAAAACCCACGCTAAGCGCAAGTAACTGCACCTGCTAGTTTATTCAATACAGCGCTGGATATGACGTTCACGCTTCGCATGCCATCACACATATGCAGCGTGCACACACGCTCATGCATAAAATGGCAATTCACTAAAATAACAGGATAAGTCCCTGCATAACCAAAGAAACTTACTCAAAACGACGTAAAATTAATGCAAATGAGCAGTCGATATGTATTCACAGCGAAGAACCCGTTAACATCAGCAACAAAATGGCGTCCATGGGCTGTCGTCTGGTAAACCAGTCTGAAAGGGTTTATCTCGCACACGCAAGAATATTTTTTGTTGAAAATGTGATTTAATTATTAAAAACACTTCATTTGTTGTCGCTGATAGTTCAGTTTCAAGGCTTTCAGCAAATTTCCTAACAGGCTGAAAACATTTTTAACGAGGGTGCTCCCTTAAGCATTTAGGTGCGACTAGCGCATTCCCTTCGCTACAAACTCGTTTGAGTTCTCGTTGTCTAAGACGAAGTTCGCATCCCCATGGATGAGGACTGTCACTGCCTGAGAGAGTTTCATGGGGGCATGACAGATGTGTGATATGCTAAATAGTTATTCCTCCATGCCAGTAGCACTATATTAACCACATGCTCCCTGAGCACAATTGTCACATGGTCTTTTCCACTTCATGGGCCAGTTTCTCTCAGCTGTCGCAGCGATAATTCCTAACTGCTGAGTCTACTTTCAAATTTTTAGTATAAATGTGGCATAAGGCATTACGACATAACATGCTTTATACCTATATTAAGCACTAATCTCCGTCACCTGCGGAATTTATTTAATTCAACGAGCTGCTCAGCAGAGGAAAAGGACAAAGGACAGGAATCTCAGGGGGCGGCAGCAGTTCTGTGACCTTCTGTGACTGTGACAGACCCTGCCTGCTTGCCCAGCCAACCTATCCTGCTTCTCCTAGAGCCCTGCAACTCTGCATCGACAACGACAGCTCCATATCGATACATCGAGCGCAGCGAAAATTCTCCGGCCGCCAACCTGGAGCGAATTGCTCAGGAACTGGCTTTACAATTCCAGACGCAGAGATCGTAACTTTCAATCATACTCCCCTCCAACTCGGAATATACCGTGATCGACAAGTCAGAGCCCCAATCAATCATTTTCTCGGTGCGTTCTGCTGCTACGGGCTATAATGGTATCACGGTTGATATGCTGGAGATTTTAGCGCAAGACTTCACACGTTAGCACCTGGATATTGTAAGTGCTTCATTGGAAACAGCATGGATTCAACATAGTTGGAAGTCTAGGAAAGTAATTTTGCTTTCCAATAAGGCAGGGAACGAATTTACGAGAGGCCATATACGGCCAAATGCTTTAACTTGAAATTTAGTGAAGTTGATAGAGTAGAACACATTTTCCTCTCATGTTGATGACGTTAATGGCCTCACGTCCGCGGTAGATCAGTGGTTATGTTGCTCGGCTGATGACCCGAAAGACGCGGGTTTTATCCTGGCCGCGCCGGTCTAACTTCAATGGAGGCGAAATTCTAGAGCCCTGCGTACTGTGCGATGTCAGTGCACGTTAAAGAACCCCTGGAGGTCGAAATTTCAAGAGGCCTTCACTGCGGCGTCCCTCATAGCCTGAGTTGTTGTGGGACGATAAAACCCCAAAAACCAATAAACCAACAAATTGGCTTTCGTCGTGATTCCTTCATGTTGTCCGCCAATGTGACCTCTCGACAACCGAATCCGACTTTCAGTGCGCAAGAGTGAAGTTTGAGCCTTGGTGACACTTGATGTCGCCAAGGCCTACGACAGATTTTTCTTCTGTACACACAGAACTTTTGTTCTACTGCCTATGCTCAAGGAAGAGGTGGGCCACAAGGATCCTTTCTCGCTCCATTGCTTTTTAAAATATTTGTTCGTGACATCTCCATTCATCAAGACATCACAGTTTTTGGGTACGCAGACGATATAGATTTTTTTCCCTGAGCCAGGGATGTTCGTGCTATTTACCATTCTCTGCAGGAATATCTGAATGGTCTGGAAAACTGGTCGGACCAGATTATTTTATCCATAAGTGTCAGCAAATGTGCTGTGTTTGTATTTCCGCCAGACAGCCCTTTGTTTATATCGCTAGCCTACCGCTCCGACCAAGCTCCACAGGTGGAGTCGGTACACTATCTTGGCGTTACTTATCACTGAAGTGGTGACTCCCGCCCTCATATTAAAAATAATGTGTTTTAAAGAGGACTGGCGAGTAAGTAATAAAAAATTCGGCGTGCGTCGTGACACGTTACTCTTTCTCTCTAAGGCTTGTGTGCGACTGATACTTGAATGTGGTTGTGACCTGCACTCTCGTACCAAAAACTAAAAGCTCTAATCCTTAGTCATACTTGAAAGGCGGACCCTCTTGCTCTGCCTTGGGCTCCCAAAATAGGTTGGTTTCAAGCACTGCGCTTTACCTGTAAGCCCGTGTCCTCGATCTTTATTCCCACTTCCAAATTCTCACAGCGAGAACCGTCCTCAGCTCCTCTAACCCGTTCACCAGTGTGATAGTCACACTTTTGTTTCCCAACCACCACTGTTTTGAAGCGAAAGCTTCACTGCCGGACCTCATGCTTCTATCGCCGGGTGCCTATAGTTTTGACCTTCAGCTGAGTTAGAGGTCAAACCATGAAAAAGAGAAAAATATATTGAATCAATATTCATGACCGGGAGTCGAACCCGCGGCTGCTCGAACGGATCTCCTTTAAGGACCACTCAGCGAGACCACTAGGCATTCGCCGCATCCAACACGCCTCGTGTTAAACTGCAGCACCACACTCTCGCGCTGTGCATTGCAGAGCGTCCTCTTCATCAACTTACATCTGATCCGTCCCGCGGCACTGCCTGCTCACCGTCGTCTTCTGCGTAGCGCAAATCCGTGCTTTCGCTCCGATTCGAATGTAGTAAACAGTGGCTGTAGTTTTGTAGCGACAGCTACACTACGCCAGCCGCTTCGCGAGGTAAGCGTGGCTCCGTGCTGAGCCGTGACACCACCGCCCGCCAGCTGTGTGCATGCGCGGAGTGACGTCATAGCCCGCAGCAGGTGTCGCTGCGCCGACAGCGGAGCTATAGTATATTCTAGGCACTATAGCGGAGCAGACGCCGCCCGGCTCGTCAGTTGTGCGCATGCGCAGATTGACGTCAGAGCACGCAGGTGGCGTGCGCGCCGCGCGCCGATTTCGAGCCTTCAGCGTGGTGGCGCCGTGGCTGGTCGCGTAGTTGGTCACGTGGTGCGGAGCAGCTGCCGGCGGGGCGGCGCGCCAGAGTAACCGAGTTGGGGAGGAGTGGAGAGGGGAGGAGGGAGTGAATCCTCGTCCAGGGAACAAGATGAAGGAACGTCCAGCGAAACACAGTGGCGAAAGACTCACTGCAATTCGACTGGGCGAGTTCCATTCGGCCATCTGTAGCTATCGCGTCACTCCAAGTTTAACCAGAGCTAAACCAGACATTTTTTTCTCTAATGATTGGGCGCGCAACTTGCACCGCCGCGTTGGCCAAGTGGTTTGAGCATCTGCCTCGCATGCGGGAGGTGCGGGGTTCGATCGGCCGTGTCGCCGGCTACCCACCGGTGATACAATGGGTACAAGCTTTTCCCAGGTCTTGTGCTCGGCTTATCTAGGGTGAAATGCTTGGAACTGGGCCTCTGACTACACCTTGAGTAAAAGAAAATACCTTGTGTCATGGCGCTCTTTGGCCGCAGATGCCTTCTCGCCATAAAAATTCATCATCATCATCAGCTTCTGCAACTTACGTTCAAACAGAACCTACTAGGTCACCTTCAAGGCGATCCATGCTCCTTTCAACGAGTTGGCTACACGCATGGTGAGCCGGAATTTTATTACGACAATATTTTACCTCCAATGCAAAATATATGCCCGCTGATATCCTAAGTGGTCTTCTTGCTGATCACTTAGAGAACTATCCCCATCACACTGTTCCCACCCCCTTCGTTTCGACGCGGCCGACCATCTTCACCATCATGCGTCAGGACAGCACCGGCTGGGCGAGGAGGAAATCTCCCTCATGGGGGAATCGGCAGTACCGACGGGAGCGCTCCCTCGAAGGTTACACGGAACTCCGGGGAGCCGGTGAGAGCCTCTTCAGGATCCGGCCAGCGTCACGAGTGGGTGCAGCCGCCCGCTCTCGTCACCTTCCGCAGCAGGCGCACGCAGATCTGTTGCGCCTTGCCTTTGGATTTCGGGTTCCAGGCAGGGAAACGAGCGCAGCAAATGCGCGCTCTCATCACCTACCCCAGGTGAGGCTTGTTACGTTTCGCCTTCGTCGCGAGAAGAAAATCGGCGCGGTTGCAGCGGAATGCCCATGAGTCACGAAAGACACGCGGGGTCAACGCCTGAATTAGCCACGGAAGCGGCGTCAGTCATCCACCCCGCATCTAGCCAGCAAGCTCTGCAGTACAGAAAGAAGTTAGCTGCCACGTTCGGCAGTACTAGACATTCCAAGGGGCCCGGGTGCCAGCCGGGTCCAGTCATCAAGCTGACAGCAGCAACCATCTTCCAGGGAGAAGTGGTCAACGACCGTTTCCCCTACACCGAGCAGGTGCTACCACATGAAAAGCGCGGGAACGCTCTTCGAGAACCTTCCAGAATCTGCGCGACGCAGATGGCATCCTTCTCTCTCTCCCAACACGTGACGGGGACGTGTTCCCTATTCGCAACGGGCATGACCTATAGGAAGCGCGCGAGGCGATTCAACATGGCTGTCACTGGGATGATACTCCTTGCGCGTCGTCGTTGTTGTCGTGTGCCGAGCTGCGCCGCGGAAGGTTGTAGCGTTGTAGTGCTAACCGATTTTCGGTAGTCTGCTATGATGTCGCTACCATTCAGCAAGCCGCTGTCTCTAGGAGACATCATGAACCATATTGGAGCGGCAGAAACAAGAATTCGATGCCTAATTGAAGGCGAAGCGGTTCTCAACGCCGGCCATGTCATCTGCTGCGGCGTGAAGGCTTCCAGCATTGGATCCGTCACAATACAAGGACTTTGCGTGCAGACATCGAACGTTCAGCAAAAACCACATGAACTGGAGTTCATTTACAGCCAAGACAGCTCCATCAAGGTATGTCACACGTTTTACTGTGTACGGAGCCTACAGGCCAGCATGAAACGCTCGGCTCGCTCAAAAGTATCGTTTCTCTAGACAGGCTGTGCGGTTAAGCCTGCGGTCTGTCGCAAGTACAGTCAGCGTCAGTGGTGTAGCGATGTTTTTACCGTTAGGCATGACGATGTCAGTACAGTTGTTGATAGTGCGTCGACAAACATCGCCGATCTGACTTGCGCGTAAACTCCCGAGCGCCGACGGAGCTCTTGAAAGGTCGCGGAGCCCTTCGACGTTGCGGCGACATCGCGTCGTAGCAGCCTCAAGGAAATAATATGCTAGCGGTCGTACTGTGTCTGTCATTGCGTTGCACATCATCCATGACCACCTTATCCAACAGTTTGTGCTCATACAGGCGCGAATGTTTTTATGTAGGGCGGGCGCTGCTCTTGTCTATGCAGAGTTAACACCAACATATTCCATCGTTTTATATCAACGTTTATTAATTCCAAAATTATTACAGAATGCCTTACCATATGCGAGGTTTTCTTCACGCTGATTATCCTTTGGACTGATAATCGCTGCGTTTGAAAATTAAAATTCGTTTGCACACTTCATTTTCAGGGCCACTGCTCCTGCAAGGCTGGAAACTCCCAACACTGCAAACACATGGTCGCAATGTTGCTGTTTGTAAACAGGCAAGAGTGCTTTTATTTCATCTCTTTATTTTCATCAGGCACAGCTCAGTAGAGCAAGTGTGAAGTGGCACTTTGAGCATGTAGAACAACTCATGCAACCTTAGGCAGTTTCACATAAATAAAGCACATATGCAACCAACAGAGCTAAACTCTTCATTCTAATGAAAATATCCTTGCTTTCTGCTAACTAGCATTAGTATCACCAAAGTTCCGAACAGTAATATGAAAAGTTCCTTTGTGTGCATGGTTTAAATTATTGAAGCTAGATTAAAACACTCTTTGAAAAACTGCAAACTAATTAAATACTTGGTGGCACTTAATACAGACATCTAAAGGCAGCTATGCAGACATGTGCTACAGAAGTATCACTTGCTTTTCATTCACAGGACTGGCATCAACAATCTGGAGCATCTGACGTGCACCGACCTGAAGCAAGCCTGGGGCAAACTGAAGGCATCACCGATGTACCACGCAAGAGAACTAAAAGAACTGTGCCATGTGAATGCCCAGCAACGGCTACAGCTACCTACAGACACACAGGAAGCCATAAGGCAGAGACTGATAGCAGCCCTGCCAGAAAGTGCATTGGCACTTCACTTTCACGGCAGCCTGCAGGAGAGCTCTCAGTCACCTGCTTCGGATCCAAGTGACGATGAACACCAATTGCTGAGCCATATGATGTGCCAGGACATGAGGCCCTACACTGATTTCCTGTACCATAATGTTCGTTTCCAAGAGGTGGGAAAGTTCAAAATATGCAAATCATCAGACCAAGATTTGACAGAACGGGAGCAGCATTTTTACAGAAAATATGTGGCGGTGACTCGGGAGGAAGCCCTGCAGATCTTGGCTGCAACACGGAGTCAAGACAACACCATATGGCACAAAGAGCGGAAAGTCAGGATAACCGGGAGCAGGTGCCACGCATATTTCACTTTCCTTCTGAAGGATGGCCGCACTTGGAAGCATAAAATGTCAGTAATGATGGCCGAAAGCTTTCGTGGCAACCAGGCAACACGCTACGGAAAAGCAAGCGAAGAGCCGGCTATTGCCGACTACATAAGTAAAACTAAAAATTCAGTGACAAAGGTTGGCCTGGTTGTGCACCCTCTCTTGCCTTGGCTAGGGTATAGCCCAGATGGTGTTGTCTTCACCAAGGGAGTGCCAACAATTCTCTTAGAAGTAAAGAGCCCAGTACACGGCAGAACAAAGGAAGCTGTAGATCTTGTAGAAGAAAGGAAGCTTCCTTATGTAAAGAAAGGTGGAGAAAACATTGTTATCAACAAGAGGCATTCGTATTTTTCGCAGGTGCAGCTTGGGATGTTCCTGCTCAATTTGAAGTTAGCACACTTCGTAGTGTACTCCCAAGTAGACTCGCTAATCGTCACCGTGCATCGATGTGACGAACATATTGACAGGCTCATACGAAGGCTGCAGTTCGTCTATTTCCAGCACCTTTTGCCAAAACTTGTGGAGTCTCTCTAAAGAGGTCGAACTATTTCGAAGTGGTGAGGTTTTTTTTTTATTACTGCAAGGTTTCACAATAATTGTAAAGTATAATGATGAACAGGCACAGCATCTTCAGTTCTTTGTAAATATGGTGTACTTAGTAAAACACGTTGCGGGGCTAGTTGGTTATGCATTTTCTTTCGTTCAAATTTAAGCAGCGCTAACTTTTAGGACGCTAACATAACAGGACAGCGCCCGTCCTGTTATGTTCTCTGTGTATTTGTCCTAAAAGTTAGCGCTGCTTAAATTTGAACGAAAGAAAATATAGTGTACGATGGTGTTTATACAAGGTCTGTTAGAAAAGTATCCGACCTTATTTTTTTTTAGAACACCTGATGGATATGAAACAAGCGCGCTTGCACCAGCAGACCTTGAACTGTCGTGCGCATGCACGAATTTTTTCCCGCCTGCCGATAGAGTCAGTCGCTGGGAGGCAGCGTTTGAGTGAGGAAGTGCGCAGTGCTCTCGTCGGTTTTTTAGTGCAAGCAAAATGGCGGTGCGACAGGAGCAGCGCTAAGGCATCAAATTTTGCCAGAAACGGGGCGACAGCCAAGTGGAAACCATTCGGAATATTTAGACGGTTTTCTGTGATGATGCTTAGAGCAGCACACAAATTAAGCAATAGTACAACTGGTTTAAACATGGCCACAATCGGTGGAGAGCGAGCCACGCTCCGGTCAACCATCAACATGCCGAAATGGCCAGGTCATTGCCGAAGTGAACGCTATGGTGATGCGGGACCGTCGTGCGACTATCTGAGAAATGGCGGGAGAGGTGGACATCAGTAGTTTTTCTGCACATTCCATTATCACCGAAGGTTTGGCCATGAAGAGAGTTGCGGCGAAATTCACGCCGAAGCTGCTCACGGTGGAGCAAAAGCAGCTTCGTGTTGAAGTCTCACAGGAGACATGGATTCCACAAACAGTGACCCCAACTTCATCAACACCATAATCACTGGTGACGAGTCTTGGGTGTACGGATATGACCCGGAAACCAAATCCCAGTCGTCATAGTAGACGCATTCCACGTCGCCAAGACCAAAGAAGGCCTGCCAAATGCTCAGCAACGTCAAAGTGATGCTGACTGCTTTCTTGGACTCTCACTTTGTGGCACACCACGAGTACGCGCACCCCAGGGTAAAACAATGACACATCCCTCCATCGCCTACGTGATGCTGTGCGGCGCAAGAGACCGGAGTTGTGGTCAACAGGAAATTGGCGCATCCATCACGACAATGCTCCTGAACATTCTTCGCACTTGATTAAGACTTTTTTGGCGAAAAACCATACCCCTGTAGTTCAACACGCTTCTTACTCTATTGATATGGCCCCCTGCGACTTCTGGTTGTTTCCCAAAATCAAGAGGTCATTGAAAGGAGCGCAATTTTAGACAAGAGAAGACATTATGGCTGCAACGACAGCTGAGCTAAACTCCATTCCGAAAAAGGCCTTTTCGGAATACTTCCAACAGTGGCAGCACATCTAGGAGAAGTGTGTTGAGTCCCAAGGAGACTGCTTTGAAGGTAATTAGATTTCCAACGCTCCAGTTATGCCATTTTTTTTTTTCTTCGGCCAAAGGTCGGATACTTTTCTAACAGACCTTGTATGTACATTTATGTATGCTCCTCCTGCCCAGACGTTCTCTTACAATTTCTTTGGAGGAGAAATTCTAGAGGCCTGTGTACTGTGCGATGGCAGTGCACGTTAAAGAACCCCAGGTGGTCGAAATTTCCGGAGCCCTTCACTACGGCGTCTCTCATAGCCTTCGTCGCTTTGGGACGTTAAACCCCATAAACCAACCAAATAAAAATGACACAAATGTGACAAAAAGGTTCTGATACAATTAAAGAAAAAATGGATTCTGTCTGCAGTTGACATGCCTGGTCTAGTTAACATGCAGTCCAAATCTCTTCTCAGAAAGAATAGGCGTTGAAAGGTTCACAATGCCTGCGATTGTGATCAATACCTGATCAAGCGCTCCCACCATTTCCCAAGGAACGGGCTCCTTCAGAATCTTGAACACTTTCATGCGTTGGATTGCTCGTTCCACGTGCACCCTCGCCCTGGCAATTTTAAGTGTCTTTTCAGATTCGGCCGCTGTGAACTGCGCCTGGTTCCGCAGGAAAGGGGGCTGCACAATTCCGAGTCCGTGTTCCACACATAGACTATCTATGCTAAACCCTTTGTCGATCATTACATCGTCCCTAAAGCTATCTAGCTTGTTGAGAACTGCTGCTTTCTCCACACATGCTTTATCGGAAGCTCTGCCGCCAAACCCATCACTAAGAAATGTGATGAGGCCTGCAGGCGACACTCCAATGAGTACCTTGGCAGTGTGCATGCCTTTGTAATAGGAGTATGTCAATATCCTACATGATGCACAGTGAGATTTTTCTAATGCAATTTCCGTGCAGTCAAGCACAATGCGAACTTCTTGGTAGTCGTTAAAGCACTGTGGCATGTTCTTTCTTATTTCATCCTTTTCAGGCCATGGAATAGCAGCTTCCAAAATGGCAGCAAGGTTTCGCAGTGTGTCGTAGAAGTGCCTTGCCACTGTCCTTCTGCTTACGCCGATCAATGTGGCCAAACATTCGAAAGGAAGGCATGTTTTCAGCCTAGTGAGCACAAGCACTACGCGGTCAAATACGGGAATGGCTGTGTTCGAATGGTCTATTCGAGCCACTTCATCTGCTATTGCCATCAGTGCATTCATCGAATTCACTCCTGTAAAGGCCACGACAGCAGCATTAGTTGATAGCAAATCTACCAACTTAACCTTCTTCGGCGCAAGGGCATCAGTGTTAACTTGTACACCTTTGTCCAGAACACTCTTTTTAAGCACATCTTCGACATGGCTGCACCCCTGGAGCTGCAGAAGTATGTCGGCCACCTCCACATCCTGTGCAGCAGCACAATCCAAGCGGCCATCTTGCCCGACTGAAGCCTTGTTGAGGCAGGAATCACCTGGCACTGCTTCCGAGTCAGCCATCTGCATCACAAAACCAAATGTGCCCAAGGCATGATGAGAAGATCCTAAAGCATTAGCAATTGAATGATGACAACACATAGTGCGGCTACGTCATTTGCAACGCTTACCTTGGTAACGTTACTGGTAGCCAGTTCCGCCTCAGTGGGCAATGCGAGTGGCACTGACTCTGTGTCTGAATCCCTTGGTAAGGACGCTTCTGCACAAAACAAAAGAACCCTCACCCGTGAAAAAGTGACAGCACAGCCTAAAAATTACCATTTGTTTAGAGCTGTTGCGTTTTAGCTTTCCCTGGCCCACTGTGGTGGTGTAGTAGCTAAAGCGCTGAGCTACCGAGGTCACAGCAGCCACTTATGTGATACAGGTGTAAAATGTACACACCTATGCATATGACATGGTGTGCACGCATGGCAAAAAAACATTTTGTCGAACCAGTAGACTCTAGAAGACGGCATGCAAATGAACGTTCAATTAGCACGAACAAACAGGTTCCGGTAGTTTCTTCGAGACTGTCACGGAATGAAACCTCCTTCCATCATATGCACTCGAATCTGATAATCCTGTCAAGAAGCTGGGATATTTGTTCTATGGCTCCTAGCACTGCTGCCATGTATTTTGATGGCCTGCTTTATTTGCTGTTCTCATTTACGAGCCAAAGCTATGGTACAAGCTTTGTACAAATAAAAAAGTGAACACCTTGTCTGTGTTCTTCGTGGTGAAAACTCATAAACCTGGTGCACCCTTCAGGATGATTGTCAGCGAGAAATGGACCTGGCAGCAACAAAATATTAGGTTCATGCTTAAGCACTTGAATAATCTGGTTCTTTCTGATCCCTCTACCATCAAGAATTCATTGGATGTGGCCAGCATGTTAAAAGGAGATCAGATTGGATATGCCTTTTTCATAAATGTTGAAGATCTATTTTATTCCATACCACATAACGATCTGTTTATTGCTGTCGGACAGTGCATTGAAACAAAAGGTACTATCGCCTTCCAAAATACGGCCAGCTTAAGTGTAGACAATTTTATGTCACTTTTAGAAGTTTATATCAATGCTACTTCTACCCAGTTTGACAACCGGCGCTATCTACTGCTCCAGGGCATTTGCATCGAAAAAAATATTGTTTGGTTCATTTTAAATGTTCATTTTAAATGTTCATGAAGCCCCAGTGGTCTTGGCCCACTCCGACTTGCACATTACGAGGAAGAATAAAATAGGTGCACACTGAGCATATGGCATTCAATAGAAGTCTTTGCGCCTTAAAGAAAAACATATCAAGTTTCCCAAAACATACCTTCCTGAGTTCGTGCAGACGCCCGTGCCGCGCGAGCTGCTGCTGCCTGAATCCTGGACAAATCCTGGTGGTCATGAGGCCTGACAGGCAGGCGCTGCGACGGTACAGCGGTCTTCTTTAGCCGTTTTCGTTCGGGCGTCCACACCTGAGGGTCTGGGAAACACAATAACGCATTACATTGGCTTCACCCAGATATCATGGTGAGGTCACTGACTGCCGGTGGGACCAGCTTAAACTCCGTCATAACTACACTTTAGACTGAACGAAAATATATTTTTAAAAAGTTAGCATTCGTAGGACATGGTCTGTGCCCATATCAGCCGAAGAACGCTGAGTTCCGTGTCGCGCAGAAATCGTAGAAGCTCTAAAACATATCTCCAGGGAGGAAACTGCACAGCTAGTATGACTCATTCTGGCGCTTCGAGAGACGCGTAAGTTTAGTTCATGGGTTTAATGCCCCAAAGCGACTTAAGATATGAGGGACGCGTTAGTGGATGACTCCGGAGAATTTCGACCGCTTGACGTTCTTCAACATGCACTGACATCGTACAGCACGCGGGCCTTTAGCACTTCACCTCCATCGAAATGCGGCCGCCGATTTCGCGTCAGCAGCCGAGCACCATGAGCACTGATCCATCGCGGCAGCTAAAAGCAATCAATTCACAGTCAGACTAGTTAGCCTGAACTCAAGTCATGCACCCGCTGACATGATCAAAGGTCACCGAGAGAGTAACGACTGAATTTTGCAAGCCATACTGCCACTATAGTACAGCATAAGCTGAAATTTAAGGCCCGAGCTACGCTACAACGCAATGATCGAGGATCAGCGCTTTACACTACCCTTCCCTGGTAAGCTGTACCGTAGCAGTCGCAAAAGTGCACATTTACTCACCCGTAGTGCTCCAGAAGAAGTCTCCGGCGACGAAGTGTTCGCTGCACACTCTCATTGACGGCGTCACAGCTTTACCCATACGCAGCTTGACCATCCATTCCTTTTTCAATCGCGAGCCATCCGGAAACGAATGGAGGCTTACGCGGTTCTTCACAGCTCTGTTGACGCACTGAGGCACGCAACACATCCGATTGCTCTTGTATTTTCTTTCCATCGCGTGAAGTTACGCACGTAAAAACGGGCAGGAAAACGCAAAGGCAGCCACCAACGCATTCAGCCGCTTCAGCGCCTCTGTTGGCGTCTGCAATAATCCCTGTGGCGTTTCCTTTTCTGACCGCTAGGTGGCGCCAGTGTAGGCGCCCCTTGCGAATTGAGAGAGTAGGCAAACAAGGGAAGGGGACGAGGGGCTCGTTATAAATATGACAGAAGCCAACAGCCACAGAAACCAAGGGGCACAGGGGATTTTTTTTTAATTCATTTATTTATTTTGTGGTGTTGATCAATTTTGGGTATTACTGAATATGTTATCGCTTAAAGCTAATTGATTAGAAAAGCAGAAGAGAAAACAACCACTTGCCGCCAGTGGGATCCGAACCCACGACCTCCAAATTACGCGTCCGGTGCTCTACCTCTGAGCTACGGCGACGGCTGTCAAACCTTCTGCTTTCGGGGGTATTTATGTTTACAAGTAACCTAACCTTGAGAGTGTTCATCAGCGCCACCCACGCTCAGAAGCGGCGGACGTAGAACGTCCTGAGTTACCGCAGGTGTGACGTAGAACGTCATCGAACGGAGAGGGTGGAAGCTGCGAGAGAACCCCCTTATGCTTCCTATGGCATCAAGGCTGCCAGAACCGAGGCCCTCGCTAAGCAATTAGGCAAACAAGGGAAGGGGAATGAGGGGCTCGTTATAAATATGACAGAAGCCAACAGCCACAGAAACCAAGGAGCACAGGGGATTTTTTTTTTAATTCATTTTTTTTATTTTGTGGTGTTGATCAATTTAGGATATTACTGAATATGTTATCGCTTAAAGCTAATTGATTAGAAAAGCAGAAGAAAAAACAACCACGTGCCGCCGGTGGGATCCGAACCCACGGCCTCCGAATTACGCGTCCGGTGCTCTACCTCTGAGCTACGGCGACGGCTGTCAAACCTTCTGCTTTCGGGGGTATTTATGTTTACAAGTAACCTAACCTTGAGAGTGTTCATCAGCGCCACCCACGCTCAGAAGCGGCGGACGTAGAACGTCATGAATTACCGCAGGTGTGACGTAGAACGTCATCGAACATCACAAAATAAATAAATGAATTTTAAAAAAAAATCCCCTGTGCCCCTTGGTTTCTGTGGCTGTTGGCTTCTGTCATATTTATAACGAGCCCCTCATTCCCCTTCCCTTGTTTGCCTAATTGCTTAGCGAGGGGTTCTGGCAGCCTTGATGCCATAGGAAGCATAAGGGGGTTCTCTCGCAGCTTCCACCCTCTCCGTTCGATGACGTTCTACGTCACACCTGCGGTAACTCAGGACGTTCTACGTCCGCCGCTTCTGAGCGTGGGTGGCGCTGATGAACACTCTCAAGGTTAGGTTACTTGTAAACATAAATACCCCCGAAAGCAGAAGGTTTGACAGCCGTCGCCGTAGCTCAGAGGTAGAGCACCGGACGCGTAATTCGGAGGTCGTGGGTTCGGATCCCACCGGCGGCACGTGGTTGTTTTTTCTTCTGCTTTTATAATCAATTAGCTTTAAGCGATAACATATTCAGCAATATCCTAAATTGATCAACACCACAAAATAAATAAATGAATTTGAAAAAAAATCCCCTGTGCCCCTTGGTTTCTGTGGCTGTTGGCTTCTATTGAGAGAGTGTGTGACGAGTGCCACAGTGAACTTTCAGGACACTCTTTCCTCGACAAGCCCGGCCCCCATATAAGGAGCCCAGGGAAAGGAAAAGATATAAAACTCGGCGCCTTGGACGGCCGAGTAGCTCCTGACCATCTGAGCTCATCGTCATGTAGCTTTGCTCCTTGTTTTGAGACTCTCTTACTGAGACGTTCTCTCCGTTGCTGTTTTGTATATATTTAAATTCACTTGTATAAAGTTCTTCTTCTTGTCTTTCCCTTAAACCTCGTCTCCGACCTTCCTCATCCCCTCTCCGGCACGACCATGCTACCTGAGACGCAACAGGCTCGGGGATGGCTTTGCCCCAAGAATGCGGCGCGCACGGGAAAACCCTGCCGCCATTGTCGGCGCGTACAAACGTTCGCCGCCGACACCTCAGAAATCGCGCCCCTTCCCGAGCCGGTAAGTCGGAAGCCCTTCTTACGCAGCCGTCCATTTCGGAGGAATGCCTCGTGGGTGTTTTGTAGCTAGCTGGACCGCTCTGTGTATTAATTACAAGTGAAATAAATAACATACGAGTGTTCACGCTTTGTCGTCCCTCCCTTTGTTCCCTCGAGCACGAACCCCTCCGCGATTAGCGAACGGGAACGCTGCAACTGCGGAGTGGAAGTGCGGGTGGAAGGCTGACCTCCCACAATTCCACAGTGGCAGCCCAACGTGGGGTATGTGGGGCAATTAAGCTCTTGGGACAAGGGACGACACTCAGTTCGGTTCATGGAATGCCCACCCGGACTTAAACAGCGTTAGGCCTGACCCGAATTCGGAGTTGTTAGCAAGGCTAAGATGCTTTCTTGACATCGAGATGAGCGTAATAGCAGCATGACGGAATTGCAGCGCATGCTACGCTTTTGATGAGCACTTCATCGATACACCTTTCGAAGGTGAGCCTACGCGGTCCGCACACGGAGAGCGAGACCGAGCCGTTCACGGAGAACAGCAAGCCAGAAGCGAGTGAATGCGGAAGCCTGAAGGTTGGCCCGATTTTCCTTGTACATAGTTTTAAATATTCTCCGTTATGTGTCTATGGCTCTGGGAGCCGGGTGCCGTAATCTGCTGACTTGTATTGCAGCCATGATTGCAGGAAAAGCACCGGGATGCTCCGACACTGCGGGAAGCGGTGGGCGTCGTTCGCTCAGAAGTTTCTGGTATAGCAGCGAGCGAGTAGAGTCACCTTGACTGAAACGTGTCTACTGGTGGCATGTGTTCTAGCTGTTGTTCTTATCCTTTTGTTGGCACTGGCTAGTGTCAGAGCGAGTAGGCCGAAGCCTTTTCGGGAGCTGCCTGTCGCTTTTGGGAGGAAACAGCTGTACCGTGGCACAAGCACACCCAAATATGTTTGCTTGTTTTATATTAACCTCGCTAGAGCCGAGAGGTCTCACTCACCTACAGAAAACTGACTTTTTTCAAACAAACTTGGTATATTTTTTCGGCTGCGAAGCCAACTGATAATTCCGCGGAACCAGAGACGTTAATGCAGTTGAAGTGAGCTTAGCATCACCTGCCGGAAAGCAAACCGCGAATGCGCTTCGACCATACCTCGGCACCATGAGAGATGGCTCAATCACACTCACACTCACGGCCACTCGCCCTCACATCCGCTCATTCCCACTCGCGCTCATGTCCACTCACACTCACAGCCACTCGCTCACACTCGCACTCACAACCACTTACTCGCACTCATACTCATGACCGCTCGCACTCACAAACACTCACTCATATTCACACTTACGACCCCTCACACTCACTCGCACTCTTGTACATTCACACTCACAACCACTCACTCACACTCGCAATCATGACCACGCGGATTTAAAAGCACTCACTCACGCTCACACTTATCACCACTCGCACTCACAACCACTCACTCACACTCATGTCCACTCATACTTACAACCACTGCAGAAGGACTGAGGATTGGGCGAGTTGGTGGTGATCCATTGTAGAAAAACCAGCGCTTAGGAACACGGACAGAGGACAAGGGAAACAGACTGAACGGCGCTGAACTTACAACTGAATTTTATTCATACGTACGCAGTCAATTTTCGCCACTCACAGAACACGCTAATTCGGTCAGCAGCAGAGATAATAGAAATGTAGCACAACACTGCCGCACGTGTGATTGTGTTCCGTATTTTGTTGACACGGAAGTGTTGTTTGTACATCATGATCAGCGCACGAGGGAGATCGCGGAAGCATTTCACATCATCAGGAAGGGCGAGCGATGCGTAAGCAAATCCTCGATTAGCTTGTCAGGGAGGGAAATGAGCCTGCTTCATTCTGGGTAGGGAGGGTGAGGTATTGACACACGTGCCTTGAATGGATGATTGCTGTTTTTTGTTTTCTCTATTTTTAAGCTTGTGAGTGGCAACAGTGTATCCGGGTTTGACAAGATGTCTTTGCGCATGTCTGTGTAAATGTATAAATTGACTGCGTACGTATGAATAAAATTCATTTGTAAGTTCAGCGCCGTTCAGTCTGTTTCCCTTGTCCTCTGTCCGTGTTCCTAAGCGCTGGTTTTTCTACAATGGATCACAACCACTCACTCGCACTCATGTCCACTCACACTCAGGTCCACTCACTCGCACTCATGAACACTCGCTCTCACAACGACTCACTCGCGCTCACAACCATTTACACACCCTTATGTGCACTCACTCTCATTCACGTTCATTCACTCTTTCCTTGTTTGCTGACAACGAAGGGGATGAGGGATTTACTGTCGCGGCCGACTGCCCTCGTGGCTCCCCTAGCATAACCTGAGTCGCAAAGATGCGGCGGTGAGCCGGCCGGGCTTTGTCGGGCTATTTGTCCAATTCTCACAGTTTCGATGCTCAAAGAAAGTGGTCACTCATCACGCATATTCCTTGTACCGAATGCTCCCACGCCTGCTGCTGAGACGATGAGTGCTTGTCCAGCGTCAGCTAAGATGCTTAGACAACTTTTTGAACGGTGTCCATAGGCGTGCGCAGGATTCTTCATGAGAATGAACCAAGTTTAAGCGCAATTACCCCCACCCCCACCCTCCTCTCACCAAGGCCCCTACGGCCAACACGGAACGCAAAGGTGAGGAATCATTACAAAACATTTATTTCCATGTAATGGAACTGCAAAGTATACAAGGTATTATTCAGCAGTAGCTTTTATTGTAGTCTCTAACATGTCAGGGGAATATATGGTATAGAGAGGATAAGCGGCTAGTGTTTTCAAAGGGTGCTTGCCAGCGTTTCCACAAGAGGTCTTGTCTTCACCCAGACGAAGAAAGTCATCTTGTTGAAACGTTCGCAAGCACATTGAGGCTTTCCTTTCCCTTGTTCACCACGTGAGTACCGCCAGTGGAAGGCAGTCACTGCGTCGCTGAAGAATCAATGTAACATCGCGCTTCCGGAGGAACTTCCATCCTCTTTAGACCCCAGAAAATGTGTCAGATTTCTTTTTTGGTTACTGTCACTGCAAAAAAAGAACCTGAATAGTTTGCCTTAAAATGACCCGGCATGCAAACAGTTCTTGGAACGCATTATCATGGGTCTTCGGCCGTTAAAAAAAAAAACCTGCTTGGCCATAGCACTGCATTGTAAACAACGACGGAACAGGTCCGACAGAGTAAATGTATAGGGCAGACTTGGTGATTAGGGGGCTTAGACGATTAATGGGGGGGGGGGGGGGGGGCGCACCTCGCTCCCTTGTGCGCGCGCCTATGACGGTGTCTAAGTAACAATAATGAGTTTGCCTTGACAATAGCCTTGGATGGTATCTAAATACCAATATTTGGTCTTCCTTGACAATGACGTGTCCATGACTGCATGAACACATTCGAGTCACGTGGCGACTATGAATACTTTTCGCGGCATGTAAAACGGAGAGTGTTTTTCAAATGAACGAGTGATTTCCTCACGGAAAGGTAAATGGCTGGAATGGGCCGCAAGTAGGGGATTTCTCCGCCTAATAACGATGCTGAGGGGAGCTGCCCTTATCAATCCATTTACATAACCTCCTAAGCTTACTATGTGTGACCGATCTGTGGGCATGTCTGCAGTGCAGTAGATTTTCTGCATTGCTCATAATCTTTGTCTGAAGGAGGTTTTCCAAACCAGCGTGGTTTTTGAGGTCAGTATGTGCGGAGACCAGGTGCGCGTCCGCGTGATAATAGGGGGTGCTTTCATTCCACCTGATTATTCTCCAACGTTGTTCGTGGAAGAATGCGTATGCAGCTAACTTGAGAGCCATTCTGTAGCGCATGCCCTTCTGAAACGATAGGACTTTACTGGGAAAAAGTGCTATCCATAAGTTCATAGAGGAAACCGTAGTATCCGGTTCAAAGGATACCTCGTGCTGTCAAGATATCAGTGCGGGTAGGATTTATTTATTCAATACTGCAGGCCTTTACGGCCCAAGCAGGAGGGACATACAAATGACATCAGTGTACAGAACGAAGATAGCGAATAATAATTTCAAAACACTTGTTCTTCGGGCAATAGAACATGAGGAAACTAAGGACTAAACGAAATGCAAACCGAGCCCTTCATTTGGGAAAGTCAAACATAAACTAACAGAAGTAAGCCATTGAATGAAATATGCAAAAATGAAATGTCAAACTTGCAGCAAGGCAATAACACGGTCAGTTTGGGCAACCAAAAAGCAAACAAGAAAAATATTCAAGAACAATTCAAGGTTTCAATTGAATCAATGCTGGTTAGAAGAGTTAGATTGGTTAGATTGCTGAAATCGGTGCGTGCAAACAGATGTTAATCCACTTACTGTACTGAAAACATGAAAAATCAACAAAATCGCATTTCACAAGCCAATTTCAATCGCCCAGTGCCAAAGATTAGCAGCCACAAATCAGAACCACGCCTTGCTCACATACAGCCGAAGATTGTATGCAGTTTGTGACTTGCAAGGGCAGCCCCCAGCAGCTCAAATTGCCGGCGACGGAGTTGCGCTTACATGAATGACGCTGACGGGAGCGCAGCCCAGTGTAGAACATGCCGGCGCCCTTCGGCCTGTTTATGAAAAGCTACTCGCCCCCCTTCCGCCCACCGCCCTCAGTTTTCTGTTCTCTTCTGGTCACATTTTTGGCCCTGGCATCAATCGGACGTTTTTTTTTTCTTCGCTGCCTTCTCGGTATTGGCAGTTTGAACAGTAGCACTCGCTTGCACGATAATTTTAGGAGAAACAAAAACTGTCACCCTAGCTTGATTCTTATTAGCTTTCAATCCCTTGTACTGCTTTTCTTTTGTAGTTTTTTTCTCGAGCGATACGGTGACAATACTCAGACATTCTGTTTTATATCCCTTCCCCCAGTGCACAAAAATTAAGTTCGAACTGTACGTCCAACCAATCAAAAAGGGTGCTGTCAAGTTAGTTCCCAAATCATATCCACAGCCGGAAATCGCCGAAACGTTTCATCACCGTCGGCGCAAAACAATCATTTCTGGCGCAAATTAAACCATAAAATATTACCATTTTGGATATCTGCTTGGGCGTCAAAGGCATCACCATGTATGATGCTATCCATACAAAAAATAAAAACCACATGCTTGATTTGCGACGCTGGGCTCCCTCAAGTACATGATAGAAACAAGAATCATCTGGCGCTACCGAAAAGCGCACTTGGTTTTAAGGCGGAAGCCTTTAATGCCTCATCGTTGTAAGCGGAAGTTGTCGACAGAAAATGTCACGCTTTTCAATTGGTCGAAACGGTCGTGACGTCACAGTGCGCGAATTTCAAACGGGGCCAATTGTACTTTGGCTACTAACCATGCAACCAATTAAAGGGATCGTATAGTGATGCTCCAAGTTAGTGGGACTTACTTAACCAATTAGCCTAATTAACCTTCCTAGTCAGACCAGATAAATAAATAAAACCGAGTAGGAAATTGGCCGAGCGCGGGAATCGAACCCCGGTCTCCGGAGTGCGAGACGAGCACGCTACCACTCCGCCATGCCAGCTCGATGGCTTGGAATGAACAAAGGCGCGTCTAGTGAATACGGTCTTCGTTCACTCCCATCTTCCTCCCTTCCAGTTACGGCGAGGTTTAAGTGACCATCGAGATATGACACACTGAAACATTTGCTTTCCTCAAAAACCAATTTACCGATGAGCAAGGCGTAGAACCTTTCCTCAAAAAGCGTTGCATTCAAAGGGCAACGCATGCGCCGAACGGGTGGTGGCGTTCCGTGGACCGCCTGACAGCGCTGCAACAGCCTGTCGCGTTCCACTGCTAAAGGCGAAGCTTAACCGTCATTAATTGGCAGTTAATTAATGCACCAACAAAATGTGAAGTGAACAATCGCGTAGCAGAATGCAGCACTCAGGCTTTCGCCTTTCACCACTTTAGCCGCTAAAGTTCCTCGTAATTTTCCGTCGTTTCCGGGCTTGAGCCGGGTTTTTGCAGTTCTAGAGCTGGGCCTAGTAGGTCAGGTTTTCGCGTGGCAAGAGACATCTGCCTATATTTTCAGGACTGGCAATGCGAAATTCAATAATCTCATAAAACTTGTAGCGGCCCATTGAATTCGCGAAGGGCCTGCGCCCGTGCCAACGGTCAACTACAAAAGTAACGAAAGATTGCCGTTCCAGTGCCAGCGGAATCCTCTGCTTCGGTTGTCCAAAGACACCGGCATCTACGTATCATAGAGCCCAATTAGACAAAACATTTGCAGATATTTTGCTGAACGGAATATCAAGCTTATTGCGAAGACAGTGCCAATACGACAGCTTCGAAAGAGAAGCAGGACCCGCAGAGAAGTTCGCCGTCTCTGTTATCTCACTGGCGTGAAAAAGCGCCCGTCACGGTGGCTGCCGATGCGGCGCCTTGGACCGCGTTGCCTAAAATCCAGCTATGGTAGATGCAGGGGATTAGCAGTAACATCTAACATGAGGGCAATATAAAAGGACAACCAAAAACAAAACTCCGACTCGTTTCTTTACACAGCCGCGGTTTGGCGGACTGCGGCTGTCCAGCTGATCTGCCACAGCCCGATGTGCTCGATGAATAGGTGATGCGCGCTCCCCTTCATCGGGACCGTCAACAGCAGAGCAGCTGAACGCAACATTAGATATTTATCAAGCGCGACAAGGCCCCGCGCGAGGGCGAGGGCGAATTTTGTCGTCACTCGGGGCACTCTGGCTGCCAGCGAGCGGCGCGAGATAACAGCGCCCCTGTGCGGCCCCGCAGCCGCGCCGCTACCCTGAGCGGTAGTCCATTTTATTTTCCGGCCGATAGTACATGGTCGTTGATCCAGGAATCCGTGTTCTGACGTCGGGAAACCACACGGATGTCCCTCGAAAGCCTTTCCGGACCAAGGCACACTGTCTGCTGGGTATTTCCCAAGACAACAAAGGAAAAAATAAAAACAAAACACGAAACCTCATTGGGCAGCTACGGAGGCGGTTTCCCCGCCTGCCGGGATTTGGCCGAGAGGTTTTGGTCGGGGCTTCAACGTCGAGCGTCGAATCCCCGGTGTTTTAGGCGGCGGCTCATCACCACCCACACAAGGCTGCGGCTTCTCGCCAACGCTCTCCTCATGGGAGAGTTTCCCAGCTGGAAGACTGGCAGCTCCCTGGCTGACATCCATGGCATCGGTGCTGATAGCCTCCACACTCTCCGGAGATTCGGCCGCGGCTTTCGTCACGTCTTCCGTTTTGTCATCATCTCCTTTATTCGGTTCAAGGCCCGCATCTTCACTAGGTTTTACAGCACTGCTCGTCGTCGAACTCTTTTACGGTAGAGGTGTCAGCGAAGGTTCCTTTTGAGCTAAAACTTGGCCAGTTGCCCTGGCTGCCTCCTCTGCATCCGCCTCATCCATCAGCAACTCAGATGAGTCTTCACTGTTCCCGGGACCGGCAATCCTCGTGTAACTGCGAGCACACTGGCCGTCTTCATGCCCGAACCGTCGGCAGGCGCCGCACCGAGGAACCCGACACTCTTTACGGATATGGCCTGTACCTCGACAGTGGAGGCACAACGGAGGCCTGCCCAGTACGACAACCAGTGCTAGCTCCCCGCCGACGTTGAGCTGATGCGGCAAATCGTCAAGTTTCACGCCAGCTTTCAACTTCAGTGTGATGAGTCTGGTGGTTGAGCCCCTCTTCAACGCGCCGTGTACACGCCAGCGCTCTCGGAGACAAAAAAGAGTCGGAGGTACAAGGACGAGGGTAGGACTCGAACCTATGTGGGCACAGCCCAATGGATTAGCAGTCCATCACCTTAACCACTCGGCCACCTGACTGGTACGGAAGCACCGGCTTTCATAAGTATGGAAAATCAACTGCGGCCACAGTTCTCTCGCTCTCTTTCTGCGTCCCGCTGTGCCCTTCTTCGTGGAGCTAACGGTAAATGGATTTGTATGGGCAACAAAAAAGAGTAGGAGGTCCAACGACGAGGGTGGGACTCGAACCTATGTGGGCACAGCCCAATAGATTAGCAGTCCATTGCCTTAACCACCCGGCCACCTGTTTTTTTTCCTTTACTGCCGGACTTCGAGAGAGGTCAAACAAATAACGTTCGCCAATAACAATCACAAAAAACTAGCACAATAGTAGCCTAACACCTACTTTGGTTAGGCGTTGTCAGGTTAAAATTCTCTGAGATGCGTCAAAGGTTCCAACTTTGTCAACCACTCAGGAACACATGATCTTTTTTGTACTATCTCACAAAACTTGTGCGTGTTTTCCTGAAAATACATTCGAGCTGGCCTCGCGTCCGGATCACAGTGGTATCCGCCGTTCGAGAGCGCCATACGCTGCGAAGGCCCACGAGCATAATAAGATATTCTTATAAGCCACCTTCGCTCTCTGTAGGCTGATTCCTTGAGGGTGCAGCGGTAATGCTTTCTTCAAGGTCCTTTTCAGGACATCCCAGAAATAAACCCCCTCCCAAAAATGAAGAAAAACGTGATCTATGGTTTCTGCTTGCTTGTAAATTAGACAAAGTGATCCCCATGGAAGAAAGAGCCCCTTAGACTTCACACCCGATTTCACACTCGAAGTGCCTGTGTGCAGCCTGAAAAAAAAAGTTTTTTCCCCTGACGGCACATGCATATTTTTAACCCGTTTAAGGACATCACTGCCTGGGCCTCCAGAGTTTAAGGCTATGTACATAGGTTCCGCAAAGACAGTTTCACATACCTTCTTATACAACGTTTTCCTCTGAACATTGCTTAAAAATTCTGTTGAAAAACGGGTGGTGAGAAAACTAACACTGAGGACAATCTCTCTAAAAAACCCTGAAGTTCGTCCCCGACAACAAACTCCGGCAAAGCACTACCGAGTCTTACTTGGCACATGGTGCGAAGAAAGAGATCTTTAATATCCCGGAAAAACAAGACCCTATTTACAGCTTGGCGCAAAAACAAATGCCCGAGTCCAAGTACGCCTACTTTGACGCCCCGGAAGAGATTCGTCTGGCTACACCTCTCCCAACTTGAGGCCCAAATGAAGCTTATGCACATTCAATCGAGAACAGTGCAACACTTGCATTACATACCAAAGCTTTCTTGTGAGAAAAATATTGCAAACTGTGGCTCTTGAAAATATAGACAAATGGGCGCGTTTCCATGTTTCTGCCATCTCACGCGTTTCTTTCACTTGCTCTCGCCAATAAGGCTCACAATCTTGATAAAATTCCAACGGAATGCCAAGGCACTTAACGGGTGTTGTCACCCATGAGACATTGGCGAAAGTGTCTGGAGTTTATGGCCAATCTCCGTGCCAGAATCCAAGACACTTCCGCCAGTTCACCAAACTTCCGGTAACTGCACTAAACCGCTTTGCAAAGTCGACCGTATGAGTTATACTGCTCTGATCGATACAAAACGCAGCGACGTCGTCTGCGTATGCAAGCAACTTCACTTCACTCGGAAACCATGAATTGAATCGTTTTCTATTCTTCTTAAACACAGTGCTTGAGTATATATACAAAACAACAAAGGGCTGAGGGGGCAGCCTTGGCGCACCGAATGTTGTACGCTTATGGGGGCCCCCAACTTCTTATTTACAATTAACCTTGTACTGCAGTTACGGTACGCCATGGCAACTCCCTGACTAATTACAGACCCGGCATTAATGTGGTCTAGAACACAAAACAAAAGTTCATGCGACACACAATCAAACGCTTTCTCGAGGTCGGGCTGGAGGACTGCCACACGGTCATGCGTGGCATCACAGCACTCCAGCACGCACTTTGCTTTGTGGATGTTATTAACAATGGAACGCCCTTTTATTCCGCATGTTTGATGTGAGCCAACTAATACCCGTATTACGGTTTGTAACCTGGCCGCTAGCACCTTCATGTATATATTATAATCAACATTTGTCAAAGCGATCGGCCTGTAAAATGACACCTGTCCTAATTTTTATATCTGCTCGGTTTTCGGAATAAGTACGGTGTGAGATGACGCGGACGATGCGGGAAGTGAATCTAATTCATAAGCTTCGTTGAACACGGCGGATAGTATTGGTGCTAAATCGTTCTTAAATGTTTTGTAAAACGCCGCGCTTAGACCATCAGGTCCAGACGACTTTATCGCGTTCAATTTATCTATGGCCCGTTCTACTTCGGCTTCACTAATCGCCCGCTCTAATCTTTTTTTGTCTTCATCGTCTACACGAGGCACAGCCTCCAAAAAATCTTCTTTGAACCGTGCCACATCTACTCGATGCTGGGCAAAAAGCACTTGATAATGATCAAAAAAGGCTTGCGCGATACTGTCGTTGTCATACGCCGTTTGGCCTAACCTCTCAACTTCTGCTACGTGATTTCGCCTTGCGCGCGCTCTTTCTATTCCCAGTGCTCGTTTTGTGGGCGTCTCACAGGTAGCAAATTCTTCGGCTCTCGCGCGCTCAAGCGCCCCTCGATATCGGTCTTCCTCAATCACTTCTATCTTTTGCTTGATTTTTTTGATATCGTCTAAGAACATACCCGGTGATTTGCACTCCTCAGCAAATAATTTGTCAAGCAGGGACCTTAATTGTGCTTCGTGTAACTTTTCTTGGTATTTTATACAGCTAGCTCTGTCGATGGCTTTTATTTTAATTTGTTGTTTGCAAATTTCCCACTGCATCCCCCATACGTGTATGCCGTCGCACGTTACTTTATTTACTTCTACTTTTACCATCTCAGTGAATGTTTCGTCCTGTAAAAGCTGGTTATTTAATTTCCATAAGTCCCACTGAAATACACTAGATCGTCTTTTAACTCCTAGTGCACTGCACCATACAGTGATCTGAGAAAATCACGGGCACGACATCATAACTATTGCATTTTGGCACCAGATCTAAAGATACATAGACTCTATCGAGACGAGCCTGACTACTGTGTTGAAAATGCTTGAACCAAACATTACGCGTACTTTCCACACATTCAGCCACACCCTCAAAGGCAAAAAGATCTGTTAATTGGCTCAAAACATCGGTACTTCCATCCCGGTGGGAACGTGTGCTGGTTTTATCAGCAGCATTCAAAACACAGTTAAAATCACCCAGAAGAACTACCTGTTTTTCAGTGCTTAGATATTGCTGGATACTTTCAAAAAACACAACTCGATCCTCCAGCACATTGGGCGCATAAATGCAAATGAATCGCCATTCAACCCTCGCGAAAAAAAATTCCACCACTACACATCGCCCCGATGGACATAAAAAATGCGCCTGCACCTTAAGGCTCGGCAGTTTTTTAACAAAAATAATACATCCGGCCGATGTGCCATTTGCGTGGCTAACGACTGCGTAATATCTGGACGTGAAACGCTGCATCAAAATCCCGGTCTCTTCGTCCCCTTCCACTGTTGTTTCTTGGATAGCAAGAACATCAATCCCACGATCTGTTAGGAGGCGGTAAACTTGGCTCTGCTTCTTTTTACCGGCTAGACCCCTCACATTGAGCGTACCCACCGTGAGCGTAAGCGCAGTAGCCATTTTTATAGAGAGTGAAGAGACCGAGAGATCGGTGCTTACCGCTCACGTCTAGCACGCAGCTAGACGCCGTCGCCGCCACCAGAACCATCCGGTGCAAGAGCCTCTCTCTGCTTCACAGGCCCCTTGTCGTCGTCCCGCTTTTCCGCCGAGACATTAGGCCGCGGCTTGAAACTGGGCCGCCGCACTTGGGCTGTTTTCGCTGGCGACTCCTTAACACTGGTTACTGTCACTTTGTCTCCATCACCGCCGGTCTGGTCGTGGGGTCGCTTAGCTGCTGCGGTGACGCTAGCAGTGTGTGCGCCGCCCTTGTCTGGGTTATCCGTGTTCCTTGACGGCTCGGCGCCCTCCGCCCCTCTGGTTGCGTCGTTGCCCTTGGCGTCACCGCTGCCCGGTTTTGAAGAGGCCGTCACTACCTGGCCCTTTTCGGCTGAGTCAGTGCCTTTCGCCTCATCCTCTGCCTCAACCACGTCCATGGTCAAATCAGCCGCCTCGTCCGTGCGTACAGGCCCTGTAGCTGTCGCGTACGTGCGAACGCACTCGACGTCAGTGTGGCCGAACCGCCGGCATTTCGAGCACCGGGGCACCTTGCACTCGCGGCGGACGTGTCCTGTGCCGCGACAACGTAGGCATTGCATTGGGCGTCCAGGCGCCACAACGAGGGCCAATTCGCCGCCGACTCGTACCTGATGAGGCAGGTCGTCCACTTTCATGCCAGGTTTCATTTAAGAAGAATGGCCCTCGGTGTCGAGCCCTTCTCCTTGACGCCTTCGACACGCCAACGCTCCCGCGTCACCTCCGTCACCGTTCCGTACGCCGCGAAAGCCGTTCGGACATCTTATTCGGGTAAGCCGTGCAGCAACCAGTGGAGCCGCAACTTGAGCTGCTGGTCCTCGGGGTCGATGATCAGACAGCGGCGTTCTTTCACCTTCAGCTCCTTCAGCGCATCCAATTTCTTAGCACCATCCGCAGAGTCGAACGTCACCGCCCAGACGTGGTTGATATGGTACGCCCCCAACGCTACCACGTCGGGCAGCGCGCCAACGTTGGCGAGAGCATCCCTGAAATCTTCGACCTTGTACGGTCGCATTCGCACGCCAGCGTGCAAACAAACGGTGTTGAGAACAACACGTCCTGTAGGAAAAGTCGGCAGAATAATCCGATAATCATCTTCAGTGTGTTCCATCCTGTTACCGCGGCCGGCAAGGGCCGCGGTCGCTGCTCCGTTGGAGCCCATGATTCTGCGTCCGCACCGAACGGTAGCCGGAAGTAGAATGTCACTCGACCACCTCACTGGTACGGAAGCACCGGCTTTCATAAGTATGGAAAATCAACAGCGGCCACAGTTCTCTGGCTCTTTTTGCGTCTCGCTGTGCGCTTCCTCGTGGAGCTAACGGTAAATGGATTTGTGTGGCCAACAAAAAGAGTAGGAGGCACAACGATGAGGGTGGGACTCGAACCCACGCGGGCAGAGCCCAATGTATTAGCAGCCCATCGCCTTATTCACTCGACCACCACGCTTTTTTTTATTTATTGTCTCCTTAGACAACAGTTCAAACAATACGGACACGAATAAAACACGCCAGTACAGGCAGACCTGGCGTGGTTAAAATTTTTTAAGGTTCACCAAATCCTCAAGAACAGCCATTCATTGCGGCGGCTCCGCTAGTGCGCGATACACCTCTGCCACGTATGTGACACTCTCAATAAAATTTTCACGGGCAGAACGAACAACGATGTCCGCATGTCGAACCGCCATCCTTGTCTTCCACAAACTGTGGAGGCCCAGGAGCATGAACATGTCCTACGGTGTGTCATCATCAGTCTCTGCAGTTAAAAACCTGATTCCTGAAGGGGTAATTGGTAGTTCTTTTTTAAGTGTGCGTTGTAAAATGTCCCAGAGCTTTAAAGATCGGATCCCAGCATTCAATGAAAACGTGTTCAATGGTTTCTGGTTTTTTGCACAAAAGACAGTTTACTGTCCAGGGCACAAAAATTCCTTTGTCCTCGAGCCATGTCTTTACTGGAAGAGTATTAGTGTGCAGCTTGAAAAAGAAAGTTTTAATAGAACCTCTTATTGGCATCTTTTTCACTCTTTTCAAGACATCATCTCCTGGGCTTCCGCAGTACACCGTTCTGTACAGTGTGACTGGCATCATGACGTCAATTAAATCTTTGTACAATTTCTTTTTGTTAACCAAAGACAAGTACTGCAAAGAAAACTGAGCTGTTAGTACGCGATATGACACAACAATTTCGTGCAGATAACCAGTTACACCACGATTCACAGCATCACCAGTGGTAACAATGAAATCAGGCAAAGTTTTAGCCAGTCGAACATGTAACATTGTGCGCAAAAAACCATCACTTTGGTCCCGTAAGAAAAAAGAACCGTGGCACAATTTGTCTAACAAACAAGTTTGATAAGCCAACTCCTCCACTGCGAACAGATCGAAAAAGATTTGAACGACTAACCCTCTGCCAACTCGAGCCCCAAATGAATACCGCAAAAGGCCTGTGCATTTTTTGCACATTCGCCCGTGACATGAAGAGAACTTGTAATACATACCAAATCTTTGCGACAAGAAATACATTGCACACTGTAGCCCACGCAAACATCGAGAAACCGCGGCCTTGCCATGATGCAGTCTTTTCTTTCAAAGTCTCCATTTATGCCTTCCAATATTCGTTATTTCCTTTGTAATACTGTAGTGGGACTCCCAGGTGTTTAGCTGGTGTCGCCGTCCAAGTCATATTTGCAAAATAGCCCGGAGTCATGTCCCAGTTGCCGTGCCAGAAGCCAACGCTCTTTTCCCAATTTATCTGGGAGCCCGTCTGTTTGCAAAATTTGTCGGCTACTTGAACCACCTCAAGGACACTACTTCTGTCGTCGCAAAATACAGCGATGTCATCCGCGTAAGCTAACACTTTAACTTCTGATGACTGCAGTTTGAAGCCATGAATGCTTGCATGGCGCAACAGAGCAACACAAAAGGGTTCAAGGTACAAGGTGAACAACAGTGGGGAGAGTGGGCAGCCTTGCCTCACTGGTGATTGAACAGGAACAAGTTCGCTGAGCGTCCTGTTTATTACAATACGCGTTGTACAGTCGCTGTAAGCCATCGTGACACCTTCTATAATCACGCTGCGATATTGGTATGTTTCAGTACCTCAAACATTATTTCATGCGAGACCTGGTCAAAAGCCTTCGCCAGGTCGAGCTGCAGCATAGCAACTCGGCCTGTGGACGCGTCGCAGCACTCTAAAACACTTCTCGCAATATGAGTATTAGTTGTGATCGTGCGGCCCTTGATTCCGCATGTTTGGTGAGGCCCCACAAGACTTTTAATTACTGTTTGTGTTCTCTTTGCCAAAACTTTCATTAAAATTTTATAATCGGTGTTTGTTAATGTAATTGGCCTGTATGACTCAACCGACAACAGCTTCCCTGGGTCTTCTGTTTTTGGTATTAGTACCATGTGACTTCTCCTAAAAGAAGGGGCAGTCTATTTTCCTCGTACGCTTCTGCGTACACACGCTGTAAAATCACTGACAGTTCGGGCGTAAAAGCCTCGTAAAAGGCTGCACTTAAGGCATCGGGCCCGGGTGACTTGCCTACAGGTAATTCCTTTATCGCCGTCACAATTTCGTCCGTGCTTATAGCACCTTCTAGGCTCTCTTTAGTTTCATCATCTAACTTCGGCATGTCAGCAAGAAACTGTTCTTCAAATCCACTTTTCACTTGTTTTGCGCCGCCAAAAAGGTACCTATAGTGCTCGACGAATGCCCTTGCAATTATCGTGCTATCAGAACTGATTTCATTTTGATAAGATATCTGTTTGATTTCCTTCTTCGTAGCGTATCGTTTTTCATCGCCTAGTGCCCGTCTATTTGGGCTTTCCCCTAGCGATAACCTTTCTGCGCGTGCGCGAATCACTGCTGCTTTGCATTTTTCCACATCAAGCACTTCCAATTCGCTTTTAACTTTGCTTACTTCAGTAGTGTACGCGCCGGATTCGTCTCCTTCCATCCTTACTAGCCATTCAAGCTGCCGTTTGAGCTCTTTTTCCTTTAACGTTTCGTTGTAGCGTCGGATAGTGGCCCTTTCAATCGCCATCATTTTTACTTGGATTTTTAGTTCCTCCCATGCGACCGCGTACTGCTCAGGCTCCCTTGTCAACACATCGTCAATGTTTTCTTTTACACTATTAACGAAAGTGTCGTCTTCGAGCAGTTTAGCATTAAGCTTCCACAATTGCCAATTAAATTTTGACTGCTTTCTTTTCGTCCCTAGCGTAAAGGACACTATACAGTGGTCACTAAAGGATGCAGGTGTAACGGAATAGCAGTTACAAAGAGGTATCAGATCCAGTGACAGATACGCTCGGTCTAGTCTGGCATGACTTTTCCCCTGAAAAATGTGTCTATTCTCGTTTTCCCGCGTTCGATAAAAGCATGCCAACATCATCAAGGTTATGTTCATTGATTAGCGTGTTCAAAAGTTCAGCGCTTTTATCTCTAACGCGGGGGTTGTTTGCACGATCTTCCACACAACAAACACAGTTAAAATCACCCAAAAGAATAACAGCACTGTTGCATTTTATGTAGGGTCCAAGGTTTTCGGAAAAAATAAAACGGTCTTGCATATCATTTGGTGCATACACACATATCAGTCGCCATTGCGAACTGGCAAAGAGAAAATTTAAAACAATCAGTCGCCCATTTTCACTGACAGTTAGACCCCTCAGAAATGCCAGCGCTTTTACATGTTAAGACGGCACAACCACCAGATGTATACCTACAGCATGGCATGGTCCCGCTGTGCGCTTCCTCGTGGAGCTAACGGTAAATGGATTTGTATGTGCAACAAAAAAGAGTAGGAGGCGCAACGACGAGGGTGGGACTCGAACCCACGCGGGCAGAGCACAATGGATCAGCAGCCCATCCCCTTATCCACTCGACCACCTCACTGGTACGGAAGCACCGGCTTTCATAAGTATGGAATATCAACAGCGGCCACAGCTCTCTGGCTCTTTTTGCGTCCCACTGTGCGCTTCCTGGTGGAGCTAACGGTAAATGGATTTGTATGGGCAACAAAAAAGAGTAGGAGGAACAACGACGAGGGTGGGACTCGAACGCCAAAAGAGCGCTTGGAGGCTAATTGGCACGACATTATATAAACACAAAAACTGCGCAAATGACGGGGCGTACAAAAGAAACTGCGGTAGTCCAGTCCGCTTCCTTTGTGTGTCCTGCCCTCTGAGCAGTTTTTTATGCTTAAAGAACTGCCAAAAACGTAAATACAACAACTCTGGCTGCATAAGCTTTTCGGGGTTCTTCAGACGGCGTTAGCATCGACATCAGCATCTTCGGCTTGATGTCGTGACGGACGAAGTAGAGATGAGAAGTTGAGAGGAAAGAAAGAGCTTCAGGCGCAAAGTAAACATGACCCGCGTTCAGCATCGAGAGCCTTAGTACTGGACGATGATGCCCTGTTTTGGTCATCTTTACAACCAAGAGAGGGCGCTTAAATCATCCACGTCTGCAGCGCCTGTCAGCCTGAATTCGAACAATACAGAGTATAGGACGCCGCGCTGATCAACTAACTAGGGAAGTGATTGAAGCCTATACAAAAAATCTAATAAATACACCTGCGTCAGTGCGCCGTCTGTGTTTTTAACAAAGAAATGACGTTCCTTTCGAGAAAAGGAATAAAGAGAAAGAGAAAAAAATGATAACTTCGTGAGCATTTGCGCTCTTTGATTACCTCTTCCCCTTTATGTAAGTGTGTACGTAACAAGTCAAAACTGTTGCATGTGAGTGAACTTTCCTTTCTAGAAAAACTGTTAAATTTGTTGTTCGCGCATGCCAAATTCAGTCATGTCATCGTTTTATTGATTTTAATGTTAAGACTGGCAGTCGTCTGAAAAGCTGTCACCTACATATGCCGTTCACTTTTCAGTTTTATCGGTTTTCTTTGTTATTAGATGTTTTGTATCGTTTCATGCCTCTTTACACCATGTGTCATTATTCGCTACATAGTGAGCCGTTGTTATTTGCTCACCTTTTTTCCATCTCTTTTGAGATTTCATGTTTTATCCTTGCCACCCTGTTCGACTCTGTCCCTTTTATGGCCATTTATACCTTATTACGTTGTCTGATTCTGATTACGTCTGCCACTTCCATTGTATATATTGTGCACGTTTTGGTCAATAAAGTTCAGTTCTAAGTCAGCACTCGTGTTGTACATTTCCTTCCGCCGTCCTTGTCTTGTCTTCGCTGCTTAAGAATGTGTACCTACCAACTCGCCCAAGCTTCTATTTTGGCATCTTCCAAGCCTTAAATAGGGCCACTGATCGTATACAAAACATTACGCAGAGCAGAAGGTGACGCCTGAAAATCGTCATCTTTAAGCGTGAAGAAACATCGCTACTCAGTAGCCATGCAAAAAATCACCAAACGCGCCCGTGCAAAGTGTCAATTTTGCCTAGCACATGCTTTATTCACTTCCGACGCTCCCTTTCGGCGCGGAGTGGCAGAGTTGTGCGTTCAGTACTTCCGTGTTGCGCTGGTGCGAGCTGCGGTCTGCTTGAGCGGTGCGTTCGCTCCCAGCCCCCGTCCGTGGATGGTGGGTTCCTGCGTGGCCGCGTGTACACCACAGGTCTAGCAGCAAGCGACGGAAGCTGTTCTCCATAGCCAACCGAGTCTTCTTCGGTAGCCACCGTGGGCAGACTGGTCGCTGCCTGCGTCCCTGGTTTGAAGTTCGGGGGGCCAACAGCGTAAAGCGAATGGAAAAACGCATTTGCTGTCAGCATGGACGCCCCGAACATGAACAGGCCCAGGAACAGCAACATCCGCATTAGCGTTTCGGAGCTGTCCTCTCGGGCCACCCGGGGCTCCCAGCTCGAGGAGTCCTCGCTCGTCGGCAGGGAATCCAACGCGGGCATGCCGGCCTCTGGGTCTGCGCCGCGCTGCTGCGACGCCAACAGGGTGAGCGATGAATTCCCTGATCGCAGCGCGTTCCCTGCGGCTCGCACGACTCGGCCGAAGAGCGCGGCCGGAGACGGCGGAAGCACCGCTGCCCGAGGCTGTCCGTCGGTTGGATACCGCTGCACCAACTGGTCGGGACGGGCCTGTGGCCGACCACGGGTCTCGGTGTCGCCGTCCATGCGCGGGTTCGTCTGTCGCCCGCCGCGAGATGCGGAGTCGTGACGGGTCTCCAATCTCCCAAAAATGATCCCTTGGGACATGGATGCACGTTCCCTTGTCACGGTACTGGTCAGGCCGGAAGCGAAACGCCGCAATAAGGGCGGGGCTTCTCGTTTCCTCCAGCCACACTTTTGCCATAGCTTTGGCAATGGCAGCGAGGCGCGGCGTTTCGGCGCCGGAGCAGCAGGCACTTCGTCAGCAGCTTCCATTGAATTCGCGGTGCTAATGCGCTCGACGTGAAGCTGCACCGCGTGGGTATTCCCTAACGAGTTCTGACTCACACTCCTGGCAGGCGCTGCAGTCCTCGGGGTCCCAACGGGTGCTGTCTTGCCTTCGTCGGGGGACAGTGGGCGTTGCATGTGGATGTTTGGCAACGAAAGGTACCTTGTCCTCATCTCGACGTGCCCTTCTGCCGCGCTCATTGCCGATGTGCTTCGAATGGCGCCGCTCGGGTGTTGCCCTCCAGAAAAAAATGGCACGTGCCCACTGCAGGGGATTGGTCGGATTGGCCAGGACACAGGCGCCGACTCACAGGTCTTTGTTCTTTTCTGTGTCAGAACAGCGCGCGCAGAAAATCTATCCTTTCCTGAATTAGACACTTAATATACGTATGTAACATGTTGTCCGAACACAAATAATACGGGGTGTTTTCCGTAGTGAACCGCATGGTTGCAGCAGTCTAAGAAACACTAACGCAAGAGGCGAGAAGAAGAGAAAGAAGTGATGTGCGCTGAACAACAACAGTGAGATAAAGGTGTGGACAAAATTAAACGGAGCATGCTACTGCATGGCTCATATTTGACGCCCTGCCCAATTGAAATTGTCAGCAACGGGATGTGCATGCTGGTAGCGGACGTTAGCACCCTTTGTCACGCACAAACAGTGTTTATTTCTGTAGGTAAAGCGTGAATGCACTTAGACTGGAATAGCATTCTCCGTTTACTTATGTCCGCACCTCTACGTGGGCTTCTATACGCACGTCAGATTTCGTAAGGTGGCCTGGATTGAGCACACGACCACGTCAGATTTCGTAAGGTGGCCTGGATTGGGCACAGCACACGACCACATGCAGTGTCGTAATGTGACGATTTTGGTTTCCTCACTGAAGAATCCCCAGCGCATACAGTTGCTAACTATTTAATAGAAGTAAAGCTGGCGTCTCTGCACTTCTTTCACCATGGACGCCTGATGCGTGCCAAGAGGACAGCGGTTTCGGATTGGCATCTCGTGGCTTGTTGACTGTGCTACGGATTGGATTTTTTTTAATGTTCAGTTTCGTTTTCACCAATGCAATTTTCAATGATTTGTGCGCTTTGTGGCGGTGTAGTTATCCAGCTGAGCACGCAGTACATTTGAGATCCGAAGGCGCTCGAAGTGAGCTGAGCACAATGTCGGGTGCCTGATAGGCCTCAAGCCTGTTTAGCCTGAAGCCTAAAAATTATATTCCTGCAGCCGTAGTTATTTTTTAGCGCCGAGTCAAGTACGATACGCTGTCTTCCCGACGTTCCCACGGTGGATGAAGTGTCCTTTAAGAAACTCGCATAGACGGTGGTACCAGCTTATTTAGAAACTGTATGCCCCAGTGCAATTAAGCTAGCTAGTTTGTCTGTATAGTAGGATACAACTTAAATAAACAGCAGTTGCTAACACTGGGCCGAAGTCCGCGGTGTCCTGTATTACTCCGCTGTCTAATCGCAACAGTAAACGAAATCAGCTTTTTAATGTTTGACTTCATCAAACAATCCATGTATCAAAATTCTAGAGCTCATAATTTTTTTTCTTATGATAAGCTCCTTCTTTAGGTCACAAGAAATGCTTAAACAGTGGATTACTTTTTCATCCTGGAGGAATTCTGAGCGCGAAGCTTGTTGACTGTGCTACGGATTGGATTTTTTTTATTGTTCAGTTTCGTTTTCATCACTGTAATCTTCAATGATTTCTGCGCTTAGTAGCGGTGTAGTTATCCAGCTGAAGTGAGCTGAGCACAGAGTCGGGAGCCTGATAGTCCTGAAGCCTTGTTAGCCTGAAGCCGAAAAATTATATTTCTGGAGTCGTAGTCATTTTTCAGGGCCAAGTTAAGTACGATACGCTGTCTTCCCGACATTCCCACGGTAGATGAAGTTTCCTTTAAGAAACTCGCATAGACAGTGGCGCCAGCTTACTTAGAAACTGTATGCCCCAGGGCAATTAAGCTGGCTGGTTTGTCTCTAACAACATTGTTCTAGCAGCTAGTACACGACGCTAGCTGCTACAGGGTGCAACATTCTCAAAGGCCTGCAAGCTGCCCTGCGCTGTAAATCTTATAAGTTGGTCTCTGCATCCAAGTGTCCTCATCCAAGGAGAGGATCTGTCATATTACTGGGTATTGGGGCACTGTCGCATTACAAGAAAGAAACCATTGCGCGGTGGCTTCTTGTAAAGACTCCCATCCTGCCCAGAACAACAATCTAAAGGCCGCGAGTAACACACAGTGGATAGGGTCGGTTTGCTTGCGTGTCAGCTTGCATTGCGTAACTATTATACATATTTCTGAATTCACTCTATTACTTCTAGGGTCCTGACCTGCACTTGCACCATTTAGCGTGACGTGATGCAACGTTGCTATATGGCTCAACTTCACGTTTCAGGTACCGTTTCCTGCGAAGAACGGCGAAAAGATGTAGAAACTGTAATAAAGAGAGTTGGGGTTTGCTGCCCCAGCGGCTAGCGCCGACGAAGGAGACGAAGAAGATAGAAGACGAAGCTGACGAAGCTCGGGAGCGCGCTTGCGAACGCTGGCCTGCTGAACACCACCGCTTGAACAAAGACCGGCCGTTCACACTAATTGTGCGAGTCGTCTCATTACACTTGGTGGAGGTGCTGCTTGCTCTTCTCCTGGAGCTACGCCACGATGCCCAGGCTACGAGGCTCTACCACGACAACCGAAACTTCGGCCCAACCTGTCCCCACCGCTGTCATCTGTTCCGGTGTCGTCCGTCAGCGCGACCCTGCGATTTTCAGCGGCACTGACGACACCGATGTAGAAGATTGGCTGGCCTCCTACGAACGCGTGAGTGCTTACAACAAGTGGGATGACGTCGTAAAGCTCACGAATGTCATCTTCTACTTGACCGATGTCGCCAATTTGTGGTTCCGCAACCACGAAGCGGGTTTTACTACCTGGGCGGCTCTAAAAACCAGCGTGACTGACGTCTTCGGCCGCCCCGCTGTCCGAAAACTTCGTGCTGAACAACGGTTGCGCAGTCGTGCCCAGCAGAACGGCGAGAACTTCACGAGCTATATCGAGGACGTCGTTGATTTGTGTTAGCGGCTCAATCCATCTATGAGCGAAGCAGACAAAATCCGACCCATTCTGAAAGGGATTGAGGACGATGCGTTTCAAATGTTGTTGTCCAAATATCCCCAAACCGTTTCCGACGTGGTGTCTTTGTGTCAGAGTTACGACGAGCTTCGCAAACAGCGACATGTCACCCGCCGTACCAATTGCTCGGACGACACCATTTCGAGCTTGGCAGCAGGCAGTCCTGCCCACGATCAGCCGGCATTTCTTCAGCACATCAAGCAGTTTGTGCGGGAGGAAGTCGCTCGTCAGTTATCGCTCGTTACCTGCCAATCCACCCCAACGCCATCGCTGTCGCCATCTATTCAGCGTGTCATCCAGGAGCAGGTAGCTGAGGTCCTGCCGCCCACTAATCCACCCCCTCTGGTCACTGCACCGCTGACCTATGCAGAAGCACTCGCCCGGCCACGACCTCAGCCAGTGGTGCCTGCTTATTCGCCACCTGTCACCGTGTACCCTCAGCGGCAGCTCGCCCCTGCACTGCCACTCACTCACCATCCTCTGCCTCGAACCGGTCCCCGCCCTATGAATCCGTGGCGTACCCAAGATAACCGCCCGATATGCTATGCTTGCGGTCTCGCTGGTCACGTGGCCCGCTGGTGCCGCACGCGCGGATCCGGTTCTCACGACTACGGGCGCCCGCCGACGTACAACGTTCCGTTGCCTTCCGTACCTGTCTCTTCTGCTCTGCCTCCTCAGAATCCCTCCCCGTCCAGCTCCGACTCCTACAACCGCAGCCATCGGTCGCCGTCTCCTCGACGCCGTTCGCTCTCTCCTATGCGCCGCCGGTCACCACCCCTCCAAGCGGAAAACTAGGCGCCGCAGTTCCGGAGGCAAGAACTGCGCCGTCGACGACCGTCTCAAGCCCTATCACCGCTCCTACGAATGTTATTGAAGTGATCGTTGAAGGTGTTACTGTTGACGCGCTCATTGACACTGGTGCTGCCGTGTCCATCATTAGTCGCAACTTGTGCCGCAGACTAAAAAAAGTGATGACGCCGCTTTCGGACGTTTCGCTTCGCACCGCCAGCGCTGACCCCATTCGCCCTCTGGCAGCGTGCACTGCCCGCCTCGTCATCCATGGCCTCTCCTACACCATTGAGTTCTTCGTTCTCACCCGCTCCTCTCATGACATCATCCTCGGGTGGGACTTTCTGTCCGCGCATCACGCCATCATTGACTGTGCACGTGCTGAAATTAATTTGTCGCCGCTGTGTGATGCTCTTCTGGACGCCTCCCCTGTTACCGCCGCGCCTATTCTCGCCGCTGACGACGTCAACGTGCCAGCATTCTCATCTGTTCTCGTGCCGCTGACTTGTGCTGCCCTCTCTGACGCTACTGTCCTTTATTCACCCTCTCCTCTTTGTGCGCACCGAAAATCTGTCATGCTCCCTCATGCCGTGCTCACACTTTCTGGTGGTTGTGGTGCCCTGTACGTCGCGAACCCGTTGCCTTTCCCCACCACTTTACTTCGGGGAGAATCGCTTGGCACAGTTGATGTCATCGATCTCGACGACGCTTCTCCTGTCCTTGATGAGCCTGCCGCCCATGACATCAACGCCCTCACTCCTCCCGCTGACATCGCCGACCCGTCCTCCTCGGATATGTTTTCCCATTCTGTCGATGCCGCTCTACCACCTCACCACCGCGCCCAGCTCATAGCTTTGCTGCAGCGCTTCCGCGCATCCTTCGACTCCCCTCAAGCACCGTTGGGTCGTGATGCAGCGGTTCGCCACCATATCGACACTGGCACCCATGGACCCTTGCGCCAACGCCCCTACCGCGTCTCCTCCGCCGAGCGCCGCATCATTGATGAACAGGTGAACGACATGCTACACCGCGGCGTGATCCAGCCCTCTCACAGCCCGTGGGCTTCTCCGGTCGTGCTCGTGAAGAAAAAGGACGGCTCCATTAGATTCTGCGTAGACTACCGCCGGCTAAACAAAATTACTCGGAAGGACGTCTACCCCCTGCCTCGTATAGATGACGCGCTGGATTGCCTGCAGGGAGCAGAGTACTTTTCTTCGTTGGATCTGCGCTCTGGGTACTGGCAGGTGCCGATGGCCGAAGTCGATCGCCCGAAAACAGCTTTCATCACACCTGATGGGCTGTATAAATTTGATGTTGATGTAATGCCCTTCGGTCTCTGCAACGCGCCTGCCACATTTGAGCGTATGATGGACAACATCCTCCGTGGGCTTAAATGGCAGACCTGCCTCTGCTACTTGGACGATGTTGTCATCTTCTCCCAGAATTTTCCTTCCCATCTTCTTCGCCTCGAGAGTGTTCTTCGCTGCCTCAGTGACGCTGGCCTGCAGCTAAACTTGAAAAAGTGTCGCTTCGGCGCCCGACAGCTGACTATCCTAGGCCACGTCGTGTCCAAGGATGGTGTACTCCCGGACCCTGCCAAGCTCCGCGCAGTTGCTGGTTTCCCGAAGCCCACATCCCTGAAAGAACTCAGAAGCTTTCTTGGCCTTTGCTCCTACTTTCGCCGGTTCATCAAGAATTTTGCTGCCGTTATCGCCCCGCTGACGCAACTTCTCGCTGGTAGCAACGACTTGTCGGCTTGGTCCCCTGCATGCGACGAAGCTTTTGCAACGCTGCGCCAGCTCCTCACCTCTCCTCCGATCTTGCGCCATTTCGACCCTTCCGCGCCTACAGAACTGCACACAGACGCCAGCGGCATTGGTCTCGGTGCCGTTCTAGCTCAGCGGAAACCCGGTTTCAATGAGTACGTTGTTGCTTACGCCAGCCGTGCGCTCACAAAAGCGGAGGCTAATTATTCCGTCACAGAAAAAGAATGTTTGGCGATTATTTGGGCGATCACAAAATTTCGTCCTTACTTATATGGGCGCCCGTTCGATGTCATTACCGATCACCATGCCCTTTGTTGGCTGTCGTCACTCAAAGATCCATCTGGCCGCCTCGCTCGTTGGGCTCTGCGTTTACAAGATTACGACATTCGGGTCATTTATCGTTCCGGCCGTAAACACTCCGACGCCGACGCTCTCTCGCGCTCCCCTGTGACCTCTGAGCCTGACCCACCATCTATTTCCGGCCTCACACCTTCTCTTGACTCTATTGATATGGCTTCTGAGCAGCGCAAGGATCCTTGGATTACTTCTCTTCTGGATTTCCTAGCCCACCGCTCAGCGCACCTCCCTTCTCGAGCGCTCCGTCGTCAAGCCCATCACTTTGTCGAGCGTGACCAGCTGCTGTACCGTCGGAACTACCTCCCCGATGGTCGCAAATGGCTGCTCGTGATTCCTAGGCATCTCCGCTCCGCCATTTGTGCCAGTTATCATGATGACCCGCAATGCGGTCATGCCGGTCTGCTAAAAACTTTTACCCGCCTACGCCTTCGGTATTATTGGCGGGGCATGTACCGTTTTGTCCGCCAGTACATACGCTCTTGCCTGGAATGTCAGCGTCGCAAGAACCCACCACCGCACTCACCTGCTCCTCTGCAACCTTTACTGTGTCCCGTCCGGCCATTTGACCGTGTTGGAATTGACCTTTATGGCCCTCTTCCCTTCACTGCCGCCGGCCACCGCTGGATCATCGTCGCCATTGATCATCTCACGCGCTATGCGGAAACTGCACCGTTACCAGCTGCGACCGCCTCTGAGGTAGCCGGTTTGATACTTCAGAACATCATTCTTCGTCACGGTGCGCCTAAGGAATTGCTCAGCGATCGGGGTCGCGTCTTCTAGTCCGGCGTCGTGGAAGCCCTCCTTCGGGAATGTCATATCGTTCACCGCACGACGTCTTCGTACCATCCGCAGACCAACGGCATGACCGAGCGCTTTAACCGGACCCTCGGCGATATGATGGCCAAGTACATTTCTGCCGATCACTCAGACTGGGACCGAGTTCTCCCTTTCGTTACCTACGCTTACAATTCTGCAACGCAAGCCACTACTGGTTTTCCCCGTATTTTCTTCTCTATGGTCGCGAGCCTTCCTCCATCATGGACACCATACTCCCTTACTGACCACCGTCTCTCAAGCCGCTGCGTACGCCGAAGAATTCCGTCAACTGGCCCGTTCCTTTACTTCTCACGACCAGCACCGTCAGAAAAGCGCCCGCGCCGCTTCCCCCGGTCTGCCGCCGTCTTAAGGCCGGGATACATGCGGCGTTTTTTTCGACGACATTCGCGCGGCAGAAAACGTCGCGGCGGCGCGACGCCCGGCTGGAGACAAATGGAGCGTTGAAGCGGCGGCGCGCCACCGCGCATCCCTCGACGCGAAAGCAAACGTGATCAACAAGTGGCAAACACCAACTGTGCAAGGAGGTCTGTGAGAACAGCGACGCTGACCATTCTGTTAAAATCAGGAAAGTTTCACTTCGACACCACTGTGCAAAATTTATCACGCGCGCTTAATTATCTATAAAGATTTCCGTGCTCGAATGCATGCCGTCGCGTACCTTTCGACGCCCGCTCAGCCGCGGACACCAGCGGCTGGGGTTTTCTTCGACACATTCGCTTCAGCGAGGGAGCACAGGCATTCCGATCCAAGATTCGGCCATTTTCTCTAAAAAAATCGACATTTCAAGTCTGACGAAGCGTTTATTTTCACGACAAAAACATTTGCCTGCCAAAAACACGGCGTAGCTCGACGGCCATGGCGGCCATGTTGGCGGCGGCAGGCAGAGGACCGGAAGAGCGGGCTGTCTGCGCTGCTATTGGCTCGCTTCAGCCGCCGCTTCCGGTCTCACCGGACGCCACGCGTCAAAAACTAGCCGGTCCTGATCGGCGGCGGCGGGCGTTTTTCTCGACGCCGGGCGTCAAATCTGCGCCGTCGGGCGAAAATCGACGACTCGCCGCGGTAAAAACGCTCCATGTATTCCGGCCTTTATGCTCCTCAATCCTTGGTTTGGCTTTGGGTGCCCTCCTCCAGCTCGGGGCAGTCTACAAAACTGCTGAGCAAATACCAAGGCCCCTATCGCGTTGTTCAGCAGACATCCCCAGTTAACTACCTGATCGAGCCCCTCACGCCTTCGTCTGACAATCGCCGCCGCGGCCGTGAAATTGTGCACCAAGACCGCCTGAAGCCCTACTACGACCCAGCCATCGTCTCGAGCCCTTAGGCAGCCAGGATGGCGCCTTTTCACCCCGGGGGTATTGTAATAAAGAGAGTTGGGGTTTGCTGCCCCAGCGGCTAGCGCCGACGAAGGAGACGAAGAAGATAGAAGACGAAGCTGACGAAGCTCGGGAGCGCGCTTGCGAACGCTGGCCTGCTGAACAGCACCGCTTGAACAAAGACCGGCCGTTCACACTAATTGTGCGAGTCGTCTCATTACAAAACAAAATTAGGCACCGCCGTGTTTGTCTGGTGCCTTCTTCGCTTGCATACTTTAAACGTTCTTAGCACAGAAAAGCCAACTTGCCTAATGCTGCTCTTTCTTCCAGGGGTCTGTTGAGTTTATCTAAACATAAGCCCCTTCTGTACAACAGCGTGTATGCCAGAAAACTGCTCCTGCGACAGCCCACTACTCGTCTTTTTCATTCACCGGTGAGAACCAATCGCAAGTTTGGTGCGACGCAATGATCGAAGACGACCAAATGTAGCCTGGATCGTTCTTGCTGTATTTACCCCTCCTTGAAAAAAATCCCCGTCAGCCCGTTATAAAGTTCCCGGTTTCCTTCACACATATAGTCGAGCACACTGAGCGTACGCGATGAATCGATGACGCGTCTGTTCAAAAAATATAACTATAATTTACGTGACTGATGTTGAATCACTGCGTCATTTGATTGTCAGAGTGTGGAAACTCGATGTAGTTTTTTGTTCGCTGCCTTGCACCTGAGTAGTGCTGCAAATAAGCGCATGGGACGTCAATTGAAATCCAGTAATTTTTTAGAAGCCCCCCGTTTTTAGAAGGGCTATCTTTTTATCTTTCTTCGACCTTTGTTGACTGGAATGGGCGGTTGTTACTTCAAAACACCGGCGTATGCATCAGATCCAAAGTATGTCCAGTCCTCAGTGATATCTTCCTATCTCGAGTTGACTGTTGCATTGAAAAGAGTCTGAGTGGCCTTTAGAAAAAATATTTTCAGGTATGTCGATAATTATCTGGTGTTTATTGAAAGACATGAATTTGCAAGGCGGGTGGTGGACGTTATCAAGATTATTAAAGAATATGGGTGTGGACTGGAGTGTAAACATTTGAAATGCCTACGAATGATTACTTGAAGTTTTCTGACAAAGCTTTTTTTTTTATTGGGGTTTTTAACGTCCCAAAGCGACTAAGGCTATGAGAGACGCCGTAGTGGAGGGCTCCGGAAATTTCGACCGCCTGGGGTTCTTTAACGTGCACTGACATCGCACAGTACACGGGCCTCTAGAATTTCTCCTCCAAAGAAATTCTAGCCGCCGCGGCCGGGATCGAACCCGCGTCTTTCGGGTCAGCAGCCGAGCACCATAACCGCTGAGCCACCGCGGCCGCTGACAAAGCTTCGTTTCATGCAGGATCATGTGTGCTTGATGTATTCTCCGAGGTCAGTGAAAACTCTCTTAAATTTTAAGTCGAGTCATTAAAAAGTTGTGAAGTATGCCATTGCTGTCGCCTTCTTAGAATCCTCTTTGCTCAAGTCGTGCCTTCATGCAATGAAAGATAGCTTCTGTGAGCAAGTGAATAGAGTAACAATAGCGCTTGCTTGAAACGGGACTGTTCTGGGCGCATTTTCACAAGGCTGTTCGTACGTACGATAAGATAAGACGAGGTCGGCTGCAGCCGAGCGCGCCTTCAAAAATGTAGAAAGCCTACGTCGCGCGCAGCGCACATATGTCGCGATGTTTCTACGCTCACTAATGGCGCCGTTTTCTCATTTCCTATTTTAACAATGGTTTGCGCTACCTTTGTAACATACAGGAACCTTAGAGCCGCTCGCCTCCAGCCAGAGTGCCCCGAGAGACGACAAACTTCATCCTCGCTCTCGCGCGGGAGTTTGTCGCACTTGATAAACACCAAGTGTTGCGTTCAGCTGCTCTGCTGCTGACGGTCTCGAGGAAGGAGAGTGCGTATCACTTATTAAAAAAGTAAAAAGTCGACTAAAAACAAAACTGCGACTCGCTTCCTCACACTGCCGTAAAATGACGGACTGCGGCTGTCCGACTGATCTGCCACAACCCGACGTGCTCGATTAATAGGCGATGTCCGCTTCCCTTCGTTGAGACCGCTAACAGCAGAGCAGCTGAACGCAACACTGCATATTTATCAAAAAATCGCTGCCTCTCCCGTAACCGAGAGTAGAGTAAGCATGAAATGTTTACGGGCATAACACATGGGTTGCGGATGGTACTCGTCAAAATCTTGGAATCTGTCTAGTGTTCAACACACCACACCACACTCTTCTTGTTGCGTCGCAACGATCGCCTGCAATAATGCGGGCTTAGGTAGGCAGCCGCGAACCGTGGCGCGAGATAACAGCGCTGCGGTGTGGCCCCGCGGCCGCTCCGCTGTCCTGAGCGATGATCCATTTACTTTTCCGGCCCATAGTACGTCTGCAAGACCAATTTTCGTACTTGAAAGAACCGCCTTTATCCAATCTTGCTAAGCACTGTTCAAAATGAAGTGGTTGCAAGCCTTTCCTTGATCAAACCACAATCTTGTTACGGCACCCAAATCAACTAACTAGAGGTATTTCAGAGGCCTATCATATCCGTAAGAATGAGCACACGTGTGTTGCCTACCTTGTGGTGGTCCTGCTATAAAAGGAGTATTCTTATCTTGACGCGCCTCCGTGATTCTTATCCTGATGCTCCTGCGTGATGTCCTTTGTTTCTGTTTGTGGTTTTTTATATTTCTCTCTTTCTTGTGCGTTATTTGAATCAACGCCCAGTTGCGAGTAAGCGTTTGTGTTGTTTGGTCCTGAGTGCACTATTTTGTAGCGACAGCTACACTACGCCAGCCGCTTCGCGAGGTCAGCGTGGCTGCGCGCTGAGCCGTGGCACCACCGCTCCGCCAGCTGTGCGCATGCGCGGAGTGACGTCATAGCCCGCAGCTGGTGTGCGCGCCGCGCGCCTCGCCGCTGCGCCGACGGCAGAGCAGACGCCGCCCGCCTTGTCAATTGTGCGCATGCGCGGAGTGGCCTCAGAGCTCGCAGCTGGTGTGCGCGCCGCGCGCCTACATTATGCTAGCTTTAATAAGGTGGATTGGTGAGCTAGTTGGTTCATGATCGTATATTTGAGCAGCAGAAAGTGAACAAGGACGTTGAGAAACATACAGACGAGGATGACGACGAGAACGAGCAGCATTTCGAGCTGTCAGCGTGGCGGCGCCGTGGCTGGTCACGTATTTGGTCACGTTGTGCGGAGCAGCTGCCCGCGGCGCGGTGCGCCGGCGAAACCAAGTGGGGGAAGAGTGCAGAGGCGGAGAGAGTGAATCCACGTTCAGAGACGAAGATGAAGAAGGAACGCCCAGCGTAATGGAGCGGTGAAAGACTGACTTTGCAATTCGACTGAGCGAGTTCCACTCTGCCAGCTGTAGCTATCGCGTCACTCCAGGTTTAACCAGAGCTAAACCACAGCCAATTCTTTATTGTGAAAGCAATACTACACTCATGAACGGCCTTTCGTGTAGAGGTGGCCGGTAGCCACGTTTGACCTTTAGAATTGCCTCTGACGTCATACCAGGGTGAGAGATGGGCTACCAAGTCGAGTCGTCGCGCAGCGGCGGCCGGTAGCCACGCGTGACATTTAGAATGACCTCTGACGTCATTCCATGCCTAGTGACGTTATAGCGTGACGTCATACCAGGGTGAGAGATGGGCTACCAAGTCGAGTCGTACGCAGCGGCGGCCGGTAGCCACGCGTGACATTTAGAATGACCTCTGCCGTCATTCCATGCCTAGTGACGTTATAGCGTGACGTCATACCAGGGTGAGAGATGGGCTACCAAGTCGAGTCGTCGCGCAGCGGCGGCCGGTAGCCACGCGTGGCCTGTAGACGCGGCGCACTGCGTTCTTTCTGTTGGAGGCGCTGCGCTTTTGCTTTCGCAACCTACCAGGCTTAACCAAAGCTAAGCCCCCGCCAATTTTTTCCATGACGTCAAGTGAAACCTAGCAACCTTTGCAAAGCGGCGACACAGTAAATGTCAGAGGGGATCATGCTGATGAACCAAAATAAACACGGCACTTGCATTGAATTTATGGGATTGTCCATGGCGAGTAGGAGCGGTCGACTCCAGGTTAAAAGCAAGACAATAGGACTAACAGCTGCGTAACAAAGCCACCCCGAACACCCACGAAGTAAAGAGACCTCAAGGGAAGTAAAACAGCCAGTGGTTCAACTCTGCCGAACCGAGTATCACTTAGCGAAAGCTACAAAAGCATGATTATACATAATTTATCTTTGGTACAACTTTTATTGTTTCATAATTCCTCCCACCACTTCACAGCCACTTAGTCGTCTTCATTATTTGACTTGATGGCCGCCGCGGTGGCTCAGTGGCTATGGTGCTCGGCTGCTGTCCCGAAAGACGCGGGTTCGATCCCGGCCGTGGCGGTTGAATTTCTTTGGAGGAGAAATTCGAGGCCCGTGTACTGTGCGATGTCAGTGCACGTTAAAGAACCCCAGGTGGTCGAAATTTCCGGAGCCCTCCACTACGGCGTCTCTCATAGCCTTAGTCGCTTTGGGACGTTAAACCCCATAAACCATAAACCAACCATATTTGACTTGATGGAGACAAAGACTGATCGATTGTCAGGCCAATGCCAAATACTAATATCTTGAAGCTGTTACCACACGAAGGGAACGTGGATGGTTGGACACGTAGAAGGATTCTTAAGAGCTAACACGATAGTTGCGTAAGAATACACGGCACACACACTGCCAAACTGATTATCGGTAAACTGTTGGTGACACTTTCTCGTAGCGGGGGCACTTTCACTCAAACAAATCGCGTGTATCGTCTTTCTGTCCGAAATGATGCCCATCGGCGACTCAGCATTGGTGGTAGAAGTCGTTGAGATTGATGTGTCGTCGGTTGTTTGCCTTTGTCGCTTCTCCGCTTGTTTACGCCGTCTCTTGGCAAGTTGTTCTTCTCGTTCCTCTGGGGTTTCCGCTGCTCGTTTAGCCTTGCCAGTCTCATTGTTTCGCTGACGAGCCCGGCGAGCAATGTCTGCCTGCTGGTCAGAAGCGGCTTGCCGCAATGTTCGAAGATGTAGTTCACTCTAGGTGCACTCCTCAGCGCGCTCTCCCCAAGTGAAATTGGCCGACGGCCGACCATCGGTAAGCAATTGGACAGTGCTCGGCAGCCGGTATCCTCGGCCAACCAATGGCGGCCCTTAGTCGGGCCGTGGTTGGCTGCCAATTGGGCTGGTTAATAGTTGGACGAAAACGTTCAGCCAACTACCGGCAAAATGATAGGGAATTAGTCGGCACCCAACGCTCGGGCAACCACACGGGGACCATCGTAGGGCCATGGTTGGCTACCCACTGGCTTGGCCGGTGACGTATATGCCAGACGCACGCGCAGTAGGCGCGTGGAAATTGCGGACGAAACGCTCGATCGACGTACGTTTCATATTATCCCAATATTTTTTTTACGAATACACTGCGCGCATGACTGCATGCATGTTGAGCCTAATTTATCAGTCGGTGAAATGTAATGTTTAAGCAATATGAAGGTGCAATGCTGCGGCATCAATTTCGTTTTAATTCTGAGCATTTAAATAATTGTCGGACGAGTGCAGTTTCATCGAGAGATAAAAGGAAAGTCCCGTAATTCTGACATCAAACGAAACCGAAACTCAAAAGTTTCGGTTTCGTTGTTTCATTGAAACTGGCAAGCAATTGTTTTTTATCTAGACGTAGTGAAGCAATGTAAATTTTAACTTGCATAATTTAAAACAAATGAATAAATTAACACATTTATTTTATTGTTTGTTCCTCGCGAACATATTTTTGACAGCACATCTACGAAAGCGCGGTGTCAGTCACAACGACTGAATCTGCGACGCGATGCTCTTCCCGCGCTTTTCAGTCTCAAGCCTGTTTCACATGCCAGCGAAAATGCTATCGAATCCTGTCGCCGCGGCGGAAAAACCTGTTTTGAGTCGTCGCTGCGACGAGCGGCGAGGTTTCAACAAGTTGGAAATTTTCGCTGCGCCGCGCCGCTCAATCGCTCAGTCGCTTGCATGTGAACCGGCCTTCATGCTCTCGTAGCGGCGGCGTAGCTGGCATAGTGCTTTGTTTGGATTTGAAGCATTGGTTGTTGCTGCAGTGCCGTGTCTTGGCTTTTCACCATTGCAACACCACCTGATCTAAACGTCGGAAGGTAAGACCTCATCATGGAGCGGTTCTTGAGGGCGAAACGTCGCCGAGAGCTTTATATCTGGCGAAGGCGGGCAGCGTGCGGTGTTTGCAGCAAGTCGCAGAAGACGCAGAGGCGGCAGCATGCTCTGAGACATAAGATTTGCACCGCTCGGGGATAGCTTAGGGCAAGCATATGCAGCAGTGAATACTTTTGAATCCTCTGTCGTGGCAGCTGAGGCACAGTGTTCAAGTGGAGATCAAGCTGAGTCAGATGTAAGTGACTTGCACGGCCAAAACGCTGGTCCTGTGGTTACTTATGAACATGACTTGGTTGATGTTCCCGACAATGCCGAGTGTCCAAAGGGGATAAGGAGTCAGTTGAGGGCTTGGGCTGTGAAGCATCATATCAGGAGAGCGGTAGTTAATTCACTGCTTGACATTCTTAGGCCGCACTTCACTGATCTTCCTAAGACACAGTACGCTCTAGTGTCCACTCGACGAAGCGTGCCACTCTAACAACTCGGCAGTGGTGAGTGCGTTCATTTTGGCCTTCAGAGAGGCTTATTGCGTGCATTGGACATGTGGCATTCGGCTCCAAGTAATGGAGCCGGAAATTCTTCACCACACTGGTGAAGAATTGTCATGCTGTGCTAAACATGCTGGTCATTTTATCAGCCATATATTCTTCATTACAATACATTTGTCCCAGGTGGTGAAAATTCCTGGAGCCCTCCACTAACGTGTCCCTCTTAGTCCATGTGTTGCTTCTGGGATATTAAACCTCTCAATGTTTTCCCAGGAAAAAAAAAATTTAAATGCTTCGAGATTCTATTCTATTTAGTCTACTTTGTCATTTAAGGGTAAATATGCATGTTGGCGGCAGGGTAGCTGTTTTCTTGTTGGCTTAGATTGCCTCATTAAGGCAACTTGTTAAAACAATAGACCCTTTAGAAAATTCAGCGCCATCTGGTGTGTGGTGCGCAAACCGCGGTGCCTCCGCCATTACTTGGGCATACGCCTGCCGGTATGCGCTCGGGCCAGATTGAAAAGTACGCGCGCCCGGCGAAGCCACAACAAGCGCAATTTTCTTGTTTCTGTGTCCTAGCCATGTTCCTTGACATTGGCTATCTGCACCAAGCTATAGTCGCGATGCCAGCATGCTGCTGTGTGCCTTTCTGCAGCCAGCGCGGCGAAGAGACGCGCACGGAAACAAGCTGTGTTTCCAGAGCACGGAGCGCATGGAGTAGCTGCATGCTTCTTTCTTCTCGTCCGTGACCTGTTCATTTTCACATTAAAATAAATGATATAAGTATTGAAAGAGCAGCGAAAAGTTCCTTCTACCGTGTAACCGCTCCGCTGTATAGTGAGCACAAAAATAAAGGTGCCACCTTCGGCGCACTCGAGGACATGCATTCCGATGCTGGCGACTGTTTCGGCGCGTCACAAAATCAAAACGTAGCTCAAACGCGCTTGTTTTGGATTTTCAAGCATCCACGTCCATTCATAGAGAGTTCCGTGTGCGCGAAAAAGAGCACGACGATGCGGCGCGGCGAGGAGCGCCGTCGTTCTCTCCGTTGCGAACATGCAGCAAACGACGGCGACATAGGCGGAGTGCAGCAGCAGCTGTGTGTTTTCGTTCGGTCAGGGCCTGTGCACTCTGGCTAAGGCGGGAGACATGTCCGGCAACACGTCCGTCGCGCCGCTTCCGAACTGCCACACCACAGCAAGCAGGGACACACGCAGCGGCAAGCACTGCTGCGCCGCTCTACCCAAGCTCCGCCGACAACCGGTGTCGCACTTCGCCGCAGCGCAGCAGTTCCTGAGCGCTGCTTGGCTTGGTGTACAAATATTGCAAGAAAAGACGGCATCGCCTTGTTATCAGAAAGACTGCCAGCTATACTCGAGCGGCGACAAAGCATGCCAGCTGATGTTGCGAGCTTTGGGCAACGGCACCGCTCGCGGGCGCTCCGGGCGAAGAGCTCTGCGGCTGCCTATCTGCCGTGGTCGTCGCTAGGCCTATAGCCTGCTTCGCATCGAAGCGGCAGGGGCCGGCGCTTCGGAAGTCGCCTGCGCTATAATTGAAGGCCTATTCTTCACTCCGCTTTGCTGTTAACAGCATCATCTCACAATAAAATAATAGTATGGTCAATTTCTACGGCGCCTTCAGCAGCGGAGCTAGCGGGCGCCAGTCGAGCCGGACCCCAGCGTCGGGCCAGCGGCAGATTCGAGGCGGTTCTCGCAACAAATTCGCTCGTACCACAGTTGTCACTTTTACCAGCAACTCGGTATTGACCAATGACCCAGAAAAATGATATATTTTCTCATTTCCCTATCACAGGGTTTATTATTTACGTCGAGAACACTCATTAGCTCGTTTTTATGACGCCGGCAGGCTCAGCTTACTTCACGTTCGCACAAGAAAATACAAAACGGCCATGCTACCAGAAAGGATGCTTGCTAGATTCTAGCAACGACAGCATGCCTGTGAACGACACAGCCTGCGGCGACGCCGGGCGACGAGCTGCGCGCTGGTCCCCGACTGCCCTAGTCGTCGCTAGGCCTAGATCGCTGATCGAGCGCCCGTATCCGAATCCACACGCATTTCGCCCTGCAGTGCGCCTGCTTGTAGTCGAGTCCGGTCCAAGTGTTGTTAGCCCTCCTTTATCGACAGTAGATTCGACCTGCAGGGTAACACGGCAACGCGCACTGTCGACGGATCGCAGTGATACCGGCTTGTAGCTTCGCTGAGAGGTGCGGCCGGACGATAGGAGTCCAAAAGCCTTTCCGAAAATCCGCCCGGGGTGACAGTCAGGTCCCTCGACCTCTGCAAATTTTCCGCCATCGCTTTCACAAACGCAACCAGACATGCCACAAGGTGGAAACTAGTGCAAAGGCTGTGCAGAGCGCTATAGCTGCGCGTCTTCCAGGCAAAGGTGCCCAAAATATGGCGCACGACGCCGACGAAAGTTGCTGATGATGATGCCTGCCGAGTTGCCAGACTGAATTTTCTAAAGGGTCTATTGCTACTGTATACTGCATCAGATTTCATGCAATTGTAAAAATAATGAATTTCTAAAACTGCTTGCAATTGTTTAGTGCTATTTACAATGGTACATACAATGCCAAATTTTTCAGTATATAAGGCTCTGATTTTAGCTAAAACATTTATAATACTGTTGTGAAGACATTGAGACTGCCCACAAATATATCATAATGGATGCTATGTACAAAGGACAGAAATTGTAGTTTATTGCATTTTGCCCTTTGCCGCATGTTATTTTGGGTTCAAAGTGAATATTGCAATGGTTATGGAATATAGGGCTGGTTACTGTTATATCCGAGTCTGGACTACAAAGCACTGGATTATTTGGTTGGAATATCACTGCTGAGCTGTTTTGAGCCTTTCTGAAGTGGTGGCATTTGTTTTTGCTCTCTTCTTTTATCGTAGCCTGCCTGAGAGCACACTACCCTGAACAAGCGACCCTGAAGAATAGCAGCGCTGTTATAAAGCGCTGGCTGATTGGCGCATTACAGTATGATACAAATGGTTACAGCGGATAAGAATGAAGGTGGGCACGTGATGGCGGCAACATCGGCGGGGAGGGCATTCCAGTCAACAATGGTGCGGGGAAAAAAGACCTGAAAAAGTTGCAGTACGCGATAGAGGCCGGACGATCTGAAACGGATGTGCGGTGCGGTGAGATATGCGGGTCGGATGAGAAATGTAAGGTGTTTGATTCAGAGTGCTATGGAAAAACTTGTGGAGCAAAACACATGCAGGCGACGCGACGGCGAGCTTCAAGGCTTTCGAGACCGGAATTATTCTTTAGAGATGAAACGCTGATTGTATATGAATAAGCAGAATGAACGAAGCGAATGGCGCGGTTTTGAACTGATTCGAGTGCATTTGTTAGGTATATTTGGTGTGGATTCCAGATGGGACTGGCGTACTCGAGTTTAGGTCTAATAAGGGTTTTGTAAGCTAGAAGTTTCACGTGCTGCTGTGCATGACGAAGATAATGGTTTAAGAATCCTAGAGATCTATTGGCAGATGATATGATTGTGGTTATGTGTATTCGCCAAGAAAGATCGGTACAGAGTTACACCGAGGTACTTGAATGATTGGACGCTTTCTATAGATGAGTTGGCAACTGTATAGGAAAAAATAAGGGGGTTGCGTTGACGCTGAAATGAGACGAGTTTGCATTTTTTAGCGTTTAGTGTTATTAGTCAGAGGTCACACCATTCATGGATGCGGTTGAGGTCATTTTGAAGAGCCACTTGTCCAGAAATGTTAGTAACGGTACAATAAATTACACAGTCATCGGCGAATATGCAAATTTTACACGATACTTGTGGTGCCAGATCGTTAATACATATTAGGAATAAAAGCAGGCCGAGCACAGATCCCTGCGGAACACCGGATGTTATGGGGGAGAGTGCTTGAGTTGTGATTGTTGATAGAAACAAGCTGAGAACGGCTAGCTGGAATTCTTTAATTCTGTCTAGAATATTAGGGTGCAAATTTAAAAAGGCTAGTTTCAGTGATAGTCACTGGTGTGGTACCTTGTCAAAAGCCTTCGCGAAATCTAAAAATAATGCATTGGTCTGTATGTTATGGTCGAGGTTAGCATGCAGGTCGAAAGTGAAGATTGCTGATTGGGTCTCGCAGGAAAGTCCCCTACGAAACCCGTGCTGAGCCGGATGAAGAAAATTGCTAGAATCTAGGAGGTTTACGACATGGGAATAGATATATGACATATATATGTTCCATGATTTTGCAAGGCATACTGGTTAAGGAGATGGGGCGATAATTCAGTGGAGTGTCCTTTACATCTGATTTGTGGACCGGAATGACCTTCCCCACCTTCCAATCATCCGGTAGCATTCCTGTTGAAAGTGATTGCGAATATAATAATAAAAGATATATGGCTGAAATGTGTTTGGTGTTTTTCAGTATTTTGTAAGATTGCACAGTACGCGTGCGTTTACAGCAAGTGGAACTGCTTGTATACTGATGTCTGCATAAAGGAGCCCATTAATAATTGCTGCAAGTTCGTCTTCATTGTTTGTGTCTCCTCAAGATGCCTGTGCATACAGGTCGGATTCCTCATGGCCAAAATTTAGTTTTCAAACGTCATTTATAGATAAGGTAACAACGATTTGTCATTGATTCACAGTCTATCAGGGCACTGGCTGGCGACGGCAAAGTCGGCATACGGCCTCGGCCCTATGTTGGCAGCCAAAGGTCGGCCGGTGTGAGGCCAATAACCAATCCCGACCTCGGCCCAACCTAGTTTGCCAAGCTAGGGCCAAGGTCGGCCAGGCCGGCTACCGACTTTGGCCCAACATAGGGCCGAGGTCGTTTTTTCAGTTGGGTCCTTCCTCCATAGCATCTAAGTCAAGCGCACATCTCTGGCTGATGTCACGACTATGAATTTAACAACGGGACACAACGTGATTACCACGTGACTTTCTTACTCTGTCTGCCGACAACTTGCAGGGTCAAAATTCCGTGTCAAGGTTCAGGATCAAAGTTCACAATCAAACGTCAAGTCAAAGTTCAAGGTCAAAGGTGGTCCATTTAGTGGACCACACAGCGATGGCGGTGGCGCCACGCGGCACTCCTCCGAAGCAGTAACCCGGTGATAGCTCCACCGGAGCAGCCGGCCGCCTGCTTGCAATGGACGCCACGGACGCGTCAAAAAGGAAAAAAGCGAGCAGCAATCGCATGTGAAGCGTGCCGCAATGCTTGAATCGTGCCGTATCGGGGAAAATAAGCCTGCATGCTTTCCCCAAGGAAAAGAAACTGAAGAAATTGCGGGCCGTGAAGATGCGAATAGGCAAAAAAATTGCTGACGGGATGTATGTTCGCAGTGAACACTTCAAGCAAGAAGACTACTTCTGGAGCCACCTTGGTAAGTTCTTCGCGCCCATCGAGGCGTTCAGTGGTTATGCTGCTGTGAACTTTTAAGGCGGAAGCCTTTAATGCCTCATCGTTGTAAGCAGGAGCTGTCGACAGAAATGTCACGCTTTTCAATTGGTCGAAACGGTCGTGACGTCACAGTGCGCGAATTTCAAAAGGGGCCAATTGTACTTTGCCTACTAACCATGCAACCAATTAAAGGGATCGTATAGTGACGCTCCAAGTAAGTTTGCCTGAGTTTAGTTAATTGCTTACTTAGCCAGTTAGTCTAATTAACCTTTCTAGTCAGACCAGATAAATAAAACCGAGTAAGAAATTGGCCGAGCTTGGGAATCGAACCCCGGTCTCCGGCGTGCGAGTCGAGCACGCTACCACTCCGCCATGCCAGCTCGATGGTTTAGAATGAACAAAGGTGCGTCTAGTGAATACGGTGTCTTCGTTCACTCCCATCTTCCTCCCTTTCCGTTACGGCGAGGTTTAGGTGTCCACCGAGATATGAGAGACAGATACATTTCCTTTCCTCAAAAACCAATATACCGACGAGCAACGCGTATTCGTCCGCGTTTCAGATTGGTCCAAATTGTCGTGACGTCACCACGCGCGAATTTTGACAGGTGTCCACCGAAATATGTGAGACAGTTACTGCGCAACTTCCTTTCCTCAAATACAATTTTCGACTAGTGTCTACTGAGATATGTGAGACGGTTAATGGGTAATTTCCTTTCCTCAAATACAATTTTCATTTTCTTCATTACGGCCCCTCTTTCTTCTTTCACTCACACTTACTCCCTTCCTGTACCGTGCGGCTGAGGTGTACACCGAGATGACAGAGAATTACAGCCCCATTTCCTTTCCTCAAAAAGCGTTGCGTTCAAAGGGCAACGCATCGCGCCGAACGGGTGGTGGCGTTCCTTAGACTCCATGGCAGCACTACAACACGCTGTCGCATTCCACTCCTAAAGGCGAAGCTTAAGCGTCATTAATTGGCAGTTAATTAATGCACCAACAGAATGTGAAGTGAACAATCGCGTAGCAGAATGCAGCACTCAGGCTTTCGCCTTTCACCACTTTAGCCGCTAAAGTTCCTCGTACTTTTTGTGATGGTACTATGATTTCTTCCAAGGCGACAACCTAAAGCCTCGTCTACTGCGGCTGAAGAAAAGCGTTTTCCCTTCGTTGAAGGTTCCTGCGCGGACGCATGACGCTTCATTAACTCCAAGATCGAGCAGAAGGAAGACGACAGGCCATTCAAGGTACGTAGCGAACTCCTATGTAGTAGAACGTTCTCGCGGGCAGTTGGTTCATTCCAGATAAGATTCCCATTCGCGCAGGCCCACCTTTTATCTGAACTCCTATGTTTACTTTTTAGCGAAAGAATTGCGTCCTGCGCGTGATCTATGCCTTAATCTCGGCGCCTACATTCGCCAGTTTCTCGATTCATTGCGTTCATGGGCTTGATACGCGGCGCTTTCTAGGGACATTAGCGGCTCAATTGATTTCACTGATATATTGCAAGGATCTTGCATATCCGCAAGTGTCGCTGTTTTTTTTTTTTCCTGAATACGACTCGGACGGCATTGCCAATCTTTCAGGAGATAATCATCCACCAATCACCCAGATGCACACGAGTCTCGGGAAGAAGCTTGCGCTTGCGCACCTTCAGTCGATCCATATGCAGGTGAAAACTGCGGTAAGTACTCATTTTAGAAAGCGTTGTACAATTTTTTCTCATATTTTTGCCGCTGACCATGCTTCAAATGCTTCAACTGTGCCTTGTCACCATGTTTGTAACTATGCGGCCAACACTATACCAAGCTTTGTTTCATGGTTTGAGGCAACACGATTTTGTGTGTGTTCTGGCACAGACCACAAGCACTTGAAATATCAGTTATTGCATGGGTATGTTTCTGTATTCGTCATAAGGATTGTGTGCAGTCTGTAAGCAAATTGCATGTGCTTGGCTTGTGAAATTATTTATGCAGAACTTTCTTCATGTGTGTGGACTACCGATCGACCTGCCCAGGACTGGCTTCCTGAGCTAAACTCGTGTCCAGGTATCCATGTAGCAAATGAAGAAATGCTCACAGGTAACTTTTCATAACTATTACCATAACTATTGCATGAGGCACATTAGCTTCATAACATCTATGGCAGCATGATATTAACAGTGTTTGAGAGCGTCATCCTCCTCTTCGTTACCTCATTCTGCATCCATCGTGAAATTCCGACACATGCCCTGTTCACTCTGGCATTTATCTCTACCACTTACTTCTAGATTCATCGTGCGCCAACCTACCTTTCCTCTATGCTAATCTGGTACGTTACCTCTTTTGTTGTCATGTTGCTACCCAAATTCTCCTCTTACTCTTGGCATTGAATCGGCCTTGGTTCGTAATCCCACTGACTTCTTAAGTGCTTAATTTTCCACCAAATAGGCTACTGCCGCTCCTGCTGCTGCTACTACTACTAATGCTAGTACTGCTACTACTGCTACTTGCGCTCCTACTGCCACTACCACTATACTATCATTACTACTACAACCACCGCTCCCACCATATTTTTCATTTCAGGACACAGAGAAACGGAGCTGCACAACCTTCTCCATCAGTTAGAAAAACCACAGAATGAGGACAAGCCAACGCAGGCCAATGTGCTGCATGATGTCGCACAGAAGTTTAAAATCCCAGAACTTTTAACGACAGACTCCAAACTGAATTTAACAGTAGTGCATATTGGGCGAGTTGGTTAATATACATCTTGCAAAATCTTAACGCGAAAAACACGGACAGAAATAGTAGACGACACGAGCGCTGACTAACAACTGGAAGTTTATTCGAAAACACGTTGAATTATAAAGGAAGAAGGTGCGATAAAATCGTTGGTCAAAAACCAAAAGAAGAAAACTAAACACAACAGTCACCGCCAGCCCCTGCTATCAAGGCGCAAAGCACTTGTCCAGATATGCTACCTCTTTCTCCCGTATAGCAACAGACGGTTTGGCCACGCACGTGTTATGAGCCTTGGCGATACTATATGCCTCGTAAATTTCCCTACACAACACGTTGTCATGCTTGTACACAATCGTAGTGTTGTCAAGGTCCGGCCACGCCAGAAGGTTGCATGTATGCCATACATACACGGGGGGTCTCATCGACTACGGAAGATCGCAGCTAAGCATGATGTGCAGCTGGTGTTTTCAGCTTATCACAAGCTCGGGAGAGTGTGCGCGGCAGTTCGAAACAGGCTAGACAAGACACTGCCTCGACAGGACCCGCGGAAGTGTACTGCCAGTCATGCCAGCGAGGTCACCGCCTGCGAAAAGGGGGTTGTGTACAAGGTGCCGTTGGCCTGCTGGGAGGTGTATTACGGCCAAACGGGCAGATGCATCAACGTGCGGCTGTAGGAGCACAAGAACTCACTGGACTGCAGAAAACCGGTTTCTTCTAACCTTGTTTTGCACTGCCGTGAGTGCAAGGAACTCGGGACCTGCATGTGCTCGCCGGACCTTGACAACACTACGATTGTGTACAAGCATGACAACGTGTTGTGTAGGGAAATAAGGCTCATAACACGTGCGTGGCCAAACCGTCTGTTGCTACACGGGAGAAAGAGGTAGCATATCTGGAGAAGTGCTTTGCGCCTTGATAGCAGGGGCTGGCGGTGACTGTTGTGTTTAGTTTTCTTATTTTGGTTTTTGACCAACGATTTTATCGCACCTTCTTCCTTTATAATTCAACGTGTTTTCGAATAAACTTCCAGTTGTTAGTCAGCGCTCGTGTCGTCTACTCTTTCTGTCCCTGTTTTTCGCGCTAAGATTTTGCAAGATCCAAACTGAGTGCTTTCCCGGTATTCCAAGTTTGAACATTCTCAACAAGATTGTTCAGCTCCTGGAGAGGCATGAGAGAGACAAGTTGGGAGCCACTTCGTAGGATAGAGTTCTGTTAGTGTTTACTCTTCTGAGGCAAGCCATTTCATTTTCATCTGTTGGTGTGCTCTTTCAATGCAGTGCATCATCTGTGCACAGGTTCACACACTTCCTCTTCTTGCAGCAATTTTTGAATCAGCCATTGAGTGGCCATCAAAAGAGGAGATGTTAGACAATATACCTGTGCACTTTGAGAAGTACAGTAGAGTAAGAGGGGTCATAGACTGTACAGAAATTGCAGTTGAAAGGTCAAGTTTTGTGACGTGTCGGCTGCTGACCGGCTAACACAGGCTTACATCACCAGTAGAATAACATACGCAGTATCATATCTCCCCCTCTTAGCGAAAGATAGAAAACGCTTAGACGGCCTCATTAGGAGCAGTACGCGCACAGCTTTACGCCTTCTCCCATGCGCTTCCACAGAGCGCCTTCTTCAACTAGGAATACGTAACACTTACGAGGAACTCTGTGAAGCCATTAAAAAGGCACAACTAGCCAGACTCCCACACACCCCTGCAGGACGAGCTCTGCTGCAGTCTCTTCGCATATCGCCTGTCGGCATTATACCCGACACTGACACAATCCCAGCTACCATAAGAGCTGCAGTTCAGATACCCCCCTCCCGAAACACATGCATCCGGAGCGCGATCAAAAGCGCAGGGAGGCCCGGGCTTACCACTACAAAGAGTTTATACGGAGAGGATGCCAATGTGGCATACACTGATGCCTCGCTCCACGCATCAGGCGCACAGGCAGCCATTGTGGATGTTCACAGTCACGGCCGCCCCATCACGGCAGGAACCATTCTTACCTCATCCGTAACCACGGCTGAAGAAGCGGCTATCGCTCTAGTCATCTCCTCTTCAGCCGCCACCAAGATTATATCCGATTCGCAAACAGCAATCCTAAATTATAGCACTGGTCGTATCTCTCGGCAAGCCAGCACCATACTCCGACGCTGGAATCCCGCCAGAACCGTAACGCTCATCTGTGCGCCAGCACATGCCGGATTATCCGGAAACGAGGAGGCGCATGCCCTCGCCCGAGATCCTCCGGGCGGGAGAGCACACCACCTCCTCCATCCAAAGGAAGTGCCTGTTAAATTTTAGTGACAGCCTAGAACACTACCGCCCCAACTGACAGACATACGCACCTCCTCACCTTTCGCTATCAACCACGCAATCAGCGCTCTGGCGCAGGCTTCAAACTCGCGCACTCCCATACCCGATGGTCATGCACGGACGTTTCCCTGACTTATTCTCCTCCTCCTATCGACTATGTGGCAAACCAGGCGACTTTCTGCATGTACTGCTCACCTGTTCCACTTACCCGCACCCTCCACCCCCTCCCCAAAGGTGGCACTCACTTACTGGGAGCAGCTGATGTCAAGCTCAGCACTCCAAGACCAACGACTCACCATCACCAGTGCCTCTACCAGGCTGGCCCCCCAGGGTCTGGCACACCATTTGTAAGGGAGGAACCCGCTGTGTGGGCCCCTCCCGCAGGCCATGAGGGGGGCTCTGCCCCCCACCTGTAACTTGTCATGGCCAATAATGTTTACACCACCACCTACTCCCTGTATAAATCTACTTATACTGTAAAATTTCTTGTATGTGTCAGTCCAGGAGGCAGAATCACTTTAATTAGTAATGCATTTGGTGGACGAGCATATGGCAAAGCCATTACAATGCACTGTGGCGTTCTCAACAAATTTGAGTCTTTCACTGATGACATCATGGTTGACAGAGGTTTTTTCATTGATGATCTGTGTGCATCTCGTGGTGTGGGCATTATTAGACCCCCATTCCTAGGAAAGGAGAGCCCGTTCTCTGAAACTGAAGCCCTGAAGAGAGCTGACGTACATTGAAAAGGCTAGAGTGCATGTCTAAAGGGCCATTCAGAGAGTGAAAATATTCAGAATGTTGTACGGCACAATACTGTGGGAAATGCTACCGCATATTGATGAGCTGTTTACTGTAGCATGTGCATGACAAACCTGTGTTCGCCAATATTGGCCGAATATAAATTTTTGTAGTGAGAGGCCACTTTATGCAGTGCTAAAACACATTGTGAATGCATGGTGTGCCACAATGGAGTGCTGTGGATTCATTTCAGCCTTCCAGAATTGCAGTAGGCTGGTAATCAAAACCCACTTTTATTGGATTTTTTGCTAGTATTTATATACACGCAATCTCACATAATTCACAAAAAAACTGCCATAGTTAAGAAAATGCCATTTGCCGTCTCCTTAATAAATATATATCATTTTAAGCAGCATGGCCTCGGCTAGTTCAGAGCAAAATTTTACCTTTTGCTCATGTCAGCAAGTTTGGGAAGTATTTTCCTAAAATACACGTACTACAACTTGCCTAGCAGTTCCCGCATACGCTGAACATCTTTCGCCATAAGGATTACTAAGCTTTCAACGTTTGAATGTGCAACAAAAAGTGGCACATGTCAAGGTTTAAAATCAAAAGACCCAGCTGAACCTGGGAGTGATAAGAATGCTTACATTTCGAAGCAAAGTTTTCTCCATCTTTGGCAATGTATGTCAATTCTTTCTCATTTACCAGATCAGCAATGCTGTGCTTTTTGCCTAACACTGAAAACTTGACTTCAACAAGGATATTTTTTTCCATCCTGAATTGCAACCCCATCAGGACTGTAGCCTAACCACGGTACCTTGGGGACAACTATGAACCCGAGCCTGCTAACCTTAGCATTTTGCATGCGTTTGTATTCGCGGACAGCAAGCGGTTCATTTTCTTTGCCGTATGCTGTTGCTTGGTTGCCAGCAAAAGTATGGTTTTGAAAGATTCTTTCGACTTTTGTTGCCCATGCGCACCTCACCGTTTCTTTAAAAGTGTACAGTTCGCTACAGATGCTACCAGTTATTCTTTTTTTTCTTTCACTTTGCCGGAATGTGCACTGCTGATTCATTGAGCATTCACATATGTGTTTTGCCTTGTCTGCTGTCAGGCACACCTCATTCTTGTAAAATTCTCTTTCTTTTGTAGTTAGCATGTCAAAAGAGAACCTCTTAATTGACATTCTCATTCCACTGCTCATGTTTTCGAAAAACTGAAACATTGCATAGTCTATCAGAGGCGAGTTTGCGAGATCATCTGAAAATAAACTGTCAAGTGTACAAGGAACATCTGTTGTGTTTTGTACTAGTAGAGTTTGTTGTTTTCTCATACGTGTCTTGTGCTTCGCAAGTGCAGATTCTGGTGCAACTTCTATCAATTCCTTTAGAATGTCCTTTTGCACGTCTTCAGAGAACGTTTTCTTTGTTGGTCACTGAACATGACAAAATGCATTGATCGGTCTTGGCTCCAATAAGTTGCATGAGGCAACACAGCCCCTCTGCTGCTGAACATCGGTGCAAGAAAGCAGGTCCAGGCTGTCTTTGCTTGCCCTGAAAATGAAAAATAAAAGCATAAACAAAACTGAGTTTTTAAGACTCTTGGTACTATTTTTTATGCGGACAAGCCCTTCTTACTAACAGGCAACGAAATGAAAACTGCTGAAGCACTTACGACGTACTTGCGACTGATATTTATTTATTTATTTATTTATTTATTTATTTATTTATTTATTTATTTATTTATTTATTTATTTATTTATTTATTTATTCATACTCTTAACCCTTACTGAGGGTCATGACAGGGAGAGAATCAACAATACATATAAAATCAGTAACGCTTCAAAAATTCCAAATGACAGAACACAGTAATAAACATCTTGAATTACAATCATACAAACACCATCTCAGAATGTTTTAAGAAAACGCTCACATAGAAAATTACCTTTTTGATAAGATAATCATTGAGCTTCCTTTGCTATTTTTCACTTGTGGTCACTGGGTATACAATGTTGACAATGTAGGAAATATGTGGGAGGTATAATCTATTGCATGGAACTCTCAAATGATAGACCAAAACAATATACTTACCGGTTCAAGTAAATCAAGGTGGCAAAAAATCTTTGCATTGTCCGGAGAGACCTACGTTGGATGTGCATGTTCCCTAAATGGAGACATCAGATGTAGTCACAGTGTAAATTTATAGATAGAACTTCTGTGTCACTGGCTAATATTCCTGAAGTTTTACTTCAAAATTGCTTCGAGACAGGTACACCAACTTGAAGCATTGTCTCAAAGTTACTTCAGCTATGAGAGGTGCCGTACTGGAAGGGTTCGGTAATTTCGACCACCTGAGGTTCTTTAACGTACTCCGACATCGTACTGTACACGGGCATTTCGCCTTCATTGTAATACCACTGCCACGGCCGGAAATGCACCCGCGTCTTTCGGGTCAGCAACAGAGCATTATCCCCACTGAGCCATCTTGGCGGCGAGTTTTTCAAACAGCTGCTATTACAGCCACTTCATTTTTGCGCATGGTTTACTCTGAACAGGAGCGCATCAAAATTTACGAATTTGTTGCAGGCATGCGGTCACGTGTAATGAATGTTTACAAAAAATACAAGCGTACGGTTTCGTGCAACACACTCACTTTTATAGAGCCTGTATGTTTCCATACTGCGACGTTTACACAGTGCGGCGGACCCTTCATCGCACTTGTCTGAAGGCAGAGCGATTCGACATTGACCACTGTGTCTGTAATGCTCTTGATGCCGCAGCATACGATGTGGCCGGCGTTGAATGTCGATGCACCTTCGATTACGAACCTTTACGTCTCTTTAGCGAGGGAAAGTATAGTCTGCAACGAAACGAGAGGGCCTGACGCGCTTTGCTGCGTGAGACGCGCTTGCTGGCGACACCGCTCCATCACCGTCTCGTCCGCCTTGTTGAACTGCCATCGCGCACCCTATAGTCGCTGGAATGACCGAATATGCGCACAGCAATACTAGCCAACATTTGTCTCAAGGTCGTTTCAAGGTCATTCGGAGGCTTGCAGCGAAATGCGTCCCAGCTATAGTAGTATAGCTTTGGCTACAAGAGACATCAAGACGAAGCTGTAAAGGGAGTTTGATCGCAAGGGAATGAAGTTTGCTGTCACGGGCCTATAAGGGTTTGGGCAGAGTTCTATTACCGTAAGAACCTGAATATAGGTCGGAGGTCGGACTGGAATATAGGTCGACCCCCCAACTAACCAATTCTAAAAATCAAAAAATCTTTTTCAAGGGCAAAAGTACCGAAAGACTTTGAAACAAATGCGACTCAACCGGTTGCACAATGGTGACAGTATTTATTTTAATTTAGATGCTGCTCGTATGTACACACGGCCAATTCTTTAGCAGTATCCCGCGACCACCGACCCGCGTGCTTGACAACACCTTATTAACCGCGCTGAGTGGTGAAACAAGCGAGATACGCACATCTGTACATATGCGCTTACTCTCGCTACTTTCGCCGCTCCGTGATAAGGTGCTGACAAACACGCGAGGCAATGGTCGCGGTACTATTAAAGAATTGGCCGGGTGTACAGTACAGAGAAGGGCACGAAGTGCGCAAGCGTTACTTTGAGTCATCGGAGTCATAAGCCCACGGGCCATACAGCATCATCCTCTGTGCCGTCTAGCGCATTGCTTATGCTGCATTTTCTAAAAGACTTGCGCATCATCTCTACAGGGAGAAATTTCTACACCGACAACACCCAGCCACAAACCAAAATAACTTTGCGACAACGGAAACGCAAATTGGCAGTGCCACAATGTCGCCATACCACAATGCTGCTGATGGCGATGGTGATGGAGGTTGTTGACTTCAGCCGCCCATTGTTGCAAGAATACCGTAGTTTTTCCGCCAATGACCGGTATATAAGACGTCGACTTTTTGCCATGGTTTTTTTGAAAGAAAGTTCAACCTATATTCCGGTCTTTATGGTAGTTTGCTCAGACGAAAAAAAAACTTAATTTAAATTGCATCAAAATACTTTCATCGACTTTGCATCCGCCATGAACAGGGAGGCTTCTAGCAGCGAAATTATATATATAACGCGTCAGGTCCTCTACCGCTGAGCTGCGGCGGCGGCACTCAAACCTTCTGCTTTCGGGGGTATTTATGTTTACAAATAACCTAACCTTGGGAGTGTTCACCAGCGCCACCCACGTTCTGAAGCGGCGGGCGTAGCTCGTCCTGAGTTACCGCTGATGTGACGTAGAACGTCATCGAACGGCGAGGGTGGAAGCTGTGTGAGAACCCTCTTATGCTTCCTAAGGCATCAAGACTGCCAGAACCGAGGCCCTCCTTAAGCAATTAAGCAGACAAGGAAAGGGGAATGAGGGGCTCGTTATAAATATGAGAGAAGCCAATATATATATATATATATATATATATATATATATATATATATATATATATATATATATATATATATATATATATACCGGGTGTTTTTTTAGAAGGTCCAAAATTAAAAAAAAAGGTAAATTGCTTTAACTTTATTTTAGCACTGGGGCTATACTGGAGGCTTCGGCGGGAACCAGGCAAGAGGAAAACTGCTTTAATTAGTTCGATTATTAACTAAATATGTTAATGAACTTTTCTAATTTTTATTTAGGGGTTATGTTGTATTCGCAGAATTTGAGATCGTCCTCCAAACAGTCCAACCGAGAAAAAAAAATTTGAATTAAAAATTTTTCACGCACTGTACGAGGCGCGAAAAAGTCACCTTGGTAGGCATCTTCACACCGTAACTCAGCGGCGGGGAGCGCCTCTGACGTAGTTTGCACCGCCCTGCGCTTTGCGTCACACGCCTGATATCACCTGAAGCCCGGACGAGCGGCCTGCGCTATCGCTGCTTCTTTCGCTTCGCTCCGCGGCCTCACGGAATGCCGCGTTGGAACAAAAACACACTGACACAAAGCGCAGGGCGGAGCGAGCTACGTTACAGGCGCTCACAGGCGCTGTGTTACTGTGTGAAGCTGCCTACCAGGGTGACTTTTTCTCGCTTCGTAACGCGCGCAAAAAAATTTTTCATGAAATTTTTTTTTCTTGGCTGGACTGCATGGAAGACGATCTCCAATTCTGCTAATACAACATATCCCCTAAAATAAAAATTATAAAAGTTAATTAACGTGTTCAGTTAATCAGCGAACTAATTAAAGTAGTTTGCCTCTTACCTGGCGTCCGCCGTAGCCCTCAGTACAGCCCCAGGGTTAAAATAAATCTAAAGGAATTTACCTTTCTTTAAAAATTTTGGACCTTCTAAAAAGAAACACCCGGTATATGAGCAAATGCACAATCTTCGTTCGCCTTCATCGCATTCGTGAATTAATTGCTGAATTAATTTGACTTAATTATACCGAATTGAGTGACTAAACCGATTTCTTAATTGCAGGTTATTAATGGGCTCAATTCATTCCTAAGATCAATTAATAAATTACTTCAGAAGTTCATCGATTACTTAGCGAACTGATCTCGTTGCGTAATCACTGAGTTAAATAAATAAATAGAATTAATATATATATACACTCAATTAGTAATCATTTAATAGGTACTCTGGTGGACTTACCAGACGCTCTAGCAACAGGACTACGTCTTCGGATGTCGTACAACCGAAGTTAGAGCGAAAAAATTATTCAGATCTCCCGTTTTTTGGTATGACTATTCGTACAGATAACAGAAAGGGTTTTTCCACGAGATTTAGGTTCCAGGTGATATCGAACACAGGTCAAAGGCAGCAGACTCTCGACGCCTTACCTGCCGTTTGTTCCAAAACCCTTCAAAGTTTAAACAGTGAATGCCTATGGAAAGGAATAAATTTATTTTGTCCTTTCGGGTGGGGCAGAAATCTGACTGTGCGGCCTGCACGTGACCCCCCCCCCCCCGCCACTAGTTTCGGATCGGTGTAGTTTTGGCAACTAGACTGTTCTGAGACAACGCCAGCGGGGGGGATGGGTATGGCCGGGACCCATCTTCTGGGGATGCGAACCCCATGGGAGTGACAGCAACTCCCACGCGACTGTGAGGGCCAGTTGCGCTCGCGAGGTCTGATGCCTGAGCGGAGGCAGGCATGGGTTTATACTCAGGTTGCACCAAGAAAATCCGGCATGGAAGGCATGTACAAAGATTAAAACGTTTCCAAATACATACTGCCTGCCTCCGCGCGCGGGGGCATGTATGTCTGGCTACCGACGCACCGTCTGGCTACCGATGCACCGAAACCAGATCCGCGCGGGGGTTTGCAGTACCCGGGCTCTAAACGGTGCCTCGGGGAAGCTCTTTTAGGCCGATCACAGGGCCGTACAGGTCGCTGCGGGATGCCGAGAAGGCCGTAGTAGTACGACCGAACGCAAAAGATTCAGGGGGGCACTTTTTTGACCTAAAGTCCGGTGAGGCGGAAGCCCTAAGCGCGGTATTGCTGCTTGTGTCACTGATGTGTGGTTAAGACGTTAAGCTTCGCCTCTAAGAGTGGAACGCTACAGCGCCTTGCAACACTGGAAGGAAGTCCACAGAACGCCATCGCCCGTTCGGCTCTACGCCTTGCTCGTCGGTAAATTGGTTTTTAAGGAAAGGAAATGTATCTGTCTGGAATGTCTCGATGGACACCCGAACCTCGCCGTAAGGGAAGGGAGGAAGACGGGAGCGAACGAAGACACCATATTCACTATACGCGTCATTGTTCATTCCGAACCATCTAGCTGGCATAGAGGAGTGGTTAGCGTGCTCGTCTCACACTCCGGAGACCCTGCTAGATTCCCCAACTCGACCAATTTCCTACTATGTTTTATTTATTTTTCTGGTCTTACTACAAAGGTTTATCAGGTTAATTAGTTCATTAACTAATTAACTAAACTCACTCACACTTACTTGGAGCATGACTATACCATCCCTTTATTTGGTTGCATGGTTACTAGCCGAAGTACAGTTGGCCGCGTTTGAAATTCGCGCACTTCGACGTCACGACCATTTCGACCAGTTCAAAAGTGTGCCATTTCTATCGAATACTCCTGCTTACAATGATGACGCATTAAGGGCTTCCGCCTTAAAAACAGTCGATGTTGTGGTGTACGGGCAGAGTAGGCCAGGTCATCTCACCCTAAGCCCAGTTCTTGGTATGTGGCCCGGTCAGCCCTGCCTTGAACACTTTGTAGGTGCGGAGAAAGCTAGGGGAGGAAATAAGAACTGCGCGGTTGGTCGGTTGAAAGCACGCGCGGGTCCCCTTGGAGGTGTTAGAACATGATGCCCAGGGTCGGAGGGCTCATAGGCTCACTAACTAAACCTCTACTGGCCGGATCACACCATGTATACTTCCTGTGCCTGAAAAACCGCGAAAAGCACTCGACGGCTAGTAGCTAGTCGATTGGAAATACCCCTTGAGTCGTGGAGGGGCCCTAGAGAGCTGACCCCGTGTTAGGTTCTCTTGTCTACGGCGATCGGAGACCGTTGCGTTTGTGGCTGGTCGGGCATCTCGTGAGTGGGGGATGCGCCATTGCGCAATCTTGATGACCTCCCTGTCCTGGCCAGGGAGGTCAGTAATGGAGTCAAGACAGATTGAAAGATCAGAGCAAAAAACTCGCTGCCCCCATTACCGTCCAAATTCCCATAACCCATTTCCTGACAACCTCACATCCAATCCTTATAGCCCATCCTTACCGCTACTTCTCAGGGAAGATCAGGGAAGGCCCTCCGGGCCCGCTACCCCGCCTGTAGGTCACTATCGCACACTCCTCCCTCCTCCCTTCCTTTATTTTACTTTTCCACCTTCTGGCGGAAAAACTAACATTTCCCAAGGACTTTCTCAACTTTTGTAATCGGATTCAGACTGCTCTACGCAAGCGATGCAGGCAGGGGCTATTATTTGTTTTTTCCTTTTAGTTGCCCCAAGCTAATGAATGCCCTTTAGTGACATGTAGAGCACGGATTGGGGTTTCCATTGTTGAACACCGCGCATGTCGGAACAAGGAAAAAAATTCTCCAGAACTGACATTCTCACAACAAAGTTACCACATCTCATGTTGTAAGGCTGCTAGCCTATGCATCCACGCCAATTTACCGTTCAATGTACTCTGGACTGGCTGGACATGTACTCGTGCGTGTGCGTACGCCACCCCTTGCTTTACAAGCTGCACACCGAAACCTTGCTCATGAAGACATCCCTTCAGAAAAAGGGGAATTTTTGTGTCCGTTTAATTGACGTCTATGTGACATTCTAAAGACACTTGAGGACTGCTCCATTAATTGTAAAGAGGAAATGTTGCTTTCGAATGCCCTACTGGCGACCATTGAAGAGGCGAATTAAACTTGTCATAGTGTACGGTATGTTACTGCTTCGCAATATGTTGATGAAGCCCAAAACATCCTAATTGAACTAAATAGCCTATGGAAACTCGCACGATAAGCCGATACTGTGAATTAGTTATTTCTACGAAATCTCATAGCCAAATGATTGTTCCTCTTCAAGAACTGTACGACCAGACCGATATTGAACCAGAGTGTGTTCCGTCTTGGTGGCGTGTTCACAGCTTTGCCTCCGTTCTAATGATTTGCACTCGCAAAGTGTTTGGCTTTGTAATTATTTGTACCGATAGCTGAACGCTTGATAAATAGCTCGTCTACATAAAATATTGCATCACTGTAATACCTTGCGCCGTAGGCGACTGATCTAACACAACACCGCACAGATAATCTCAGATTGCTACCTGAGTGTATATTTTAACGTGCAGCGTTAGCACCACAATGTCAGAAAAGGAACTGTCCAGTGTCGGCATTGGCGACCGTTTCAAGCCTCGCAGACGGAGCAACCGGCCGCTCCGGCAACCTGGGCCACCTAGGTCACGTGACCTTGTGGTGTCTTTACAATCTGCCGACCGGATTGTGAGCAAATCGACCACAGTGGCAGGTGGCAGTTAAATTAATGACTGGTCGCGAGAGGTTGGGCGGGAAGAGCAACATGGATCTCAAAAGCCCCACCAATAGCAGCATGTTCCAACGCATGGCAATGGCGCATCACTTAACCACTGCGCCACAGCACCACAGCGCTACGAGTGGTATGTGGACGCCCAGCTATCTATAAATTTAGAGAATGTCCGATTCGGCGCATATATCGGCAGTAACCCACTAACACTATCGCGTAATCCCCTTAGGAAGGAGCTTAAGTGTCCCTTCCACTTTTTTGTTTTCCCACAAAAAACTACCGCGACTAGTTTATTGTCATGCGTCACATGATGGCAAATCAAGGTAACTAGACCGCTGTCCCAAATTCCTGGTAACGCGCTCGCGCACGCTGTCAACGACACCACCCATTTCTGAGGCCTTGACGCAGATGAGGGGGGGGGGGGGGATTGCTGAGCAGAGTATACGTGCCCCAGCATGGGTCGGTGCCCCAGCTGTCAAGCGCGAAACACAGCACCTGATCGTATACAAAACATGAGGCAGAGCGGGTGGTAACGCCTAAAAACTGTCATCTTTAAGCATAAAGAAACATCACTACCACGGCCGCTTGATGCAAAGCGCAAAGCGAGGTGCGGCCAGCCACGTCGCACCGCCGACAATGGGTGAGCATGTCCTGGCGGAGTTTACAGTCGCGGCCGCTGTTTTCGGTGGGGGCGCCACTGTTCGGGGACAGGCCGCCCGGTTTCCCGGGAGTGGACTCCCGAAGCGCTCCTTGCTTCGTCGTGTTCGAGCGCGTTTGCCTCGTGTAAAACCGCGTTTGCCTTCCATATTCAATGCAAAATAAAAACCACTACTACTACTACCCACGTTCCTCATGTCTGCAGTGCTTTCTTTGGATTTTCTGCTGTGCGCGTGAGTGAACACGTTTGCCTCGCGTCTGCGGTGCTGGATTTGGACTTTTCGTGTGCGCGTGAATGAATGTTTGCCTCGTGTCTGCCGTGCACGCTTTGGGCTTTTCGCGCATGCGTGTGTGGAGGTCAGGGACGCGTATGGGGCACGATGCCGCGCATCTGCTGTGTGCCACTGTTCGTCACAAACTCCAGAAAACAGCCAACTGTGAGAAATCACGAGTTTCCCTCCGAACTACAGCGTCGAGAAGCGTGGCTGAAAATATCGCTCGCCAGGGACTGTCAGGGAAAGGAGGCAAGTGGGTGCCAAGCGACAGGTCTCTGGTATGTTCTTTGCATTTTACAGAGAATGACTACAAAAAGTAAGGTCAAGGAAGGTTCTTCGTCTGTGAATGGTTCCTTCCTTTCTTGTATGACCATGCAATAAATGTGTCAAGTACTTTGTGGTTTTCTCGGCTGCAGGTGGGCTTATGAAGTTCGACAACTTCAGCTATAATGATCGTTTTTTTTATTTTTATAAATTGCAATAACTTGTGTATTTAAGAGCCAATATTCGACGTGACACGAAGCGAAATTTACTGCGTGTGACCAGCTGTGCGTGTCCGTCTCATTCACCGTCTACATGGGTTAGCGAGAAGTGAATAAAATTCAGGGAGCACTTTAACCGCCTTTAACCGCCTCTGTCGCTGCGCTCTGCTTGGCGACTGTTGAAGATTGTTTGGCGACTCTTGAACGCTTCCGTACGGCATCGCGAGTAGAGATGTGAAGGCCTGAAAAAAACACTGCAATTTTGGAAAAAAAAACTGATTTTTTCGTTTTTTTTTTTTCAGATGAGAAAAAATGGAAAAAAACATCGAAAATTTCACAATGCAATTTCGAGGTTTCATGATTGCTTGCTTTTAGTTTAAATTTTTGTTTTTGCTTTAAAAACCATTACAGCGTGCATCGTTGAACGATTAGAGAGAAGTCGTCATCGCCGGTGCCAGGTAGTGCTTTTAAAACGTTCGTGCTGCGAGTACGCGGTTTGAAGGCTAGGTCACATATAAGATCCAGGCTTGACTTAAAAACACACTAATACTTGAACTCGCGGCTGAAGTAGAACAAAATGGCTACAAATTCTACAGCCCGACACACACGGCATAAATAACATAGGCTGCTGTGCACGTAAGCGGTTCTGCTGCGCATAGTGCCGCATCAAGCGACAGTGCCTCTGAGTCCGATATGGAGTGACTAATAGATCAGTTTTCATGTTCCCTTTCTCGGTGCAATAGAACAAGAAGTTCGTTCGACAAATATGATATTTATATCTCCATATTCGCCTGAAGTGCAAATCATTTTTTATCTTCTCGGTGCAATAGAACAAGAACTGCAAGAAACTACAAGAAAACTACAAGAAAACGCCAGACCTCGCCTTACGAGGCACAAGTTAAAATGGCTTGTACCTACACCTCGCACCTCATACCAAACGCAATCTTTGAAATATATTACTCCCACATTACTCGATAGTTTAGAGTCGTCAAATTTCGATCCAGCATACGAACCTAAACATACCATCAGTCTGTTCTGTCGGCAGAAATTACTATAGTTGTCTTAGATCTTGTAATGTGAGGCGTTTTCTGTGCTGTAATTATTGTACACATGTCCCTTGTAGAAATTTACTGTCGCTTCAATTTGTTACATACTGTGTCCAGAATGTCCAACACATTGTACTTCATCTGTTTTTTTTTTCTTTTCTTTTTTTCTGTGCCTGAAGCGTTACAAACTGTTGTTGCCTTGCAATGTTGAATTTGTATTTATTTCTTGCGCTCGAACTATATTGCCTTTGTAATATGTATCTGTATTTATTTTTCGTTTGTTATGTTGGTGTTTCCGACACGCTGCAGTGCCACCATGCAGGGGGCCGGGGCCCCTGTCAAGCTGTTTTTACAGCTTTTAGTCCCAGCTCCTACCTTTTCGAAAGGAAAGGAAATAAAGAGGAAACGAAATGAAGTTCGTTTCACAATATGACATCTATAACTGCATATTCGACTGAACTTCGGAGCATTATCATTGATCGTTGTGCTGTTAAAAATAAATCTGTTTTTGTCCCATTTTGCAAAATTTCCAATTTTTCATGAAAAAAACCCTGAAAAAAAACGGTTTTTTTTTTCATGCCATTCAAAATTTCTTGAAATTTTACATCTCTAAATTCGCGAGCGCGTTTCGTAGCGGGCGACATTGGAGAGCGCGCGGGCTGCATCCTTCCTCGATCAACGTTCAGAGAGCACCTGAGAGAGCTCTGGGTGATACGACCATTGTGCAAACTTTTGACGTCAGTGCACATGCGCCGTTGTTAAACCACCTGAGCATTGCGCATGGGGCACTGCGCATGCGCAGTGTGCGCGTTTAGTGGGTATCATTAACTAACCATCATTACAGTTCGTACGTCTACTACTACACCATTACTATCATTACTGACTTTTCAAGTAACCATTATTGACAGCTGCCGCGGACGCATGGACGGACGGACACGCTGGCGAGTCATGAGCCATAAAAGGCTTTTAACTTAAAAATAGAATGAAAGCTTCGGGCGCATTAACGCTACATCCTGAGGTAGAGCCACTGGCCCGGTCGTGCATAGTATAGGCGGCCGTTATGGACAGCGTTCAGGCATACACTAGAAGGGGGATTCCCACCTGCTGCGGTGATTTGTGGCATAATGGGCGCTTTCAATGACGACTGAAAAATGCAGTCTTTAATGAGGCACTAGGAAGCGCACTGTTTACGCCCTCAAGCAGTGAGCAACGGGCGTACCGACGCAGCTGTCGCGGCGTTTCCCTGCGAGCAGTTGTCCCCGAGCAGTGGCGCCGCGGCGGGCGCACGGAGAACTAGGCCCAAGACGCCGTTTCTGTGCGACGTGGCGGGCCGCACCTCGCTTTGCGCTTTGTATCTAGCGGCCGTGTCACTACTGAGAAACCATGCAAAAAAAAAATCAACCGAAGCGCGCATGCGAAGCGTGAATTTCGTTCCGAACGTACTTTATTCACTTCTGAGGCTCTCTCCCGAGACGGAGTGGCGGAGTTGTGTGTTCAGTGCTCCGAGTTGCGCTGGTGCCAGCTCCAGTCAGAGTGGTCCGTTCGCTCCCAGCCTCCGTCCGTCGATGGTGGGTTCCTTGATGGCAGCAGGTATACCACAGGTACAGCAGCGAGGAACGGAAGCTGTTCTCTGTTGCCGCCCAAGTCGTCTTCAGCAACTACCGTGGGCAGACTAGTCGCTGTATGGGTGCCTGGTTTGTAAGTCGGGGGCCCAATAGCGTCGAGCGAACGGAAGAAAACAGTTGCAGTCACCATGGACGCCACGAATATGAAGAGGCCCAGGAACAGCAACCTCAGCATAAGCGCTTCGGAGCTGTGTTACCGCTTCCTTGCAAAACTGGCTAGGTTTCGTTTGATGTCCCATGTAACACTACTCAGGCGCAAGACAGCGTACAAAAGACTACATCGGGTTTTCACACCCCGACAGAATATAGAGTGAGGTTGTAAAGGACAACCTCTCCCGCTCCACTAATGTACCGCAGTCGAATGACTCAGCGATTCAACATCAGTCGCGTAAACTGTAGTGATATTTTTTGCACGGACGCATCACCGATTTATCGCGTACGCTGAGTGTGCTCGACAACCGGGAACGTAATAACGGGCTGCAGGCGATTTTTTCCAAGATTTGGGCGAATACCGCTAAAACGACACAGCTGTCTACATTTGGACGTGTTCGAAAATTGCGTCGCACCAAACCTGCCATGGGTTCTCACCGGCGAATGAAAAAGCCGAGTAGCAGGCTGTCACAGGAGCTGTTTTCTGCCAGATTTGCTGTTATACAGAACGGGCTAAAATTTCGATAAAATCAATGAGCCTCTGGAAGAAAAAGGAGCATTAGTCTAGTTTTTTTTCGATGCTAAGAACAGTAAAAGGGTGCAGACGAAGGTGGGACCGCACAAAAACAGCGGTGTCTAATTTTGTTGCTATGCCTTTGCGCCGTTCTTCACAGTAACCGGTACATGAAATGTAATGCTGAACCCTACAGCAAGGTTGCATCGCGTCACGGTAGATAGCGCAAGAGGCAGAACTGCAAGTCGGGATCCTAGGAGTAATAGCGGGAATTGAAAAATATGTACTTTACTTACGCCGGGCAAGCTCACATGCAAGCAAACCAAACATATCCACTGTTTCTTAATCTTGACCTATAGACCGTTTTTCTGGGCAGGTCGGGATTGTTCACAGGGAGCCACCGCGCAATTTTTTCGTGTAAAGCCACATTGTCCCAACACCCAATAATATGATGCAATATGATATTGCAATCAATATGTCCTGTAATAAAATATGCTTACGCTACATTGCAATACATTAGCATAAAAGCAGATAGGCGTAAACTGATACCCTCCACGGTGGCTCAGTGGTTAAGGCGCTGGTCTACTGAGCCGCAGTACCAGGTTTCCAGCCCGACCGTGGCGGCAGCGTTTGGATGAAGGCGAAGCGCAAAAGGCGCCCGTGTGCTGTGAGATTTGAATGCCCGTTGAAGATCCCCAGGTGGTCGAAATTATTCAGGTGCCCTCCACTATGGCACTTCTCTCTTAATATCTTCTTTCAGTCCATCCTTTATTCCTTTCCTTGCGGCGCGGTTCGGGTGCCCACCAAGATATCTGAGGCAGCTACTGCGTCATTTCCTTTCCTCAAGACCAATTTTCGATTATGAATTGACACGAGCAACGAATTTGTCCTTGGAGAGTTAGGGCTTTCTCTTCATACCGCGAAATGTAGCTAACCGCTAAAAATATTTGTTTGTGTGTGTGTTGTGGGAATCCTGGCTTTGCGCCGTCGCCTTTGCGCGGCTAGCCGGCCTCCCGCGTTGTTTCTCCTCTTTCCCTTGCTCCCGCCTCAGGCGGTGGAGAGGCGGCTGGGTGACTAATCACTGTCATTTAGCCACAGCTCCGCCCCGGCTCCCCAAGGGCCTTTGCCATTGGCGCCTTTTGGCGGGAATTTGGGACCCGCTTTGGGCGGCCGCGCGCTGCGCGACCGTCCGAGCGGGGCCCAGAGAGAGAGAGATCCCCCCGAGACAGCGTAAGGTGCGTACGTTACTGTTTGTCCGTGCCGGCCTTTGCCGTTCGGACCAGTGCTTACTCGAGCTCGCCCGCACGTGTCCTCTGACCTGCAGCGGCTCGAGCCTGTCCAGCGGGGTCCAGCGACCTCCGACAGGCGTACCTTGTGTTGATTGCCCACTCTCTCTCGCAACCGGCCCAACGGTCGACACGAGAGAGAGATCACAGCACTGCCGCGGGGACATTCTCCTGCAGCGGCGTGCTAGCGGTGCGCATTACTCGAGTCGCTTCGTGCGCGCAGCGGAGCCTTGCTCCTCGCGCGCCCCCGGGACGGGGTGACGATTGAGTGTGTGTGTACTGCTGAAGGACGACGTGAATAAACGTCTCCTTTGTGAACTTGGAGGCCTATTTCTTTGCGGCGAATCGCTCTCCTCCCAGCGGAGGTTGAGTGCGCTGCAACGGTGTCCCAGTGTGTGTGTGGTGACGGCTGATCGGGGCCCTTGGCTCGCGCGAAGCTCGAACCCGCGGTGGGTGGTGGCCTGTGTCCACGTAGGAACCCACAAGCGCCAGTTGTGGGTTTCTAAGTGGACAAAGGCCACCACCCACCGCGGGTTCGAGCTTCGCGCGAGCCAAGGGCCCCGATCAGCCGTCACCACACACCACTGGGACACCGATGCGGCGCACTCAACCTCCGCTGGGAGGAGAGCGATTCGCCGCAAAGAAATAGGCCTCCAAGTTCACAAAGGAGACGTTTATTCACGTCGTCCTTCAGCAGTACACACACACTCAATCGTCACCCCGTCCCGGGGGCGCGCGAGGAGCAAGGCTCCGCTGCGCGCACGAAGCGACCAGAGTAATGCGCGCCGCTAACACGCCGCTGCAGGAGAATGTCCCCGCGGCAGTGCTGTGATCTCTCTCTCGTGTCGACCGTTGGGCCGGTTGCGAGAGAGAGTGGGCATTCAACGCAAGGTACGCCTGTCAGAGGTCGCTGGACCCCGCTGGACAGGCTCGAGCCGCTGCAGGTCAGAGGACACGTGCGGGCGAGCTCGAGTAAACACTGGTCCCGAACGGCAAAGGCCGGCACGGACAAACAGTAACGTACGCACCTTACGCTGTCTCGGAGGGATCTCTCTCTCTCTGGGCCCCGCTCGGACGGTCGCGCGGCGCGCGGCCGCCCAAAGCGGGGTCCCGAATTCCCGCCAAAAGGCGCCAATGGCAAAGGCCCTTGGGGAGCCGGGGCGGAGCTGTGGCTAAATGACAGTGATTAGTCACCCAGCCGCCTCTCCACCGCCTGAGGCGGGAGCAAGGGAAAGAGGAGAAACAACGCGGGCGGCCGGCACAGCCGCGCAAAGGCGACGGCGCAAAGCCAGATTCCCACAGTGTTTAACAGGCAGACTTTTTAGAGCAAATATTCTTGCGAAAAACTGTACGTGCTTAAAATAGTGCGCTATAGAAGCTCCCGTTTTCACATTGTTAAAAAAATAAACGTTTCACGGGTGTCGCCGAGCCCCACGTCCGTGCCTTGGCTATATTTGGCGACATGAGAAACTTGTTCGAGCCCTCGATTTTATATCATAAATTAGTTTACAAGCCCTAAGTATCTGCTCTCGCCATGTCCTGGCTTGCGCTTACGGATTTTTTCAAGAAAACCATGAATTAGGAATCTGAACCCTGCGCTACCCGTAAGTGACGGCCGTGTTCACGGTGAGATGCGCAACATACGGGTACACTCTAAATACGAATACACCTATACCTTTAAAGGGTGTGCGCTAGAGGACAACTTTACTCCATTTTTACTCATTTCTGTTTAGAGTGTATTTGCATGAAATAATCCATGAAGTGGAAGTGGTTTCTTCATGAAATGCACGGCCACCGCCGGAACGGTTGAAATAAGTTGCACGTGTCGAAGCAGTTTGCGATTTTAAAAGAAAAGTGTCTCCGAGACTCCTGCGCGAAATGTGCAGAGTGGTCACAGCAGCAGAATGCTGAGTTGACAATTTACAAAAACTTTGTTCCTTTAAGTGCACACGTAGCGCAGTCTTCTGCTGCACAAAACCAGCTGGGTGCGTAAATGGCTCCAAGCGAGGGGCAAACAGGCTTCAGGCCAGGCATGAGAAAGTGTGCCCAGCTCAATTCGAGCGCCTACGGATGCTTCGGATCTCTGATGAACAGCGTGCATAGCTGGAAACCTACGTCCCAACAATGCGCACAAAACATCGGTGAAAACTACAGTGATGAAAACGAAACTGAACAATAAAAAAATAATCAAATCAGTACCACAGTCAACAAGCCACCAGATGTCAGTCCGAAACCGCTGCCTCCCTGGCATGCACCGGGCGTCAGTGCAGAGTGCAGGGCCTGCAGTTTTACCTGTAATAAATAGTAAGAAACTCTATGCACTGAGGATTCCTCAGCGAGGAAAATCAAGATCTTCACGTTACGACACTGCACGTTGTCATGTGCTCAATCCAGACTACCTTACGAAATCTGAAGTGCGTATAGAAACCCACACAGATGTGTGATCATAATTCAACGGAGCACCTATTCCATTTCCAGCGCAATAAGGTCTTCTCTGCAGGAGATAAATAAACATTGTTTGACCGTGAAAAAGCGCACTAACGTCCGCTACCAGCATGCACATACAACTTCAATTTCAATGCTAGCACTTTGAATGAGGCAATGCTTAAAATGTTGAAGCCAGTAGCGTCCTCCATTTAATTTTGTCAACACCCGTACCTCAGTTATTGATGTTGTTGTCTTAGTCAAATGGTATATACCCCCGATGGGGGATAGGCTAGGGTTCAATGAGAAGAAACGAAAGACACCAGCGCACACCAGTTCTTTATCTTCTTTTAGCCGCTTGCGTCAGATTCCCTTAGACCGCTGCAACAATGCGGTTCATTACGGGAAATAGGGCATGTTATTTATGTTCGGTCAACCAGTGTTAAAACTTCCATATGCATGTTCAGTGTCTAAGTGAGGAAACGATAGATTTTTTGCGCGCGCTCTTCTGACACGGAAGAGAAAAAAGACCTGTTAGTCGCCGCCTGTGCCTTGGCCAATCCGGCCAGTCCCCTGCAGTGGGCATGCGCCATTTTCTTCTTGAGAGCAACACCCGAGCGGCGCCATTCGAAGCACATCGGGAATGAGCGCAGCAGAACGGCACGTCGAGATGAGGACAGGGTACCTCTCGTTGCCAAACATCCACGTGCAACGCCCTCGGTCCCTCGACGAATGCGAGACAGCACCCGTGGAGACCCCGAGGACTGCAGCGCCTGCCAGGAGTGTGAGTCATGCCTCGCTAGGAAATACTCACGCCGAGCAGCTCCCCGTCGGGCGTATTAGCGCCGCGAATTCAATGGAACCTGCTATCGAAGTGCCTGCCGCTCCGGCGGCGAAGCGCCGCGCCTCTCTGCCATTATCGGAGCTACGGCTAAAGTATGGCTGGAGGAAACCAGAAGCCTCGCCCTTATTGCGGCGTTTCGCTTCCGCTCTGACAAGAACTGTGAGAGGAGTACGTGCGGCCTTGTCCCAAGACACAATATTTGGGAGAATGAGAATCTGGCGACGCTCCGCATCTCGCGGCGGGCGACAGAATGTTCCGCGAATGGACGGCGACATCGAGACCAGTGGTGGGCCACAGGCGCGCCCCGACGAGTTGGGGCAGCGGTTTCCAATCGACGGACAGCCTCGGGCAGCGGTGCTGCCGCCGTCTCCGGCCGCGCTCCTCGGCCGAGTCGTGCGAGCGGCCGGGAACGCGCTGCGATCAGGGCATTCTTCGCTTACGCTGTTGGCGTCGCAGCCGCTCAGCGCAGATCCAGAGGCCGGCACAGCAGCGTTGGATTCCCTGCCGACGACCGACGACTCCTCGAGCTATGAGCCCAGGGCCGCCCGCGAGCACAGCTCCGAAACGTTAATGCTGAGGCTGTTGTTCCTGGGCCTCTTCATTTTCGTGGCGTCCTTAGTGACTGCAACTGTTTTTTTCCGCTCCCTCAACGCTGTTGCCCCCCCGACCTACAAACCAGGCACCCAGGCAGCGACAAGACTGCCCACGGTGGTTGCTGAAGACGACTTGGGCGGCTACGGAGAACAGCTTCCGTTCCTCGCTGCTGTACCTGTGGTATACCTGCGGCCATCGAAGAATCCACCACCGACGGACGAGGGCTGGGAGCGAACGCACCACTCAGACTGGAGCTGGCACCAGCACAACTCGGAGAACTGAACACAGAACTCCGCCACTCCGCATCTGGAGTGAACCTCAGAAGTGAATAAAGTACGTTCTGAACGAAATTCACGCTTCGCATGCGCGCTTTGGTTGATTTTTTTTGCATGGTTTCTCATTAGTGATGTTTCTTTACGCTTAAAGATGACAGTTTTTAGGCGTTACCACCGCTCTGCCTCATGTTTTGTATGCGATCAGGTGCTGTTTCACGCTTGACAGATGGGGCACGGACCCATTCTGGGGCACGTATACTCTGCTCAGCAATCCTCACCCCGCCCTCATCTGCGTCAAGGCCTCAGAAATGGGTGGTGGCGTTGACAGCGTGCGCGAGCGCGTTACCAGGAATTTGAGACAGCGGTCTAGTTACCTTGCTTTGCCATCACGTGACGCATGGCAATAAACTAGTCGCTGTAGTTTTTTGTGGGAAAAAAATGGATGTGGCTTAGCTTGGTTAAGCCCGGTAATTGCGAAAGCAATAACCGTAGCTACGCCATGGTTCAGCTGGTAGTGTAGATGGTGGTGGTGCTTGTGGTTAGACTTGTGGTGATGCATCGGTTATACAATCCAATCCAATCCGCGCCGCGCGCGGCGGGCGCACGAGTTGAACTCCAAACACACTTGCGCCGCGCGTCACCGCGCGCCAGGCGTCGCGCCCGTCAGCCAGAACCAGTCTGCGCATGCGTGCGGTGTCACACGCGAGCAGCGCGAGCGTCGACGCTCCGATCTGTCCCTGCCAGATATTTGGCGCGCGTGCGGGTTTTGCAAGTTCTTAGATACGGCATCACAGTGAAAAGGCATGCTTAATTATTTGTGTACCTAATACATTCCACACGTTTTAAAATCATTTAATTACGCCAATTACTGCCTCGCACCACTCTTGGCAGTCGAACTGCTTCTAGCAACATGAACCCAGACGCGATCGGCGCGAGCAGCCACCACGCGCGGCCTCATCTCGCGACGGCACAAGTTGGAGCCCTGCTCTTGCAGCTGTGACGTCACACCGCTAGGCGCGCCGCTCAAGGTCAATAGTAGCTACCGCGGCCTCGCCACGCGAGGAGCTGAAAGTGAAAGTAGTATTGCTTCGCAATAACAGAAAACTGGCGGGGACACTTAAGCTCCGTTATAAGGGTATGATGCGATAGTGTTAATGGGTTACTGCCGATATATACGCAGAACTAGACATTCTCTAAATTTATAGATAGCTCGGCGTCCACATACCACTCGTAACGCTGTGGTGCTGTGGCGCAGTGGTTAAGTGATGCGCCATTGCCATGCGTTGGCACGTGCTGCTATTGGTGGGGCTTTTGAGATCCAGGTTGCTCTTCCCGCCCAACCTCTCGCGACCAGTCATTAATTTAACTGCCACCTGCCACTGTGGTCGATTTGCCCACAATCCGGTCGGCAGATTGTGTTGACACTACAAGGTCACGTGACCTAGGTGACCCAGGTTGCCTGAGCGGCCGGTTGCTCCGTCTGCGAGGCTTGAAACGCTCGCCAATGCCGGCAATGCCGACATTGGGGTGCTAACGCACGCACGTTAAAATATACACTGAGGTAGCAATCTGAGATTATCTGTGCGATGTTATGTTAGATCAGTCCCCTACGGCGCAAGGTATTACAGTGATGCAAAATTTGATGTAGTCGAGCTATTTATCAAGCGTTCAGCTATCGCTATAAAATAATTACAAAGCCAAACACTTTGCGAGTGCAAATCATTAGAACGGAGGCAAAGCTGTGAACACGCCACCAATACGGAGCACACTCTGGTTCAATATCGGTCTGGTCGTACAGTTCTTGAAGAGGAACAATCATTTGGCTATGAGATTTCGTAGAAATAACTAATTCACAGTATCGGCTTATCGTGCGAGTTTTCCATAGGCTATGTAGTTCAGTTAGGATCTTTTGAGCTTCATCAACATATTGCAAAGCAGTAAGATACCGTAGTTTAATTCGCCTCTTCAATAGTCGCCTGTAGGGCATTCGAAAACAATATTTACTCTTCACAATTAATGGAGCAGTCCTCAAGTGTCTTTAGAATGTCACATAGACGTCAATTAACCGGACACAAAAATTCACCTTTTTCTGAAGGGACGTCTTCACGGGCAAGGTCTCGGTGTGCAGCTTGTAAAGCACGTGGTGGCGTACGTTCACGCACGAGCACATGTCCAGCCAGTCCAGAATACATTGAACGGTAAATTGGCGTGGATGCACAGGCTTACAGCCTTACAACGTGAGATGGAACAACCTTGTGAAAATGTCAGTTCTGGAGAATTTTTCTCCTTGTTCCGACATACGCAGTGTTCAACAATGGAAACCCCAATCCGTGCTCTACATGTCACCTAAAGGACATTCTATAGCTAGGGGCAACTAAAAGGAAAAAAAAATAATAGCCCCTGCCTGCATCGCTTGCATAGAGCAGGCTGAATCCGATTACAAAACTTGAGAAAGTCCTTGGGAAATGTTAGTTTCTCCGCCGGAAGGTGGAAAAGTAAAATAAAAGAGGGAGGAGGGGGGAGTGTGCGATAGTGACCTACAGGCAGGGTAGCGGGCCCGGAGAGCCTTCCCTTATCTTCCCTGAGAAGTAGCGGTAAGGATGGGCTATAACGATGCGATGTGAGGTTGTCAGGAAACGGGTTATGGGAATTTGGACGGTAATGGGGGCAGCGAGATTTTTGCTCTGATCTTTCAATTTGTCTTGACTCCATTACTGACCTCCCTGGCCAGGACAGGGAGGTCATCAAGATTGTCCACTGGCGCATCCCCCACTCACGAGATGCCCGACCAGCCACAAACGCAACGGTCTCCGACCACCGGAGACAAGAGAACCTAACACGGGGTCAGCTCTCTAGGGCCCCTCCACGACTCAAGGGGTATTTCCAATCGACTAGCTACTAGCCGTCGAGTGCTTTTCGCTGTTTTTCAGACACAGGAAGTATACATGGTGTGATCCGGCCAGTAGAGGTTTAGTTAGTGAGCCTATGAGCCCTCCGGCCCTGGTCATCGTGTCCTAACACCTCCAAGGGGACCCGCGCGTGCTTCCAACCAACCAACCGCGCACTTCTTATTTCCTCCCCTAGCTCGCTTCGCACCTACAAAGTGTTCAAGGCAGGGCTGACCGGGCCACATACCAAGAACTGGGCTTAGGGTGAGATTACCTGGCCTACTCCGCCGGTACACCACAACATCGGCTGTTTTGAAGGCGGAAGCCTTTAATGCCTCATCTTTGTAAGCAGGAGTATTCGACAGAAATGGCACACTATTGAATTGGTCGAAATGGTCATTACGTCGAAGTGCGCGAATTTCAAACGCGGTCAACTGTGCTTCGGCTAGTAACCATGCAACCAAATAAAGGGATGGTATAGTGATGCTCCAAGTAAGTGTGACTGAGTTTAGTTAATTAGTTAATGAACTAATTAACCTGATGAACCTTTGTAGTAAGACCAGAAAAATAAATAAAACATAGTAGGAAATTGGTCGAGTTGGGGAATCTAGCAGGGTCTCCGGAGTGTGAGACGAGCACGCTAACCACTCCTCTATGCCAGCTAGATGGTTCGGAATGAACAATGACGCGTATAGTGAATATGGTGTCTTCGTTCACTCCCGTCTTCCTCCCTTCCCTTACGGCGAGGTTCGGGTGTCCATCGAGACATTGCAGACAGATACATTTCCTTTCCTTAAAAAGGAATTTACCGACGAGCAAGGCGTAGAGCCGAACGGGCGATGGCGTTCTGTGGACTCCCTTCCAGCGTTGCAAGGCGCTGTAGCGTTCCACTCTTAGAGGCGAAGCTTAACGTCTTAACCACACATCAGTGACACAAGCAGCAATACCGCGCTTAGGGCTTCCGCCTCACCGGACTTTAGGTCAAAAAAGTGCCACCCCTGAATCTTTTGCGTTCGGTCGTACTACTACGGCCTTCTCGGCGTCCCGCAGCGACCTGTACGGCCCTGTGGTCGGCCTAAGAGAGCTTCCCCGAGGCACCGTTTAGAGCCCGGGTACTGCAAACCCCCGCGCGGATCTGGTTTCGGTGCATTGGTAGCCAGACGGTGCGTCGGTAGCCAGACATGCATGCCCCCGCGCGCGGAGGCAGGTAGTATGTATTTGGAAACGTTTTAATCTTTGTACATGCCTTCCATGCCGGATTTTCTTGGTGCAACCTGAGTATAAACCCATGCCTGCCTCCGCTCAGGCGTCGGACCTCGCGAGCGCAACTGGCCCTCACAGTCGCGTGGGAGTCGCTGTCACTCCCATGGGGTTCGCATCCCCAGAAGATGGGTACCGGCCATACTCATCCCCCCCGCTGGCGTTGTCTCAGAACAGTCTAGTTGCCAAAACTACACCGATCCGAAACTAGTGGCGGGGGGGGGGGGGGGGGGGGGTCACGTGCAGGCCGCACAGTCAGATTTTCGCCCCACCCGAAAGGACAAAATTAATTTATTCCTTTCCATAGGCATACATTGTTTAAACTTTGAAGGGTTTTGGAACAAACGGTAGGTAAGGCGTCGATAGTCTGCTGCCTTTGACCTGTGTTCGAGATCACCTGGAACCTAAATCTCGTGGCAAAACTCTTTCTGTTATCTGTACGATTAGTCATACCAAAAAACGGGAGACCTGAGTCATTTTTTCGCTTTAACTTCGGTTCTACGACATCCGAAGACGTGGTCCTGTTGCTAGAGCTTCTAGTAAGTCCACCAAAGTACCAATTAAATGATAACTAATTGACTTTATATGTATATTCATTTTATTTATTTATTTAACTCAGTAATTAAGCAACTAGATCAGTTCGCTTAAGTAATCGATGAACTTCTCAAGTAATTGATCTTAGGAATTAATTGAGCCCATTAATAACCTGCAATTAAGAAATCGTTTTAGTCATTCAATTCGGTATAATTAAGTCAACTTAATTGAGCAATTACTTCACGAATTCGATGAAGGTGAACGAAGGTTGTGCATTTGCTCATATATATATATATATATATATAGACAGGGTGTCCCAGCTAAATGTAACCACGCTTGTAAAAAAGAGGATGTTGCCTAGCCCAGTGAGACCAACTGAGGGTTGTTGAAAGTCGCGTGTCCTAGCCTGGGTTAGTTTTTTATTATGCAAAAGTAAGTAATTAGCAGAGACTAATTAGCTAACTTTTTAATTATTGCCTCCAGGAAGAAAGTGTCAATACAGGAGTTGTAGATCCCATAGAAAAATAACCATTTGCTGTATTCGCAACCAAGTACCACTGATACAGCCTCTTTTATTTGCCTTAAGGCTGTTTCACACGAGAGCGATTTCTCTCGCGATTCTTGCCGCCGCCGCCCTGCAGCCGGTTTAGCGCGCCGCGCGGAGGCTCGCAGGGCGAAAGCGGCGATATTCCAACGTGTTGGAAATCCATCGCCGCGGCAGAGCGACAGCGCCGCTGCCAACCAATGACTGTGCGGCTGAAAGCCACGTGACAGTAGGAGAGGGACCTTGCGGGAAAACTTGCGCATGCATTGTTTACGGAGAGCACGTGTATCCAGTGGCCATACGCACGTGCGCGGAAATGCCGCAGACGACATTCAACGAACTGCTGATCGCAGAAGTTTGAAACGGCCGCTACTGTAGAATGTGAGGGACAAAAATTTCAGAAATAAGGTCTTGAAACAGCCCCTGTGGGAAGAAGTGACGACCGCCCTGAAAATAATTGACGACACCAGTGAGTATAATAACGCATGAGTTGCAGCGCTGAGCGCAACGATTGTCAGAAATCTTTTGCAGTACGGTTGTTTGAATTACTTTGTTTTCGCAGAAACTTCATGACGCTTTTCTGGCTCTGCACAACAAATTTTTCTCGCTACTCCGTTCATCCTGGGAGCTGGTCAATAACTGTTTGTCACCGCGGATTGCTGCATGTCCGATTTTTAAAGATGTGTCGTCTGCAGTGAGAATTTGTAAATATACCCTGCTTCACGCAGCTGTGAGGGAATTTTTGAGGACTTTTACTAAGTCCCTGTGCAGCTTTCTCGTTAGTCACCATGCGCACAGCATGCTCATGTTTGATGCAAAACAGTGCATAGTTTGCTGGTACCGGCTTTGCGAGCACGCTTTTTTTGTTGCACTATTGCGGATAATTATGCCTACTTGTACACAATTTTAGCCCTCATGTTTGCAGTTCGTTGCTTTTATGTTTTCAAAACACTTTGCTGTATAATGAATCTATATTTCAGTAACAGCTGAAGAGGTGTTCACGAGGTGGGAAAACCTTAAAGACACAGAAAAACACATAAAGATGAAAAAGATGGCAAAAGGAGGGGAGCAGGAGCCAGTTCAAAAGCAGTATGGCCATTCATGCTGCAAATGGAGTTTCTGAGAGACACCATTTAACCCCGGCAGTAAGCAGAAAGCATGATTTTTTATCTTTTTATTGCAACGCTCACAGCTTATTCCGCAATACATATTCAAATAACCAAGAATATGTGCACACACTTGAGAACTGCATAAAATAAGAGGCTGGCAAACAAGCTAATAGAAATGACATCATAAGGGCCAGACTTGTATGCAAACCTTACATCAGTTAAATGTAATCAGGCAGCGATTCACCTCTCTAAAAGTATTTTACATAAATGTCTCGAATTATTAAACAAGTCACACATGCCTACATGGAAAAGATTGGTTGTTAGATGATCAGAACCAAAACCACTGTGAGCATTCACTGCTTTAAGAAGAAATGCATAAGCAAGTGACTAACAGCCTGCACTTTCTACCCAGGAGCTTTTGCAACCTATCAGAACCTCCTGAACCACAAGCAGCCAGCGCAGCGGCCTGCAGCAACCCTGCAGCTGATGACAGGCGAACAGCTGATGCCAGTCCCTGTGCTAGCCCAACTGCTGTAGAAGCAGTGGTACCAGACCACATATATGAAAGCATATTTAAAGGCCCAGGCTAGCCAGGCAATGCGGATGAGCCTCAGACAACAAATGCAGCTGACACATTGCAAAATGTACCACGTAGGCAACTTATACGTGCGAAACGTAGAAGAGAAGTTGAAGCTGCAGACGCAGAACTTCAGGCTCTGCGAGGTGCCATTGCTGTGCATAAGCCCATGCGTCCTTCGGCTCATTTTCTTATGTCCCTGCAGCCTCAACTAGAAGCGACACCGTCCCACATGCAGACAGATTTGAAAATGGAACTGCTTCACATTTGTGAATTGTACAGCTAGAGAATATACCCTCCTAGCCTTGCTGCACAACAGCCATGAATAAAAACTGCTTTTCTGGTAAGTGCATTCTTTTACTGCACTCAATTGCTCTATCAACACGCACCCACAACAGTGGGTCAGTGGTTAAGGTGCTCAACTGCTACGTTGGTGTTTCAGAGTTCAATCCCGAATGCGTTTCGACAGGAGTAAAGTGCAGTATGTACCCGTAAGCTGTGAGATGTCAATGCATGTTGAAGGACCCTGAATTGTCTAAATTTACGGTTTGTTCCTAGCTGGAGTTCCTTTGGGATGCTAATTTCAACCACAAAAGATCAAACACACAAGAGGAAAAAAAAGGCAGGATGCAGGTGCAAGCACTGTTCAGTTTAATACCTTAAATGTCCGACCTAGGGGCACTACATAATGGGTGGTTGCTTATATAAATGGTCAGGATCATGATTCACAGTTCAAAGCAAGGACGGTCATAAGCCGCAAGAAAGATGAAGAGGTAGTAGAAGCAATCTTACGTGGAAGGCCAATCCAATCTTTGACAGTTTGGAAAAAAAAAAGTGAAGGTGATTGTATGAGCACCTGGGCGCGCAACTTGGAGTGGCAACTTCTATAAAAAATTCGAGCTGTTGGTGTGACATATGGCACTTGATTAAGGGATGAAAAGAAAAACTTACGATACAGTGAAAGACTGGAAATGCGACGTCTACATGGAAGCGTTGGAAAACATGATTCTGCTTTTAGAGATAAAGCGCTGATGTGGTATCAATCACGAATAAATACAGGTAGAGAAATCAAGAAGAGGGGGATAGGGAGAAAGGGTAGGTGGGGGATTATATATACTATGTACAGAATATATGCAAGATTCAGTGCCGTAGCCCAGCTGACGCCCACTGTCATGGCACAGCTCCTTGGCTGCTGGTGAAATGAGACCTGAATAGGTCTCTTGTAGCAGCTGCGGAGCGGCTGTGGTTGTGCCCCACTGGAGGCTCGAGGTTCAGCACTGCTGCATCTCCTGCTGCTCGCCACTGGCCTTCAGTCACGTTTCCAAAGTCGTCCTCCAAGTCAGCATAGTTTGCAGGCAAGTAGACCTGTCCTCCAAGAGGAAATTGTGCAAGGCGCAGGAGGACATTACGACGTGTCCACATTTTCTGGTAACAAGTTAATAACTCGGCGGAAAATTCTAAACCTAGAAGACATGACCCCGAAAGCATTTTCCACATACCTCTTGGAAAAAAAAGATACAAATTAATTTCAGTGTGGACAGCAGATACAGATGTATAGCACTGAATTGTTTGCCCTAGCTTGGGGATGACACACTTGTAATAACTCAATTGTGCTGTTAAACAAACCTTGCACGGCTCAGTCGATAGTTGAATATCCTCTTTCCTTTATCCAGTCCTCTGCCTGGAAAAGGTCGGAGGAAGTCTGGAACTTTTCCCCAACAAACACATACGGGGCCACAGTTGAGGTACTGGGCAAGCGATTTGGCAGTGGGAGACTTAGCAAACCTCTTTCCAGGCATTTGCCAAACCTGGAGGCTGCAAGCGTGCCACCGTCACTTTGCTTTCCGTATCCGCCGACATCAATGACTACGAACCGCAGGTTGCTGTCAGCCACGGCCATCAATACTATAGAGTATTTACCCTGTAATGAAAGCATGAAAACAGTAAGAAAAAAAGGCATCTACGCACACTTTACCTTATAGTTGAAATAAAGGCTGTCAGAGTTTGGTGGGGCCTGAATTTGGACGTGTTTGCCGTCCACCGCACCTACGCACTGCGGGAAGTTCCATTTTTCCCGAAAGCCGTCCTCAATATTCTGCCAGTTGGCTGTTGTCGGAGCCTGCAGTCATGACGAAAGACACTTAAAGCATTTGATGGCAGACACTTAAAGAATTATCTGCATAAAAACACGAAGCAAGCAAACCAAACAAGGGTGCAGCGAGAAGGCCCCGTTCCAGTATTTTTTTTCTCTCCCTGCTTTGTTCAGTGCCTTCCTTTCTGTTTTAAACAAGTTTAGCAACATACATTGATCATTAGAATTTTGAGTTTTAAAGCAAATGCTCATGAACGCCAACTCTTGTTTTGACTGTATTAGAGGGATTTAAACTAGGTGCACACCACTTCTAAAAAAACATTCTCTTCTCCAAGAGAAGTGGAATGCTTTTTTGCTTGGGATTTTCAAACGAACAATTGAGCATTGTATGGAGTATGGTATCGAGCAAAATCTGAATGCATGCTTTTTGTTGCATTTCCACAAGTCTTTCTTTGAGGTATGTGGCGGTGGTGTCCACCTGCAAAAGAACGTGCTTTTGCACAATATTTTGTGCTTAGCAATGCTAAATCGCGAGCCATTTTTTTTTACCCGTTGGCACTCGGAGTGACTTAAGAGCATATATATATATATGAGAGAAGCCAACAGCCACAGAAACCAAGGGAACTCAGGGGATTCTTTTTATATTTATCGACTTTGTGGTGTTGATCAATGGAGAATATTACTGAATATGTTATCGTTTAAATATAATTGATTAGAAAAGCAGAAGAAAAAACCCGACATGCCACCGGTAGGAACAAAACCCACGACCTCCGAATTACGCATCCGGTGCTCTACCAACTGAGCTACGGCGACGGCTGACTGATGTTCTGCTTTCGGGGGTATATATGATTACAAGGGACTTAACCTTGAGAGTGTTCACCAGCGCCACCCACGTTCATAAGCGGCGAACGTAGTACGTCCTGAGTTACCGCTGGTGTGAGGTGTAGCGTTATCGAACGACGAGGGTGGTAGCTGTGTGAGAACCCTCTTGTGCTTAATAAGGCATCAAGGCTGCCAGAACCGAGCCCTCCTTAAGCAATTAAGCAGAGCACCGGACGCGTAATTCGGAGGTCGTGGGTTCGGTTCCCACCGGTGGCATGTGGTTGTCTTTTCTTCTGCTTTTCTAATCAATTATATTTAAATGATAGCATATTCAGTAATATTCTCCATTGATCAACACCACTAAGTGGATAAATATCACGAAAAAATCCCCTGAGTTCCCTCGGTTTCTGTGGCTTTGGCAATATGGTAGCACATGAGCACAGTCACGTGGGTTCTTTTTCACATTAACACTTCTTTGTGTCTCCTCCTTGTCTTTCCGTGGTTTGCATGCTCTGGCGCTATTTTCTTCAAATCAAATTCTTTTTCACATTTCGCAGGCTTTCTTTAAACGCCGAAAAAAGGACCAAATAGGAGTTACGTTGCTGCAAAAAACTGGATCGGTTCATTCTTAACCTCCTCTACAACTTAAGGAAACGCACGTGACCATAAAGTGAATAGGTTGGTTTATTGGTGTTTAACGTCCCAAAGCAACTCAGGCTGCGAGGGACGCCGTAGTGAAGGGCTCCGGAAATTTCTACCACCTTTTTAATGACTCTACTTAAAATTTAAGAGAGTTTCCACTTACCTCGGAGAATACATCGAGCACACATGACCCTGCATAAAACGAAGCTTGATGTCAAGAAACTGCAAGTAATCATTTAATTGTAGGCATTTCAAAGGTTTACACTCCAGTACACACCTATATCCTTTAATAATTTTGATAACGTCCACCACCTGCCTTGCAAATTCATGTCTGTCAACAAACACCAGATAATCATCGACATACCTAAAAATATTTTTTCGAAAGGCCACTGAGATTCTTTTCAATGCAAGAGTCAACTCGAGATAGGAAGATATCACTGAGGACTGGACATACTTTAGATCCGATGCATACGCCGGTGTTTTGAAGTAACAACCGCCCATTCCAGTCAACAAAGGTCGAAACAAGATAAAAAGATAGCCCTTCTAAAAACGGAGAACTTCTAAAAACTTACTGAATTTCACTTGACTTGACGTACCATGCGCTTATATATTTGCAGCACTAGTCAGGTGCAAGGCAGCGAACAAAAGACTACGAGTTTCCACACTTCTGACAATCGAATGACACAGTGATTCAACATTAGTCGCGTAAATTATAGTGATATTTTTCGAACAGACGCATCATCGATTCATCGCGTACGCTCAGTGTGCTCAACTATATGTGTGAAGGAAAGCGGGAACTTTATAACGGGCTGCAGGGGATTCTTTTGAAGGAGGAGGAAATACAGCAAGAACGATCCAGGCTGCATTTGGTCGTCTTCGATCATTGCGTCGCACCAAACTTGCGATTGGTTCTCACCGGTGAATGAAAAAGACGAGTAGTGGGCTGTCGCAGGAGCAGTTTTCTGGCATACACGCTGTTGTACAGAAGGGGCTTATGTTTAGATAAACTCAACAGACCTCTGGAAGAAAGAGCAGCTTTAGTCAAGTTGGCTTTTCGATGCTAAGAACGTTTGAAGTATGCAGGCGAAGAAGGCACCAAACAAACACAGCGGTGTCTAATTTTGTTTCTGCATCTTTGCGCCGTTCTTCGCAGGATTCGGTACATACAACAATGTTGCATTACATCATGCTAGATGGTGCAAGTGCAGGTCAGTACCCTAGAAGTAATAGAGTGAATTTAGAAATATGTACAACAGTTACGCAATGCAAGCTGACACGTAAGCTGACACGCAAGCAAACCGACCCTATCCACTGTGTGTTACTCGCGGCCTTTAGATTGTTGTTCTGGGCAGGATGGGAGTCTTCACAAGAAGCCACCGCGCAATGGTTTCTTTCTTGTAATGCGACAGTGCCCCAATACCCAGTAATATGACAGATCCTCTACTTGGATGAGGACACTTGGATGCAGAGACCAACCTTTAAGATGTACAGCGCAGGCTAGCTTGCAGGCCTTTGAGAATGTTGCACCCTGTAGCAGCTAGCGTCGTGTACTAGCTGCTAGAACAATGTTGTTAGAGACAAACCAGCCAGCTTAATTGCCCTGGGGCATACAGTTTCTAAGTAAGCTGGCGCCACTGTCTATGCGAGTTTCTTAAAGGACACTTCATCCACCGTGGGAATGACGGGAAGACAGCGTATCGTACTTAACTTGGCCCTGAAAAATGACTACGACTGCAGAAATATAATTTTTCGGCTTCAGGCTAAGAAGGCTTCAGGACTATCAGGCACCCGACACTGTGCTCAGCTCACTTCAGCTTAATAACTACACCGCCAAATTACAGTGGTGAAAACGAAACTGAACAATAAAAAAATCCAATCCGTAGCACAGTCAACAAGCCACGAGATGTCAATCCGAAACCGCTGTCCTCTTGGCATGCATCAGGCGTCCATGGTGAAAGAAGTGCAGAGCCGCCATCTTTACTTCTATTAAATAGTTAGCAACTGTATGCGCTGGGGATTCTTCAGTGAGGAAACCAAAATCGTCACATTACGACACTGCACGTGGTCGTGTGCTGTGCCCAATCCAGGCCACCTTACGAAATCTGACGTGCGTATAGAAACCCACGTAGAGGTGCGGACATAAGTAAACGGAGAATGCTATTCCAATCTAAGTGCAATCACGCTTTACCTACAGAAATAAACACTGTTTGTCCGTGACAAAGCGTGCTAACGTCCGCTACCAGCATGCACATCCCGTTGCTGGCAATTTCAATTAGGCAGCGCGTCAAATATTAGAAGCCATGCAGTAGCATGCTCCGTTTTATTTTGTCCACACCTGTACCTCACTGTTGTTGTTAAGCGCACATTAGTTCTTTATCTTCTTCTCGCCTCTTGGGTTAGATTTTCTTAGACCGCTGCAACGATACCGTTCACTACGGAAAACAACCCGTGTTAGTTGTGTTCGGACAACATGTTACATTAATTCAGGAAAGGATAGATTTTTTGCGCGCGCTGTTCTGACACGGAAGAGAACAAAGACCTGTGAGTCGACGCCTGTGTCTTGGCCAATCCGGCCAATCCCCTGCAGTGGGCATGCGCCATTTTCTTCTTGAGGGCAACACCCGAGCGGCGCCATTCGAAGCACATCGGCAATGAGCGCAGCAGAACGGCACGTCGAGATGAGGACAGGGTACCTCTCGTTGCCCAACATCCACGTACAGCGCCCACTGTCCCCCGACGAAGGCAAGACAGCACTCGTTGGGACCCCGAGGACTGCAGCGCCTGCCAGGAGTGTGAGTCAGAACTCGTTAGGGAATACTCACTCGGAGCAGCTCCACGTCGGGCGTATTAGCCCCGCGAATTCAATGGAAGCTGCTGACGAAGTGCCTGCAGCTCCGGCGGCGAAGCGCCGCGCCTCGCTGCCTTTACTGGAGCTACGGCAAAAGTATGGCTGGAGGAAACCAGAAGCCTCGCCCTTATTGCGGCGTTTCGCTTCCGCACTAACCAGAACCGTGACAAGAGAACGTGCCGCCATGTCCCAAGAGGTCATGTTTGGGAGAATGGAGACCTCCCAAGACACCACATCTCGCGGCGGGCGACAGACGAACTCGCGCATGGACGGCGACACCGAGACCAGTGGCCGGCAACAGGCCCGTCCCGACCAGTTGGTGCAGCGGTTTCCACCCGACGGACAGCCTCGGGCAGCGGTGCTGCCGCCGTCTCCGGCCGCGCTCTTCGGCCGAGTCGTACGAGCCGCCGGGAACGCGCTGCGAGCAGGACATTCTTCTCTTACGCTGTTGGCGTCGCAGCGGCGCGGCTCAGATCTAGAGGCCGGCATGCCCGCTTTGGATTCCCTGCCCACGAGCGAGGAATCCTCGAGCTGGGAGCCCCGAGTCGCCCGCGAGGACGGCTCCGAAACACTTATGCGGAAGTTGTTGTTCCTGGGCCTGTTCATGTTCGCGGCATCCATGCTGACAGCAACTGTGTATTTCCACTCTCTTTACGCTGTTGGTCCCCCGACCTACCAACCAGGGACCCAGGCAGCGACTAGACTGCCCGCGGTGAGCGCCGAAGAAGACTCGGTCGGCTACGCAGAACAGCTTCCCTCCCTCGCTGCTGTACCTGTGGTGTACCTGCGGCCATCGAAGAACACACCATCCACGGACGGGGACTGGGAGCGAATGCGCCGCGCAAGCAGACCGCAGCTCGAACCAACGCAACTCGGAGGTACTGAAGGCACAAATCAGAGGCCCTCCGCCTCTGGAGGGAGCCTCGGAAGTGAATAAAATACGTGCTAGGCAAAATTCACACTATACACGCGCACATTTGCTGATATTTTGCATGGTTACTTAGTAGTGATGTTTCTTCACGCTTAAAGGTGACGCGTCATGTTGTGTTGCGTCATGTTTTGTGCTCTGTAAGTTGCTCTATTTCACGCTTGGCAGATGAGACACACCTATTCTCGGGCACGTATACTCTGCCCAGCAATCCCCACACCGCTGTCATCAGCGTCAAGGCCTCAGAAATTGACCATGCCGTTGGCAACGAGCGCGTTACCAGGAATTTAGAACAGCGGTCTGGTTGCCTTGCTTTGCCATCTCGTGACGCCTGACAAGAAAGTAACGGCTGTACCTTTTGCGGGAAAACAAAACAAAAAAAAACTAGAGGGTACACTTAAGCTTCGCCTTAAGGAGCTTTAATGGGTTAATTCCCATATATGCGGAATTGGTAATTGTCAACTTTACATTCGAATGTGCCAGGAAGTGCTCATATGGGTGCTAGCGATGTGGTGGAGCGGTTAAGCGAAGGGCTACTGCCCTACGATGACAGGCGCTTCCATCAGTGAGACGTGTGCGATCCAGGTTGCTCTTTCTGAGCAGCCTCTCGCCATCAATGATTAATTTAACTGGCACCTGCCAGAATGGTCAGTTTGCTCACAATCCAGCCGGCAGATTGTGATGATACCAAAAGGTCACATGACCTAGGTGGCCCAGGTTGCCGGAGCGGCCCGTTGCTCCGACTGCGAGGCTTGAAACGGTTGTCAACGCCGACGCTGGACAGTTTTTTCCGACATGCGGGTACTGACGCTCTCGCGTTGAAAATACGCTGTGGTAGCAATCTGAGATTATCTCTGCGATGTGGAGTTAGATCAGTCGGCTGCGGCGCACGTTATTACAGTAATACAATGTTCTATGCGCATGAACTATTTACAAAGCCTCCTTCTATCGGTATAAAATCATCCCAAAACCAAACACTTTGAGGCAGCAGATCACTAGAAAGGAGGCAAAGCTGTGCATGCCACCAAGAGGGAGCACACTCTGGAGCACACTCCCAGCACACTCTGGGAGCACACTCTCTACACTCAGTAGAAGTAGACGGTTGGATGGTTAGGATACTGGAAAGCTCTCTCAGGAGACGAAAGATCTTAAGAAATTCCAAAGGATGAAAGCCTCTAACCACAGAATAAGCAGAATAGAATAGAACTGGCACAGAGCTATCAAGGCTAATCAATAAGCGGAAGGTAACCCACATAAGAAAGTTTAATATGAATGTGAACTTGCATGTGAACCTGTGAGAAAACAGACTGGCGATTTGGAAATTTAAGAACAGGGCTTACCTTCGATGTCGATGGGCATCAATTTCGTAATATAACTTTGTTCCTTAATGTAAAAAATAAACAGTTTACAAGTTAATTATGTTAATTAATGGTGTAATTATTGATCCACATTACGGACGTGCCGGCTTCCTGTACAGTCTAGCAAAACCGACCGAAGCGACGTATCTCTGACAATTTTTGACAGCTGACAGTCCACCGTGACTGAGGCTGGAAGTCGGTGCCCGATCATGACAGCTCGTCCGCCGACAAGAAGACGCCACGTAGTGGTTGCAGCTCAACGGAGCTGAACGGTTCTGCATGTAAACAAAAGAGAAAAAAACAAACAACAGATACTTTGATTCCCGCAATCTGCTAACGCCAGGAGTTGCGACTCGAAAGGGTATTCTTCAGCAGCGCCCTGCGCGATCGCGGCCGGCAGTGGCTTTAGCAGCCGACACCCGATAAAAGGCGAAAGGCGTTGGCCTGTCGTGGTCATGATTTGTTCCACACCCCGGTTGCACGTCTCCAACCCTCAGTATCATTATCATCAATCCATCCAGAAGAGTACACGCAGCAATTTCCATCAGCCCCTCTCACTCTCACCTTTCCAAACGGTTTGGTTTGGTTTATTGGTGTTTAACGCCCCAAAGCGACTAAGGCTATGAGAGACGCCGTAGTGGAGGGCTCCGGAAATTTCGACTACCTGGGGTTCTTTAACGCCAGGTAGTCGTCTCTCATAGCCTTAGTCGCTTTGGGGCGTTAAACACCAATAAAGCGAACCAAACCGTTTGGAAAGGTGAGAGTGAGAGGGGCCGATGGAAATTGCTGCGTGTACTCTTCTGGATGGATTGATGATAATGGCTTTACCCTTCTATCGGTCAGGAGCTTGCCACCCCCCCCCCCCCCCCCGTGGTTAAATGTTTCCTATCAACATCGGCGGCGCTTATTCACGCGGTACCTGTACATGGTTCTAGGCAGAAAGACAAACCATCTCGTTTGTCTTTCTTCGCGCGCGGCCGACACCCGCAAACTGCCCCAGCTACTCTGTCCTGCGCGCCTCCAGTTCTTGAGCTGCAGTTACATTTCACGCGGCGGGCCTTCGATATGACGAACTTCTGTAGAGGCAAGTTTTTCTTGTTCACGAAACCGTCGGGTTTGGCTTTCCTTGCGCGCTGCCGCATTTTCGAAACTGACCTTCTGCAGTTGTCGCAGTGCTCATACCCTTCAAGCTAGCAGCCTTCGCCTCAGCTTCCGAAACTGGTTTACAGTCGCCCTGCAGCTTGTCGCGAACGATATTTTTCTCGCCAAACATCCTCTTGTGCCTCGCTCTCGGTGTCAGGCGATGGCTAACCTGGCAAATCGTTTGCTCCTGTGATTTTCTCATAACCCGCTGGCTCGTTTTCCTACGGTTTGATCACACCGCTATTTAGCCCTTCTTCAGTTTGTTCCAGCTCTGCGCCAGATTTCTCTCTTGAATTAAGATTATGAGCTGAAGTTCCCAGTGGCTTACTGCATGCTGCGAGCTTTGAAGAACTAGTTAGCAGTTTACTTTCTGCAGAGCTACACGGCTCTTTCTAGTCTCACCAATCCATTTTGCCGACTTAGAGCAACAGCCTCTTCTCAGCTTCTTCTGAGAAAAAAAAAGACACTTTCCTCTGGATTCTCAACCGTTACGCTCTGATGAGATGAGGCGACATTGTTTGGTGGGCTTGAAATGGCCCTCTGGCACCTCCTAGCATTTGCACCCAAACCAGCCCTCCTGGTTTTGCGCTTTTCACTAGGTTTCCGACCGAAATCATCGTTCATCGCTACCAAAGCGGCCTTTCTTTTTAGGACTAAAACTGTCCTATCGCTGCACTTCAGAGCAGCGGACGTCTCATCAGGCAAACGAGCGGAGCTCCCAGGTTTGTCTCTGATGCTAGAGTGGGGACGCAGCCGTCTGTCAATTTGGCATCTGAAATCAGATCCTGCGAATTTTGAAGCACCAGAAGAGTGCATTTTTAGCTCTCTGATAGTTGTTGGCATCTTCGTCAGAGAGGCGCGCTAGTACGCAGGCCACAGAACATGGGAGGACTGCCAGCAACATTATCGACCAATCGCCCTTGTTCAGCGATTCTTCCGTACAGATGTCGTCAAAGGTATTTAGAAAACGTCTGAATCTTTCGCCTCTTTTGCAAGCCTCTTCTGAAGATTATGCTTGTCTTTTATTAGTCCGTAAGTATGCTGAAGCTTGGGAACGCGAGGAGAAACCCTCCCTAGTGCTCCTATCAATGGACAGTGTTTTAGATCCCTTATCCTGCCTTAGGCAACAGGGTCAAGAAACGAACTTTTTGTTTGCATATTTAAATCACATTGAACATTTTGACAAGCTCTGATTTCACATTGCATGTTACCCTCATGGATTCTTCACGCAGTGAACTTTGTTAGCACATTTGTCACACTATGCAGTTCATCGTTTCATACGTAACGTATGATTACTCGCCGATGGCCTTAGTACGCATTTAATGGCCGCATTTTATCTTCTCTACTTTTTATTTCTTTTATTTTACCTTTTCCTCACCGCTCTTCTTCCATATTTTGGCTCCCGAATTCCGTTCCCCACGCTGAGTAGCATGTCCGCGATTTTTAAACACCGTCTAAATTTTCAGTTTTTTTTTTCATTAAAGGATTTCTCTCTCTCTCTCTCTCTCTCTCTCTCTCTCTCTCGAGGATGTTCGCTATAAGCTTGTGGAGAGTGCAATTACGTATGTAGTGCTGAATGGGGAAGGCTTATCTTCTTTCCCATGTATTTGATTTGCTTAGTCGTCCTGTGCCCAAGCATTCATTGAACGAGAACTTGGGAAATTACCCAATTGTTTACTGTTCCCACTGAGGGCGGGGACATACGGAAAAAAAGACTGCTTTGGGGGAACCGGTGGCAGATTTCGTCAGGTCGTTCTGCGAGACAGTCATCTGTAAATAGTTTCTCCTTGTTGTTCTTCTGTTCTGTTTTATTTTTTTAACGTGTAATTAAAGAGTTGAACACTCCTGTAGTTGTCTCCGAGTAATACGATCCAGCAAGTTCGAGCCTCGAACACGTTCTGGATCCTATAACGGTCGCCAACGTTTACCCCCTCACAACAACATGAGGGAAACAAAGATCACTAACCTCCCTTCCTTCGTAGTCCTTCGTAGCGCCGTCATGTTGGGTGATTTAAGCGCCCTCTCTTGGTTGTAAAAATGACCAATACAGGGCACCATCGTTCTGTACTGTCTCTCGATATTGAACGCGGGTCATGTAAACTTTGTGCGTGTAGCTTTTTCTTTCCTCGCAACTTCTCATCTCTACTTAGTCCGTCACGACACCAAGCCGAAGATGTCGACGCTAACGCTGTCCTAACAAACCCGGAAAGCTTTTACTGCGAGAGTTGTTGTATATAAGTTTTTGGCACTTGTTCTTTAAGCAGAAAAACTGCTCAAAAGGAAGGACACAGAAAGGAAGCGCACTGGACTAGCCCAGTTTCTTTTGTATGTCCAATGATTTGAGCTGTTTTTGTGTTTATATAATGGCGCGCATGCCCTCCAGTCATTTGCCCTCCTTCCCTCTCTCCAAGAGTAGAAAGTCTATTCAGACTCACAAGCCGCTATACACCACATACAGAAACGCACCCTGACCCCTTCTGTCCAACCGGAGGTCGAACGAGCGGTCTCCGCATTGCAGCCTTGCATCGTTTTCCTCCGCTGCGTCCCTGGGTATTCAGGGATTGACGGCAATCAGCTGGCCCATCAGCTCGCCCGCGACACTATTTTCCGGGCACCTTTGATCCCCTAGCCCAAGCCCTCGGACGATGGTGGGAGACTCACCCTTCGCCGCACCATAAAAGAGGTCTACCTCGAGCTCCGCCTCGACAAGCACCTTTGCCCTCCCCCTCATCCATCACTCATGGTGCCGGAGGCTCGCCTTCTTCGGCACCTACAAATGAATGCAGTCATCACCCCGTCTCGCCTCTTTCTCTATCGCTATCGATCGGACCCTTCCTGTCCCAACTGCCCCTTTATCTATGCGGACCTGGCCCATTGCCTCTTCTATTGCCCGCTGCTCAGCAGTCGGGTTCCTACCCCCTTCCTTCTTTATCCGTCACCACCTGGCTCGACTGGCTTGGCGCTGAAGGGGAGGAAGAACAGCGACTTCTGGTTGCCCAGGCGGTCGACATGATCGGCCTGTAAATTATGGCCGAATAAAGGTCTTTTACTACTACTATAATGTCGTGCCGACTAGCCTCCAAGCACTCTATTGGCGTTCGAATCCCAAACTCGTCGTTGTCCCTACTACTCTTTTAAGGCGAAAGCCTTTAATGCCTCATACTGTCGTTAGCAGCCGTGTCGGCAGCCGTGTCGGCAGCCGTGTCGACAGCCGTGTCGGTAGATGTGTCGGCAGATGTGTCGTCAGATGTGTCGTCAGATGTGTCCTCGTTTTGACGGGTGTACACCGAGATATGCAAGATAGTTACTGCGTAATTTCCTTTCCTGAAATACAATTTTCAGTTTCTTCATTAGGGCCCCTCTTTCTTCTTTCACTCCCACTTCCTCCCTCCATGTACGGTGCGGTTCGGGTGTCCACCGAGATGACAGAGAATTACTGCGCCATTTCTTTTCCTCGAAAAGCGTTGCGTTCAAAGGGCAACCCATCGCGCCGAACGGGTGGTGGCGTTACTCCCTTCCTGTACGGTGCAGTTCGGGTGTAACCGTGATGACAGAGAATTACTGCGCCATTTCCTTTCCTCAAAAAGCGTTGCGTTCAAAGGGCAAGGCATCGCGCCGAACGGGTGGTGGCGTTCCGTGGACTGCCTGACAGCGCTGCAACATGCTGTCGCGTTCCACTCCTAAAGGCGAAGCTTAAGCGCAATTAATTAGCACTTAATTAGTAGTTTGTGATCAATCAGTAATTAGCCACTAATTAGTAATTTGTCATTACTTCATCAATTATGTGTGACGTCATCCAGTGGTGACGTCTCCACCAGTGTCACATAGGCAAAGTGGTGGGGAAAACGCTTTCGCCTCTACGCACTTTAGACAGCCAAAGTGCCCCCTGAATTTTGTTTCTTTTGTTGCCCATACAGATCCATTTACCGTTCCCTCCTCGAAAAAGGGCACAACGGGACGCAGAAAGAGAGCGAGAGAACTGTGGCCGCTGTTGATTTTACGAAGTTGAGAAATTAATTGCGTCATTCGGAAACCTCGTGCCTTTGCTTGCAGTTATGAAGGCCGGTGCTTCCGTTGCGGCGAGGTGGCCGAGCGGTTAGCATTCTACTTCCGGCCACCGAGCGTGACGGACGCAGGATCATGAGCTCCGGCGGAGCGGCGATAGCGGCACTTGCTGGCCGCGGAAACAGGTTTGCTGCCGACGCAGATAAGGAATACGAGATAGTTTTGCCTACCCTGCCTACAGGATGTGTTGTTCATAACACGGTGTTTCTTCACGGCGACGTGCGAGCGAGGCCCTACAGGGTGGAAGATTTTCGGGATGCCCTGGCCAACGCTGGTGCGCTCCCCGACGTCGTGGCGTTGGGGGCGTATCAGATTAACCACGTGTGGGCGGTGACGATGAGCACCTAAGAAGCTGCTAAGAAACTTGCTGCCTGCAAAGAGCTACAAGTGAAAGGGCGCCGGTGCATTATTTTCGACCCTGAAGATCAGCAGGTAAAGCTGCGCCTGCATTGGATGCTGCACGGGGTGGCTGACGACGACATCCGAACTGCTTTCGCGGCGTTCGGCAACGTGACGGAGGTGACGCGGGAGCGTTGGCGTGTCCAAGGCATGAAGGAGAAAGGCTCGACCACCAGGACCGTGCTACTGAAGTTGAAGCCGGGAATTAAGGTGGATGATTTGCCACACCAGGTCCGAGTAGCCGGTGAGCTGGCCCTCGTTGTTGTCCCTGGGCGACCGATGCAGTGCCTGCGTTGCCACAGCACGGGTCACGTTCGCCGCGACTGCAGGGTGCCCAGGTGTTCCTAGTGCAGGCGCTACGGACACGTGGACGCGGACTGCGTCCGTACCTACGCGTCAGCTACCGGGCTCGGAAAGGCGAACGACACTGCGGAACTCATGGACATCACCGAGGCGGAGGAAGCAGCCACTGGTACGGACGAGGCGGGCAATTCGGCTTGTACGCTTGCGACGTCTGGGACTCCCAGTGACACCAAAGCGGCCGACGAACCAGAGAGCCAACAGCCGACGGGAGGCTCCCTCGGCGTCTCTAACGAGACGTCAGAGAACGGGGCGTGCCCATCAGAGCCCGTGGTCGACGAAGGAAAGGACCTGAACGAGGACCACCACGAGAATACCGGCGCCCGCACAACAAGCGTCACGCCCCCCGTTACCACCCTGGCGAAGCGTCCCCATGGCCAGGCCAGCCCCGAAGGGGATTAAGTGGTAGCACCCGGCGTCGAGGAGCCCCCTGCAAAGACGATTCAAGCCCGGCGTTCGTCGTTCCGGCCACGGCCAAACTATGCGGCCGACAAACTGTACTCCTCCGCAGACAAGGTACTACTCGAGAAGACTGATGTTCTTGCGCCGGATGATACCGGCGGCAACATTGGCGTCTAGCTGCGCGCTAGACGTGGAAGGTAAGCACCATGCTGTTGGTTCCCTCCTCTTGCGTAAAAATGGCTCCCGCCTCCACCTTTAGAGTCGCTACATTGAATGTGAGGGGCCTGGCGGCAAGGAAAAAACAAGGTCAGGTGTACCGACTTATTACGGAGCGCGAGATAGATGTATTGGCCGTGCAGGAGACGAAAGTGGACGGCAACGAAGGAACCGACAGCATGGTGCGACGTTTCACGACTAGATTTTATGCTGTCGTCAGTCAAGCAGTGGGAACATCGGCTGGCTGCGTGCTTTTTGTAAAGAAGATGCCGGGGCTAGAGGTGCAGGCTTATTTCTCGTGTGTGTCTGGCCGGTGTATTGCGCTTGATTTTTGTCTGAACGGCACTGAGTGGCGCATTGTTACCGTGTACGGGCCGAATGTGGTTGAGGAAAGGGTTGCCTTTTTCCAAAGCCTCCAAGAGCGCCTTTGCACGGAGAGGCGGCTCATTGTATTAGGCGAATTCAATTGTGTTCTTAATGCGCGCGATAAGTCAAGCATCCGGGGTTTCGAGACAGGAGCACTGAAGTGTTGATGCGAATGATCGAGAACGGAAACCTTGAGGATGTGGCTGAACTTATTGAGGGTGCGCAGGCAGTGCAGTTCACTCATTTCCAGGGCTCAAGCCATGCACGGCTGGACCGCATTTACGCATCAGTCGACCTTGCCCTGATTACAACCATTATGAAGTTGTGGGAGTCTCCTTCTCAGACCACTGTTTAGTTGAGTGCTGCCTGGGAAGTGTGAACCGAAGCAAGGCATTTTCGAGGGAAATGTGGAAGCTAAACAACACGCTTCTTCACGACGATACCTACTGCAGAGCAGTAAAGGATGAAATAGGAAAAACCCGCGCAAGAACCTGAAGATTTGGCAACAGTGGGAGCTAAGTAAAGAATCTTTAAAAATCAAAGCAATAGAAAGGGCGACATGTATCCGTTATAAGGAAAAACAAGACGAAGCTGAGCTAAGGGCACTGCTTCAAACGCTGATGAAGCAGGAATGCAAAGAGCCTGGGAAATGGATAGAAGATGTCAGGAAAACAAAACAAAAGATAGAGCTTATGAAAGAACGGCGTTATCGCGGAGCACTAGTGAGGGCGAGGGCGAAAGACACAGCTGCTGGCGAAGCGCCATCGAAACGTGCTCTTGGTCTAGAAAAAGCGCGCGCTGAAAGAAATCACATCGATAAAATAGATTGGGGGGGTATCTTATCGGCAGACACTGACAACATCAAAGAAGCCTTTAATGAATACTACCAGAGGCTTTTTTCAACGACTACTGTAGACGCAGTAGCCTTTACGCATCAGTTTCTTGGTGCAATGCCACGGCTTGACGAAAAAAGCAAAAAGGGAATGGAACTACCAATAACTCGCAGCGAGGTAGAGCACGCGATAGATCAGTTAAACCTAGGAAAATCCCCAGGACCAGATGGACTCAGTGCGGCATTTTATAAAGAATTTAAGCACGAAATTGCCCCCGTGCTGTGTACAATGTTCAATGAAGCCTATGGAATAAACGTATTGCCTCCGTCTTTTGGGACCTCCCATACAGTGCTCATACCTAAAACGGATGATATAGAGAAATTACAATTTCATTTCATTTCATTTTAATACCTTAAAGACCCACTGGGGGTATTACATAAGGGGTGGGTACAAACAGTCAATAGAACAAGTGTTATGTTGAATAATGGTTGGTAACAGCTTCGGCGAATATGGATGGGCATGAGATGGTAGCGATGTCATTGGAGAGGTCGTTCCAGTCTACAGAAACACGGTGAAAAAAAGAAGCGGCACAGGTAACAGTACGGGCACGGGGGCGAAACAATTGGAAAGGATGACGAATGTGGTGGGATATGCCGGCTGGTGGGGCAATGTAGGGAGCGCAGCGCAGCGAACTATGGAAAAATTTATGGTATAGGCAGAGGCTAGAAATACGACGACGAAGTGAAAGGGGCGCTAAACTGGATTCCGCTTTTAAAGACGTTACACTGATATCGTACGAATAGGAGGAATGAATGAATCTGGCTGCTCTGTTTTGAAGTGACTCGAGCGCATTGATAAGGTAAACTTGATGAGGGTTCCAAACTGGCGATGCGTAATCTAACTTTGACCTGACAAGAGATTTATATGCTAGTAATTTTACCTGTTGTGGGGCGTGGCGAAGATGACGTCGTAAGAATCCGAGAGTTTTATTAGCCGAGGAAATGATGTCAGTAACGTGTGTAGCCCATTATAAGTTGTTACACAGCGTGACGCCTAGGTATTTGTATGATGAAACGGACTGCAGGTGAACGTTAGCGACTATATATGGGAAATCAAGCGGGTTACGGCGGCGGTGGAAGGACAAACGTTTACATTTATGAGGGTTCAGTTCCATTAGCCAACGGTCGCACCATTCCTGTATGTGGTTTAGATCATCTTGAAGTTATGTTGGGTCGGAGGCGTTAGTAACTGTGCGATAAACAACGCAGTCGTCAGCAAACATGCGAATATTAGAGCACACATTGGTCGGTAAGTCATTAATATAAATTAGGAATAGAAGCGGGCCTAGTACAGAACCTTGAGGGACTCCAGATGTTACTGGTAGCGGATTGGAATTTTGATTGTTAACAACGACAAACTGTGAGCGATTAGTCAGGAATTCTTCTATCCATTTTACTATGTCGGGGGGCAGGTTCAAACGGGAAAGTTTTAGGATTAAGCGTTTATGAGGTACCTTGTCAAATGCTTTTGCAAAATCCAGGAAAATGGCGTCGGTCTGTAGGTTAGAATCGAGATTAGCATGTAAATCATGAATGAATAGGGCTAGCTGCGTTTCACAAGAAAAACCTTTCCGAAAACCATGTTGAGACGAATGGAAAAAATTGTTCGAGTCGAGGAAGTTTATGATATGAGTATAGATGACGTGTTCCATTAGTTTGCAGGGTACGCTAGTAAGGGAAATGGGTCGGTAATTTAACGGCGAATCTTTGTTACCTGATTTGTAGACTGGAACGACCTTTCCAGTTTTCCAATCGTCCGGTAGTTGTCCTGTTGAGAGTGACTGGGTAAAAAGTAAGCATAAGAACTCGGCACAAATATCACTAGTGTTCTTTAGAAGTTTCGAGTTAATATTGTGTACACCAGATGAAGATTAGATTTTCATGTTTCTAATTAAGGACGCAATACCCAGTGAGGAAAATGCGACTACCGGCATAGCATGCTCAAAGAGTAAATTAGATGTATGAAGTTGTGTTTCGGTTTCATTAGTAAAGACGGATGAGAACGCTGCGTTGAATAAAGTAGCGCACTCAGAGTCGGTTATAGCCGCGCCTGATTCGTCTTTGAGGGTAATCGCGTGTTCATGATGAGGGTTAACGGCTTGCCAGAACTTCCTGGGGTTATCGCTGAGCATATTAGGAAGGTCTTGATGAAAAAAGTTGTGCTTGGCGTCATGGATAGCAGTTTGATACGATTTTTCCGCAGCGCGGTACTTCGCCCATGCGCTTTGCGTTCCATGGGCTCTTGCTGAGCGGAACAGGCGCTTCTTTTTATTTTCCAACCTTTTAAGACTTTTAGTAAACCATGGTTTGTGTGGATTAGTGTGGAAAGTTATTTGGGGAATGAATGCATTGACTAGGGCATCAAGTTTATTCTTAAATGCTAGCCAGTTCTCATGAATACTTCGTGAATGAAAACTTGAGGAAAAACTTACGAAAAACGCTGTCAGTTCGGCATTCATTATATCATAATTACCTTTGTTGTAAAGGCGGATTGTTTTATTGTATTTTGGGCGCCTAATTGCTTTAAGGTCGATGTTGACATCCATAGTTTTGTGATCACTAATCTCAGGGAGGTACGTAATGGGCTGAACGCTATCTGGGCAATTAGTCAGTAATAGGTCTAAAATGTTCGCACAGTTTTGTGTTACGCGCGTAGGTTTGGATATTACTTGAGTAAGGTTAAAATTGTAGCAGAAATCTAGAAATTCCCTTGCTTCGCCATTATTAGTTGTCGGTGCGGGCTGGTGCTGCCAATCAATATTAGGAAAATTAAAGTCGCCAAAGAGGAAGATGTGTGCGTTAGGGTGCTTCGTGATAAGTTTACTTACGGAATTATTAAGCTGACAGGAAAAATCACGAGAGTTATGTGGAGCCCTATAACAGGCACCGAGTAAAATCGTGTGTGGTACAGCGTGGCAGTGGAGCCATAAGATTTCCAGATCGGACGAGTCGTCAATTATCGACATTGATAACTGCTGGCTCACCGCTATCAGTACTCCCCCTCCTCGTGAGTCCTGGCGGTCTTTCCGAAAGACTACCGACTTTCCGAAAGACTTTCCGAAAGGTTACAGCGTATCGACCGCTAGCACTCACTAATGTGGACTACAAAATTTTTATGAAGGTATTGGCGCGAAGACTGCAGACAGTGATATCGGATATTGTTGGACCCCACCAGACATGTGGAATCAAAGGGCGCTCAATTTTTCCAATATTCACAAAGCGCGCAGTGTGCTTGAAAGCTGTGACGACATCAGTGGGCGAGTAGCGATGCTTCAGATTGATCTCGAAAAGGCATTTGATTGTGTTTCCTATGAAATTTTGTTTACCGTTTTAGACCATGTGAACGCCGGTTCAGTTATCCGTAAGGGTGTAAGCCCTGGCGTATCTAAACTGCACGACAAGACTGATCGTTAACAAGAGTCTGGGGGCCCCCATTAGCGTGCAGCGTTCGGTGCGTCAGGGCTGCTCCCACAGCCATCTCTTGTTTTGTATTTACATCGAAACGCTGTGCATGAAAATCATAGAAAAAAATAGTATTAATGGCTTTAGGTTACAAGCAGCTGAAGTTAAGCTGCTGGCCTATGCAGATGACGTTGCAGTATTTACGGTTGATCAGGGGAGCATAAGTGAAGCTGTCGGGTGTGTACGCGCGTTCAGCGAAGTCACAGGTAGCGGGGTTAACTGGTCCAAGTGCCTTGGGCTCTGGCATGGATGGTGGCCATCCCACTTGGACCATTTCGCCAACGTACCGTGGGCGACGACCCCGGGCATTGGGCGTTCCACTCGATGCTTATCGCGATAGCGAGGAGTATTGGAAAGAGCAAACTAAAGACGCACGTGAGCGAGCTGGGAAATGGAAAGGCACCAGCCTTTCAATTTTCGCCAGAGCTACAGTCTGCAATATTTTTTTTATTAGCAAACTCTGGTATGTGATGCAGGTTTTGCATTGCTCGCGTGTGAACGTTCAGAAGCTACACAGGATTTTTGCAGTTTTCATATGGGCGTCCGAATGGGAACGTTGTAGCAGAACGAACTTGTTCCGGCGGGTAAAAGACGGGGGGCTAGGGCTAGGGCACCTCTTTTTAAGGCAGCTGGTGAACCGTTTTTTGTTTTTTTATCGTCTTTATTTCTGCATTTAGTAGGCCGATACATTGCGGCAGAACTAAGGTGCTTCATGGAGGTTGGTGTGGGGGAGTGGTTAAGGGTGGGGGTGAGGATGGGGGTGGGGTGAAGGTCGGAGTGCGGGTGGGGGACCGGTGCCCATGGGGGACCGGTGCGGGGGACCCATGCCGAGACCCTGGTTCAGACGGATGCAAGCAATGTAGGCCTCGGCGCTGTGCTCGTACAGTGGCGGGACGGCGCTGAGCGAGTCATCGCGTACGCTAGCCGGACTTTGTCCCGTGCTGAATCCAATTATTCCACCACCGAGAAAGAATGCCTCGCTGTTGTCTGGGCAGTGATGAAATTTCGCCCGTATCTTTATGGCCGCCGCTTCCAGGTCGTGAGCGACCATCATTCTCTTTGCTGGTTAACGAACTTGCGCGTCCCTCTGGACGCCTTGCACGTTGGAGTTTACGTCTACAGGAGTTCGACATGACCATCGTGTATAAGTCCGGGCGCCAGCACAACGACGCCGACTGCTTGTCCCGTTCGCCTATCCAGTCGGCGAACGAAGACGAAGAGCCCGACTTTCCTATTATCGCAACTGTCGACGCAGTCACTGTTTCGCAGCACCAGCGTGAGGACCTGGGGCTCGCACCACTCATCGACTTCCTGAAAGCGCGTACTACGGAAGTACCCCGTCCCTTCGCCAGAACGCACTCCTCGTTTTGTCTCCTAAACGACGTGCTGTATACAAGATCAACTTTTCTCCAACGGGAAGGGATTATCTCCTCGTCGTGCCAGAGACTCTCCGCGACGAAGTCTTGCAGGCATGTCATGATGAGCCCACCGCCGGTCACCTCGGCTATGCTCGAAATTTGACTCGCATTCAAAATAGTTCTTACTGGCCCAAACTTGCGGCGGCAGTGCGCCACTATTTACGGACGTGCCACGATTGCCAGCGACGGAAAATACCGTCTGTAAGGCCAGCTGGTTTACTGCAGCCTGTCCAAGTGCCCCCCCCCCCCCGCCACCGGATACGGGCCGGTGTAGTTTCGGCTACTAGGCTTTGTTTCGGTGCAATGCCAGCAGTGGGGATGGGATGGCCGGGACCCATCCTCTGGGGATGCAAACCCCCAATGGGAGTGGCAGCGACTCCCAGACGACTGTGAGGGCCAGTCGTGCACGTGAGGTCCGATGCCTGAGCGGAGGCAGGCCTGGGTTTATACTCAGGTTGGACCCACGAAATCCGGCCCGGAAGGCATGTCAAAACGCCAAAAGGTTTTCAAATACATGCTACCTTCCTCTGCGCGCGGGGGCGTGCAAGTCTGGCTACCGACTCGTCGGTTTCTGGTTACGGAGAAACCAGGTTCGCGCGGGGGTTCATAGTGGCCAGGCTCTGAGGACCGCCGCCCCGGGGAAGCGGCCTTACGGCCGGCCGCAGGCTTAACCGCCTGCGGGATGCCGGGGGATGAGGGCTTAGTACTGCCTCGTAAGAGTCGGGCGAAAACCGAAGATGTGTGGAGTACCGGTGGAGTAGGCCCGGGTCATCTCATCCTAAGCCACGTTCTTGGTTAGTGGCCCGGTCGCCCAGCCTTGAGCACTCTCTCCTCAGTAGGAGAAGAGCAAGCTAGGAGAGGAAATAAGTGCATGGATGGTTGGAGGAAGCACAGATGGGTCCCCCCGGAGCGACCAGTTCTGAGGCCGCGTGGCCGTTGACGTTCTGGACCTCCACTGGCCGGGACTATCACACATACTTCCAGTGTCCGAAAAACCGCGAAAAACCTTCGACGGCTAGTAGCCGGCAGGCGGGAAAAGCCCTCTAGTGAGCGAAGAGGAGCCCCAGGTAGCTACTGACCCCGTGTTAGGTTTTCCTGTCTCCGACGGTCGGAGCCCGTTGCGTATGGTGGGTGGTCGGGCATCCCGTGAGTGGGGCCGCACCATTGGGCAATCTCGATGCTCTCCCTGCCCTGGCCAGGCGGGCCAGTAATGGAGTCGAGATAATTGAAGGATCAGAGCAAAAAACTCGCTGTCCCCATTCCCTTCCCACGTCCCATTTCCCTTTCCGCTACTTCCCAGGGGAGGTCAGGGGAGCCTCCCCGGGCCCGCTCTCTCGGCTGTGGGTCGCTAATGTAGCATTTTCCCTATTATTTTATTTTTCCACCCACGGGTGGTCAAATTACAACTTGCCTACGGGCCTCCTCTTTTATTTTTCAATTGGGTTAAGCCTGTTGTGTGTAAGCGATGCAGGCAGGGGCCTATTTTTTTATTTCCTTTTTGGTTGCCCCAACCTATTCAATGTCCCAGTGCCCATACTTCCATTTGAGCAGGTTGGCATGGACTTGTTGGGCCCTTTTCCAACTTCCTCCTCGGGCAACCGGTGGATAATAGCCGCTACCGATTACCTCACGCCCTATGCTGATGCTGAAACAAAGGCCCTCGAACGAGGCACGGCAGCCGAGGCAGCGAAAGTTTTCGTCGAGCGCATCGTCCTCAGGCACGGCGCCCCGTCAATTGTCATAACGGACCGAGGCACAGCTTTCACGGCCAAGCTTCTGGAATCCGTCATGCAGCTGAGTGGCAGTACCCACCGTAAATCCACCGCCTACCATCCACAGACGAATGGCCTGACCGAACGCTCAACAAAACTCTCGCCCACATGCTGTCTATGTACGTGGACGTTGAACATCGGTCTTGGGATGACATCCTACCGTACGTCACATTCGCGTACAATACGGCGCAACAAGAGACCACGCACATGACGCCCTTCTCTCTGTTGTATGGCCGCGAAGTGACCACCATGCTAGAAGCCATGTTTCCCCATCACGGCCATGCTCCCGAAGTTGGTACCGAGGAATTTACTCAGCGCGCCGAAGAAGCACGGCAGCTTGCGCGACTGCGCATCCGGAACCAGCAAGGCCGAGACGCTCGGCGTTACAATCACCGCCACCGAGTAGTGACCTTCGAACCGGACGACAGGGTGTGGGTGTGGACTCCGATTCGACGCTAAGGGCTTTCCGAGAAACTACTAAAGCAGTACTTCGGTCCCTACAGAGTGGTCCGTCAGCTGAGTGACGTCGCATACGAACTTCTTCCCGACGGCTCTTCTACTACTCATCGCCGCCAGTAGAGGCCCGAAGTCGTCCACGTCGTGCGAATGAAGCCGTACTTTTCGCGCGAGCTCCGCTAGAAGCCTACAGCCACGCCATGACCGCATGCTTCTTGTGACTGTTCATTTTCTCACCATCCTTGCTTACGAACTGCTTATTTTCTTCCATGTTCTTGTGAACTGCTTTTCTTACCTTCTTTTCTTGCGCATGCATAGGGTCGATGTTTTTTAAGGCGGAAGCCTTTAATGTCTCATCGTTGTAAGCAGCAGTTGTCGACAGAAAATGTCACGCTTTTCAATTGGTGGAAACAGTCGTGACGTCACAGTGCGCGAATTTCAAACGGGGCCAATTATACTTTTGGCTAGTAACCATGCAACCAATTGATGCTCCAAGTAAGTGGGACTGAGCTTAGTTAATTGCCTAATTATCCAATTAGCCTAATTAGCTTTACTAGTCAGGCCATATAAATAAATAAAACCGATTAAGAAATTGGTCGAGCTCAGGAATCGAACCCCGGTCTTCGGCGTGAGAGACGAGCGTGCTATCCGCTCCGCCATGCCAACTCGATGGTTTGGAATGAACAAAGGCGCGTCTAGTGAATACGGTGTCTTCACTCACTCTCATCCTCCTCCATTCCCTTCCGGCGAGGTTTAGGTGTCCACCGACAAATGAGAGACAGATACATTTCCTTTCCTCAAAAACCAATTTACCGACGAGCGAGGCGCAGAACCGAATGGGCGATGGCGTTCTATGGACTCCTTGGCAGCGTTGCAAGACGCTGTCGCGTTCCACTCTTAGGGGCGAAGCTTAACATCTTAACCACACATCAGTGACCACACTTTAGGTCAAAAAAGTGCCCCCCTGAATTTTGTGAGACAGTTACTGCGTAATTTCCTTTCCTCAAAAAGCGTTGCGTTCAAAGGGCAAGGCATCGCGCCGAACGGGTGGTGGCGTTCCGTGGACTCCCTGGCAGCGCTACAACGCGCTTTCGCGTTCCACTCCTAAAGGCGAAGCTTAAGCGTCATTAATTAGCAGCTAATTAGTATTCAGACATTAATCAGTAATTAACCATTAATTAGTGATTTGTCATCACTTAGTAATTAGTACTCAATTATATGTGACGCCACCAGTGCCACAGAAACAGCGAAGGTGGTGCGGAAAACGCTTCCGCCTCTACCCGCTTTAGACAGTCAAAGTGCCCCCTGAATTTTTTTTTAGGGGGGGGGGGGGTTATGCCACGTTTCCACAAGCAGCCGCTGCGCGGCTGCTCTTCGCAAGTCGCGTGCACCGGCGAGTGAAAGAAGAAGATCGGTCCCGGCCTCCTCTGGGTGCTCTTGGCTTGCTCTCCGGTGCCGTCCAGGTCAACCCCCCATTAAAGCCTTTCGGTAACGAGCCCCAACGGCTACGTAACAATATATATTACCGTCGCTTTTCAGACTTCTAGAAGTTTAGGAGTACCCAGTGGCTGCAGTATAAGTTTCACGGTGTTGTGCATCATTTCAATACTGTGTTTCATGTTTAATGTGCACAGCTGCAGCTGTACGCACGCTACTTGATGAAATACTAGCTTGTAATGTCACTGCATAGTAGCACACTTTACTTGTGATCGAAATACATAAAATGAAAGTCGATCTATTGTACGTAATGAATGCATCAAATTATTTCTCTTCAACATAACCACAGGCATCAATGAAATTCAGTGCAGATGTGGATCCTCATTTCACTAAGTACTTTTTACCCCAAATAACCCTACCACAGGACATGGGCCCAATAAACACGTGAGAAAAGGCCTCCTAATTCAGTTAGAGCTTCGCCTTTTTCGCACTTCTTGACCATGACATCAGATAGAAAAGAAATTGCAAACCTGCAACAGGAAACCGGTCTAAACATAGCGCGCGACCAGAAACAAACTTGGCCACGATATGATCGAATACACTTGAGCCCGGCACGTCCCAGAAGCTAGAGCTCGCTAGACGCTTCAAGCGTTACACGCTTGAAACGGGCGTGTAACAATGTTTCTGCAGTATACTATGTGAGCACGGATGCATTTATTCTACCGTTGAACAACAGTCACAAACAAAGGGCTTGAAATACAGACGGCGGCCTCTCCGCTCGCGGCCGAAGGCTCTCTTCCCGCCTCGGCACTCCGAGAGGGAACGCGCGGAGCCAGTCAGGGTTGCCAGGCCACTTATGAGTTTGGCTGTTCCAGGCGGCGAGTGGCTTGCATCTCACATCCCACCCCGCCTGCAAGTCCAGGTCCTCTTGGACAGGAACATTAGTCTACTAAGGCAAAGTCGTAGTCAAGCAGTCGCTTGGGTGGTGCACGGTGACGCTGAGGTCGCTGACTCGCTGAACCAGTTGGCTGATCCGGCTCATTGGTCATAGGTGGCATTTGCTCGGCCTCGTCTTCATCAGGACTCGGGATAGGTTGCACGGCTTCGCATGTAGGCTCCACTAGCACTGGGTCAAAGTACGGAGGGTGGTACAGTTTCATTTGACTTATGTGCACTGTACGCGCATCTGGTGAGGGTGTGGCGGAGTTCGTTATGCGCCGAACGTCGTAGGTGACGGGTGTCCTTTTCCGTGTCACCTGGTAGAGTCCCTTGAACTTTGGCGCGAGCTTTTCAGTTCCACCAAGTACTGGCTCTTGCCTTCGCACCCAGACAAAGTCTCCGACGTCAAATGAGGCGCTGCGGTGGGTGCGGTCGTAGACTCTCTTGCGGTTCCTTTGAGCTTCCTGGGAGTTACTCGCAGCCTCGCTGCGAAGGTCTGGCAAGTTCATAAGCCTGTCACGAATGTCGGCGGCTTGCGTTGTGCGGACTTTCTGATATGGGAGTTTCGGCAAAAATCCAAACAGAAGCTCGAATGGCGAAAATCCTGTACTTCTGTGGCGGGTTACATTGACAGCGAAAGCTGCTTCATCGAGTTTGGAGACCCACAGTGCCTGATCGTTGTTGCACAGTTTTCGGAGGACAGTCACAAGTGTGGCACTGGCACGTTCCACCAGTCCGTTGCTAGCTGCCCTGTAAGCTACTGAGAAGTGTATGTTCACACCATGCATATGCATGAAGTTCTTGAACAGGTGTGGTTCAAATGACTTGGCATGGTCACACAAACAATCGTCAGGAGCACCGAACCTGTAAAACACTGAGTGGAGATGTTTCAAGGAATCTTTTGTAGAGGTTGTAGGCACAGCAGCTGGAACAATATATCTCGTTGAAAAGTCAATGACATTAAGTATATATTTGTCCTCTGCTGGGGTCATTGTGATGTGATCTAAGGCTATTGCACTGAATGGAAGTTCTGTTGTCGGCATAAAACACATGGGACCAACTGACCGTGTGGTAGGGCGGTTGTACACTTGACATAGTTGGCAGGCCTGAACATAGTCTCGTGTTGTGGCTGCCATGCGCGGCCACCAATAACGCTCCTGCAGCTTCGCCAACGTACGTGAGGCGTCCATGTGACCACTGGCATCGTGTACGAGCTCGAGAACCTGCTGCTGCATCTTGGCGGGAACGACAATGGTGTGTAGCTCCGGGGACACAACCTTGCACAGAATGTCATCAATAACGATAAAGTCCTGGGTGTCTTCGCATGATGTAAGCCTGACGCGAATGGCCTTGCAAGTTTCATCATCTGCTTGCATGGCAGCAAGAGTAGCTGTGTGGGGGACCGTAGCACAGGAGTACCGCGATAGCATGTCGGCCACGCAGTTCTGGCGTCCTGCTCTGTGTTCGACCGAAAAGTCAAACTCGGACAGGTCGAGCAGCATTCTAGTGAAGCGCCGTGAAGGCTTGAAGTTAGTTGTCAGGCAGGCTACTGACCAATTGTCGGTCAATAAATGAAACCGGCGGCCCAGCAAATAGTGTCGAAACTTATCAGTTATGGCCCAGTGTACCGCCAAAGCCTACCAAACGTTGCTGTAAAGTTTCCTTTCAGGCTCAGTGAGTGACCTACTTGCGTATTCAATCACCACATCCTTGTCGTCTAGGCGCTGCGTGAGTATCGCTCCGAGGGCTGTTGCTGATGCGTCTGTGGTGACTGTTGTAGGTGCCTCATTGTGGGATTGATTGTAAAACATTTTATTCGCCGGGAAGAGCTTGGCAAGAGGTCGCGTTAAGTGGTCGAGAGTACATAGCCCTCGACGACTTTGTCAGCCCACTCCACCGCCAAAACTTGCGTTCTGGGGTCAGAGCTAGCCAGCACGGTCTCCCACCGCTCGAGAGAAGGAGCTGTAACTAGATCACCCGGAGGTGGCTCTATTTTGCAGTCCCACAGGATGTGATCGTAGGTAGCACGTTGGCCACAGTGTTTGCAGTTTTGGCTGTAAAGATCTGGATAAATGTGCGCGAGGAGTGATGGGGTGCGTATCGATCTCGTCTGTAGACGACGCCACGTAACCTCTTGTTCTTTAGTAAGTCTTTTGTCTGGAGGGGGGAAAATTCTCCTCTCTAATTTAAAATGATTGGTGAGATCATGATATGTGATCATGGAGTCCTTCGTGAAATTCAGGGAGCCAGACTCATCCACTGCCCGGTCGACGAAACCTCGGGCTTTATTGTGGGCTGCCTCGTTCCCCGGATTCCCCGAATGGGCTGGGACCCATATCAATTCGGAATAATTTGGTGAGAATTTGGTTGCGTTAAGGATTCTAAGGGAGGTGTTTGTAATTCGCCCTTTAGCGAAATTATTGATACCCATTTTGGAATCGCTGAGGATGATGCTCCCTTGGGTATGTGCTAGGGCGAGGGCTATAGCCGCCTCTTCTGCCGTTTCAGAGGATTTCGTTTTGATTGTCGCCGAGACGATTTGGTCGCCATTCTCGTTCACAACCACAATTGCAAAGGCATTGGTATTTTTGTATTCTGCCGCATCTACATAAAGTGTTGCAGCGCACTGTCTGTACTTGTTATGTAAGGCTTTGGCTCGTGCTTGTCTTCTACCCTCATGGTGTAAGGGGTGCATGTTTTTGGGGAGTGGTTTGATTAGTAGGGCCGTCCTATAGTCGCGGGGTAGGTCTACTTTAGCATCGTTATTCGTAGGTTGAAAGTTAATTCCGAGCCTGGTAAGAATACTCCTGCCAGTTCTGGAATTGGCTAATCGCGCTGTTTGAGCCATTAAATGGGCTTCTTTCAGTTCATTGTAGGTGTTATGTATTCCTAACCTCATAAGCCTGTCGGTTGAGGCATTTAGTGGGAGTCCTAACGCAGCCTTATAGGCCTGCCGTATCATACTATCCAATTTGTCCCTTTCTGCTTTCGAAAATTTGAGATAAGGGGTGGCATAGAGTATCCTGCTTAGCACAAAGGCCTGCACTAGGCGGCATAAATCTCTTTCCCTCACCCCTTGTCTGCGGTTAGCTATGCGGCGGATTAATCGCGCCGTCGCTTCTACCGTGCGTTTTAGCTTAGTGAGTGTGTCAGTATTCTTTCCATTTGTTTGTAAATACAACCCCAGTATTCTCATGGTCTGTACCTCTTTGACAGGTCGTCCATTAACATAGACGTTTATTTGCGGGGGGGATGTTGTGGTACGTCTACCTCTTTGTTTACGACGGATCACGAAGAGTTCAGATTTTTGCTCAGAACAAGTGAGGCCGGATTCCCATGCGCATGCCTCAATGATGTCCACTGCTGCTTGGAGTGTGTCTTCTATGTAGCCTTCGCATCCTTTGGTTACCCAAAGTGTGATGTCATCTGCATAGAACGTGTGATGTAGGTCTGGTATTTGTGCCAGTTTGGGGGGAATTTTGATGAGGGAGAGGTTAAAAAGGAAAGGGGACAGGACGGAGCCCTGTGGCGTTCCTTTACTTCCTAGTGTGATTGGGGCAGACTCTATTGTTCCGACCGTTATCACTGCTGTTCTGTTAGTGAGGAAGGATCGGATGTAGTTGTACGTCCTTTCTCCGGGGTTGATTTCTGACAAGTTTGTCAAAATGGCTTTGTGGGTGACGTTGTCGAAAGCTTTAACAAGGTCTAAACCCAATATTGCTTTCGTTCCTGTTCCCTCGTCAGCTTCAATTATGTCCTTGTTAAGCTGCAAGAGTATGTCCTGGGATTGTGGGAGTGTCCCAGTATAGACCTTTTTCAGGTGCGCGCGGCCATCTTTCGACAGCAGCGCCGTCTTGCGTCTGGCCGATTTCTCCACCATGTTGGCTTGGGTGGACGCCGCTGCGATACAGGAAGCGAGTACTCGCCGCGCTGTTCAGTCTCATCCGAGTGTTGATTTTTGCATGATTTTGACCTGTAAAGTGTTGCAGTGTATGCACTGAGCAACTGTGAACAAAATGGCCCGTGCTTCGGCGAGCGGCGATGCGGATGTCTCCCTGCAAGTTGTGCCGAAAATCGACATTGGAGGTGCGCTTCTACGCAAGTGTGCGCAATTCATTTAACGGCTTTCTGATATTTATAATAGAGACATTTATTAATGCGGGCACGAAACTTGCTGAGCGCTTCTATGTAGTAATAATTATAAAAGAAAAACCGCTCCGTTCCGAGCTAACAGCAGTGTTGCTGTCAAGCGCTCAAGCGGCCTGCTCTGCGTTGCGCCGGTGACACGAACAGATTGAAACTGCGTTCGACCGCGTCTTTCACTACATTTTCCATCTGCACTGTCCTAAAAAAACAGTATTTTCTGTAGTGCTACATGGAGAAGGCACAGCTGGAGCGCATAAGCGCACAGAATGCTGTTGCGCCTTTTGGCTTTGCATAAATTTCTTGATTACTTCGTACTAACGGTAAAATAACTCGTGAAGCGTGCAAATGAAGGGTGGTCCACTCTTAGCGTGAACATGCGAGTGTGTGGCAGCGCTCTTCGGAGCGCCAGTGCATCCGTCGGCGTCGCGCGTCGAAGCAGTGTCGCAGGAACAGAGGAAACTGGATTTAGAGCTTCGCGTCGTCCCACATTTCGCTAAACTCGGAAAAAGATGTAGTAGAAAGGCATCTGGCCTTCGGGCGCGATGTAATTTACACACTCGAAACTGGTGCACCTGCTGTGACAGTTCCTGAGGGGCGTATCTGCTTGGTCCGTCTCAGGTGAGGCCGCTGACTAAGGCCGAAAGAGCGAGAAAGCGCGTGCGTGTGGTCGGGTGGGCACTGCGTGCCTGCTGATTGCACGTCCCTAATAGCACATTTTTTTAAACAATCGGCACTTTGCATTATGGCGCCAGTTGAAAATAGTATTTAGTCGAAGCATGAGGTGTCACGATGCAAGGTGGACACGTCAAAGCTGCGGCCTTCAGTTTTTTAAGTCCTGCTCGTTTATCGGATACTTACTTTAAGCAAACAGCTGTGGCATTGGCGCAATCCATCATGGCTTTCAAGTACTGTCAAATAGCTATGTTTACAGTGCTGTTGTCGTTAATGATCAGTCGCCAGTGTCGGCAGTTATAACAAATGCTTCACGTAACCCGCAGTGCTGCTGCATAATTGACCCGAATTATTACTTATGTTTTGATTTTGCAAGAGTCACAGAAGACACATATCTTAGAGACATCAGCAGTAGGTGCTCGCGTGAACAGCCCGCAACCGCACTGCCGCCGTGGCTGTCTGTGTTTTTCACACTGCTCCGCTTCAAGCCGCCTTCGCTTCCTGTAGTTGTTTGAACAGTAGACGACTGCGCAGTGGTTTTCCGAAGACATCGTTGCAGCTTTAATCGCACATACACCCAAATCGGGCTCCTATTGCTAAGCAACCGCATAAAGTAAACACGGAGAACCGCAGAGGACGCACGGGACGCACGGACACCGCCTTTCCGAACCAGCCAGAGAGGAGGAAAGCAATATGGCGGTGTTCGGCGCGCTGGGAGCGAGGCTAAAACTGAAAAAGGTCTATAGGTGCTGTTGTAAGTGCGGAGCGAAGGGCTTCAAAGGCTTGTTGGCACTCAACTGTCCACTCGAAGTCAACCTTTCGGATGGCGGCTTGCAGAGGTGCGGCAACTTTCGAGAAGTTCGGGATGAAGCGCCTGTAAAAGTTAGCTGTCTGAAGCCAAGGTAACAGGTGCTTTGACGAGCGTGGCATCGGCATGCACATGATTGCGGCAATCTTTGATGGGTCTGGCTGTTTCCCTTGTTCCGAGATCATAAATCCCAGAAACTTCACACTGGGGACAGCAAACTTGCATTTGTTCAAAGAAACTTTGAAGCCGGCTTGTAGAAGGAGAGTGAGGGTCTCGTCTAGGAGGTCAAGAAACTCTGGAAAGTTATCACAGAACACGATGATGTCGTCAAGATATGTGCGTACACCACATCCTGAGTGTCGGGCTTTGAGTCGAGAAAATATTTGGTGCATTGCTTTCTGAAAAGTCGCTGGTGCATTTTTCAACCCAAATGGCATTCTTGTCCACTTGAATGTTCCCTGGTGCGTGATGAAGGTGGTTTTTTCTTGGTCTTCATCTTCTACTTTAATCTGCCAATAAGCGCAGCAGAGGTCAACGATTGCAAAGAGAGAACTTCCTGCAAGGTCGTCAAAAATGTCATCAGCGCGAGGCAGTGGTTGGAGCACATTCATAGTCATCCTGTTAAGAGGTATGTAGTTAACACATAACCTCTTTTTGTCTTTCTGCGTCACGACACTGGCAGGAAATCCCCAAGGTCTAGATGAAGGACGGATGATGTCATTTTAAAGAAGAGATGCTGTTTGGGCTTCGAGGAACTTCCGATCACTGGCTGTGTAGCGGTATGGTTCCCGTCCATAAGGCTTTGCGTCCGGCAGTAAGTTGATCTCGTGCTCGATGCCTTTGTACAGGCCAATGTCATCAGGGCTGGTAGCGAAGAGACGTGAGTAGCGGTGCACTATTTCCTTCACTGCTTGCTGCTCTTCGGGCTTGAGTTGGGTCCCGATGATGATGTCAGGGAAACTGTTGTTGGGTGTGGATGAACATGGCTCAGAAGGAATTACGCTGCATGAGGCTGGCTGGGCTGGGCTCTTGTAGTCTGTTGGCTGAGTTTGAGACTGGGCTGCCTTGTTGAGCTTGCTCCACACGGGCTCGTGTTCGTCTGGTTCAAAATCCACTTGTAGGGGTTCGCTGGTGGTATGCGGTGGGTCAAAGCGAGACAGAGTTGATATTTTAAGTATCACTACATTGGACATACGTGGTAACAGTTCCTCTTTGCACAGCACGACAGTGTTTGTAGAGGACTGGCAGATAACAGGAAGGTGTGGCGGCCTGAAATGAAGTTCCGCTTGAGCAGCATAAAACCAGTCCTCTCCCAGGATAAGGGGAAGGGCATTTCTCTGAAGGACTGCGGTTTCCACAATTGCAGAGAGTGGGCCTACGCTGATTCGCAAGAAGACAGATCCCTGAGGCATGACGGAGCCTCCTCCTACGACGAGAAGGGGTGGCTTTGTCCACGGCTCTATGCTGAGGTTTTCAGCTAAGCTGGCAGTGAGGATAGTGACGTTCGAGCCACTGTCTGGGAAGGCACTAATCTCTCCAAGGCCCTTGACGTGAGCAGTAATAACCGCACACCTGAGCATGGATCCAAGCAAAGGGTCCTCAGTGCGGCCAACACATGCTGTTGGCACTTTAGGGATTGTTTGCGTCTTGTCTCGGGAGGGCTGTCCTTTCTCGGTGCAGTTGCTAGCCAGATGGCCCTTTTTCTTGCAGCTATAACATACTGCTTCGCTTAGGTATTGCCCTCGTCTGTAGGCAGGTGCACCATACTTGGAAGAGATTGCCTCGTACCGATGTTCTTGGTCAGCAGCTGGTAGGTTGGATATTCTCGGGGGCGGCAGCCTTGGACGGTTTGGTTGCTGGTAGGTGCTATTTATAGGTCGGGAAGGCGGGCGGATGTCTGCAGTGGTCTCGGTCGTAGCTGTAGCACTGGAGGTGATAGGACGCGGCTGTCGGCTTGAAAATGGCGCGGATGGCTTTGTCAGTCTAGTCATGCGAGAGTGGTCCATGGCACGATCAACTTCTGAAGCGATGCTGACGAAATCCTGGACAGTCTTCGGGCGTTGAACGACGATCGCTGTAGCCACTTGCTCATCACGGATGCCCTGAATTAAATACTCGATGCGCTCTTTGTCAGTCAATGAAAGCGGGCACCTTCCAATTATCTTGAGCTTGGCGAGAGTATAGGTAACCAGGCTCTCACCGCGGGTTTGCTCACGCGCACCGACAAGTTCCTGCCACTGTATAAGCGACAGTCGCTCGCCGAACTGCGCTATAAGCGCTTCCTTCCACTCTGACCAAGTTTTTAGCTGGTGGCCAGTGGTTTCCTTCCAGTCAGCGGCTGGGCCACGAAGTTTTGAGAGGGCGATGGCTAGCAGGGTAGAGGGTTCCCAAGAGGCAAGCTGTTGGGTGCGCTCGAGGTCGTCTATCCATCGAGTTAAACCCTCCGTCGCCACTGAACGTCGGAAGCGTTGATGATAAGTCCGGCAAAGTTGTAACGTGCACTGCTCTCGTAGAGGCTTGTGACAGTGTCAAAGCTAGTTGATTTTGAAGGTAGGCGGTCAAAATTTGCATATTCTGTACGGGGTCGGCGCTGAACACTGGCATAGGTTGGAAAAACTGGTCACCTTGAGTTGGAGCGGGTTGTGTCTCGGTGACTGATACAGTTGTTTCCGGTGGCGAGACTCGTTTTGCGGCAGTGTCAGCAAGGATGCGACAAATAATTTCGTCCTTGGAACCAGTATTGTCCAAATTGCGTTGGGATAGTTCATCTCGCAAGAAGTCCACTGTAAAACCAGCGAGGTCCGAGGCGGTGGCTTCCTCCCAGTTTATGAGCGGCATGGCGGCGGCGGCGGCGGTGAGACGGGCGGCGGGCTCGACACACGTTGACTCTGGCTTTCGGTGAAGTGGCTTGCGGCTTCGAATGGGTGGGCTACACCGATGTTCGGGACGTCGACTGCGCCATATGTGAGCACGGATGCATTTATTCTATTGTTGAACAACAGTCACAAACAAAGGGCTTGAAATACAGACGGCGGCCTCTCAGCTCGCGGCCGAAGGCTCTCTTCCCGCCTCGGCACTCCGAGAGGGAACGCGCGGAGCCAGTCAGGGTTGCCAGTCCACTTATGAGTTTGGCTGTTCCAGGCGGCGAGTGACTTGCATCTCACAACTAAGAGCAAAGCGAGCGCAGCTGCTTCCTTTAAAATATCGCCCTCCGCCCATGTCATGGCCCCCGCCGCTCACACAAGCGCAATCGCGAAAAACGAAAATGACCGTTACACTAACACCAGTGACGATCACTGGAGCGTTGCAAGAACACGCCTAATAGCAACGAGGTTTCACTGCCGATGGAAACGGGAGCGGGAATGGCACACGCACACTGCACGCACAGGACGCGAAACGTCCGCACAATACGCCGACGACCTCTCTAGCGCACGGCGTATTGAATCACTGGTGAACGAACAGCGCGAGTGCTCCTCAGTGAGCAGCGGTGGTCGCCCGACGGCTCCGAGCAGTGACGCAGTAGACGAAATGCCCGTCCGATCGTGGTCGCCGAGCACGTTGAAATCAATGCACGCAACAACGAGAGTTTTGCAGCGAATTCCACCTGAGATATGAGTGAACGGCGCCAACGTCAGCTTGTGAGCCCGATCAAAAACAAACTCGAGCAGTTGAGAAAAGTACGCCTACGCCGCACGGCAAATGCTACGCCGCGGCCGTCTGCTACCGCCCGGTTTGCAAGCAGCAACTACAACGCCGTTGCTAAGCTGCCCAGGACAAGATGGCCTCCCGATCGTGGAAAAAAACCACGTGATTTTCTCCACACTTTTCTCCCAGGGTGTTGTGTGGAAACGGCCTCTCCTCTTTTTTTCCTTCCTCCATGTATGGGCTCAATGTGCCATCATAGAGTTTCTTACTGTTACCTAGAGGGAAAGCTGGCAGCCCGTCTAGGGGAGTTTGCATGGAGATCCCTCGAGACCACTTCAGCCACCATGGGCGCTCAAAGCATAATGGGGCGGTGAGCTACCGACAGCAGAACTGCAACTTTTGGCCGAAAAATAATGCAAAAATAAACGCTATTCGATAATCAAGAATGTCCTAACGTTCAATATCCTGTCTGTAAATTGCAACAAACGAGCAGAAAAGCGTTTAAGTGCAAAGTTCGCCCAAAATTAGGGATGGCTAGCTCTTCTATTGGCCAAGTAATGAAGACTACAAAAACTAATATTTCGTAATTAACAGGCGCACGTTTAAAAGTAAATGTGCTTTCAAAAAAATTTTGTTGCTTAATTGGATTGGATTGGAGTAAACTTTATTTGTGCCTGCACACTATAAGAGGTTTTTATGGCATTTCAGAAAAGTGAAACCTTTTATTGGCGTCGTGTGTCGTCGCGTTTTCACTACTACGAGTTTTGCACACTGCGTTCGCGCGAAAGTCGTCTGCGCACACACGAACAGCGTTTTCGGAATGACACATCTCAGTAGTGCCCCTCCATGTCCCCGAAAAATTACGACTGTGCCGCAACAAGTAGCTCATTGCCCCATGATGCTTTGAGCGTCCATGGTGGCTAAAGTCACTGGAACTCTGAAAGTACCGCAGCTGTTTTCTCTTTGCCGCCGCGCCGCCTATTGGTCAGTTGCGATCACGTGATTAGGCGTCTCCATAGATGGCCCACTCGCTCTAGGCGCCGACGGGGCGCAGTGCTTCCGAGGTGGTTGGACGGCGTGTTTTACGAAATAGCACGTTCAGTATCGCGTCTGTGTGCGTTTTTGTCTGTCTGCGTGCGCGCGCATGTCTGTGCCTCTATTTGAGCGTATATCTGCGTGTGTGTCTCTGTGTGCGCGTGTGTGTGTGTGCGCGCGCCTGTCTCTGGTGCGCGCGCGTGTCTGTGTATGCGTGTCTCTGTCAGTGTGTGTGTCTGAGTGCGTATCTATGTGTGCGCGTGTCCTTGTGCACCGCGTGTGTCTGTGCGTGAGTGTGCGTGTCTCTGTGCGCCGTGTGTCTGTGTTTGTGTGAGTGTGACAGCTATAAATGTCTTTGGAGACGTTGCTTTACGAGATTTTTTTTCCCTACTGGTCATCGATATTGGCTAATGAGGCTTAAATAAAAAATAATAAATTGCGGAGTTTAAGGTCCAGAAGTGACACGTTAGCTATGAGGGGTGCCGAAGTGAAGCGCAGTGGGGGAATTTATGCCACTTGGAGTTATTTAACGCGTACTTACATCGCACTGCGCACGGGAGTTTTTGTATTTCGCGTCTATCGAAATACAGCCACAGCACGTCCGCATGCTATCTGGCTATCTGGCCGCACAGTTAGAGCATACTGAAAATTTTGCGCAGAAAAAACGAGGACAAAGCAAAGACAAGCTTGCTTTGTCCTCGTTTTTTCTGCGCAAATTTTTCAGTATGCATATCAACCAACTTGCCCAACTTTCTGCACAGTTAGAGCCTTGGCCCCCTCGTCGACCTTGGGGTCATCCAACCACCTCCCACAAGCCTCCGACCGGCGACTGACCACACGGAAAGAACAGGCGGCAGGAAACAGTAAACGTAAAGGGAACGTGTCATATGCATCAGACTTCCAAGTGAACTGATTTACTAATCGTTTTGCTATATCCCGCTGGTATGTACGCAGCCTGCCGGTTTTAAAGTTTTCCGGGTCCCGAAAACATGCATTTGCGAGCCTCTCACGGAAGCGATAGGACAAGCCTGCTTCTTGCGTTGTTAGCGCACACCCGTGGGCTAAAGAATACGAGAGGCTGCGCAGCTGTCGTGCGACGCTTTCAAGGTTTTCGTAAACCCTCACCTCATCTAAGCTCTCAATTATGAATACTTTCATTGATTTATTTTTGCGCAAAACCAATGAACAAGGCGGCCTCAAGGGAGACTTTCTTCGCCTAGCAGACGACGCGCTCGCCGCGCTGGACCACCTCTGGCAACTACACCCCAATGTTGCCCGCGCGCCGCCCGCTGGTTGCGGTACTTTCAGAGTTGCAGTGACTGAAATGCAGCGCCGCCAGCTTTCCCTCTAGGTAATAGTATGGAACTCTATGCCCGCGGGTTGCTTGCGGGCTGCCCGAGCGCTTCTTATCACTACATTCTTTGCATGCTTGACTACAATACATTTTTGGAGTAATATTTTAATTTTAAATGCTAAAATACAACTTAAAAATGAATAAGGCAAAAATTATTGCTACAATTCTTGTTTAACCGTCTTTTTAGCTCACCGTAGAGGCATTTGTGGCGCTTCAATCGAGCTGCTCTTCAAACGCAGACGCAACGGTCCGCACCGGGGGCAAACGACACATTTGAAAAACCAAAGGTAACTTTCTTTTGTATAATTGTATCGTTCGATTGATTCCTGCATCACAGAACAGAATCTTGCTGCGAACTTTTCGCTGCCTCAATTCGTGCCGGCGCTACAAGTGTATACAGCCTGCCCAATTTTTAGCTGGCGTTCGTAACGGCCACGCGTTCCGTGCTCCTGGAGCCTAGGAGGGCGCAAACTTGCGAAAATATCAAATCTAAGCCCTGGCTCCCCAAGCCCGCGCTTAATATTGAGCTTCCTGTAAGTTTGCTTCGTCAAAAAGCGCAAGAGAGCAGAAAAAGCGGCTGTCGAGCGACCTAGCTAAATATTTGGCCGGCTGTACGTCTGCGAAGTCTTTTGTCTCACGTTTTGAAAACGCCTTATTTATTCATGCACGCTATGAACAATAAATTGCGCTGCTGTAGGTATACCACGACGATGGTCGCATTTTTTTTTATTTAATTTGTTTCTCCGGCAAAATTTTCTGTTCTTGCAGAATTTGCTTGTCCACATGGTATACCTACACGGCATCGGCGCTGTAATTTGCGAGGCACAATGGCTTGGTGGTAGCGTTGGATGGCGTGGGGTCGCGTTTATGCGCGAAACATAGGTTAAAATACGCGTGTTCTGGGTGTACTGAGGGGGACGGTGGAGACGAAAGCCGAACCTGTAGAGAAGCGAAGGAAGCCTCTCTGCTCGTGTTTGTGGTTGCGCGCAGTCACGTACGCCGCACGAATGTGCCTTGAAAGTGACAACATGGCGATGTTGAGCAGGAATGGTGAGAGGTCACAGCGTTGCAGAACGCTGTGCGCGCTGGGCTCGGCTCAAGCCGGGCTCCGCGAACGCGCGCGCGAAGCCTGCAAGGACGACGCATTTAAAAGAAGATTGGGATGCGAGCGATAAATTTTTGGTGGGAAAACGGAAAACCACAATGGCCCCATGCGCCGCTGTGCATACGCAGTGGCCGGTGCGCGCCCCTGCGCAGCAGGCGTATACGTTGATCGGGTATATATCTGCACTAATACATCTCCGCTTTGCCACAGAGAGAGAGACTATTTGATGAAGAACTAGGCTATGCTAAAACTGTCTAATGGTTCGTTCACACCGGGCATTCGGGTTTACCTGTACTGTGACTTTTAGAGGGGAAAATGTTGCTCGGAGTGAAACAAAAAATCAAAAGATAGGGGAAAGCTTCGAGCCTCTCCAGATATCTTGTTTGGCGGCCGTGGGGCCTTCGCGCGAGTGTCGGAGTCATGACGTTGTGTCCGTCAAGCGCAGTACAGCGCTGCGCGGGCTCGATAACCCATGAGTTGCGCGTGGTTCATTGAGAGTCAGATGGCTTAACGGCGCGGTACACGGTAGCGCACCGATATGTCGGATTCGTGTCGCTGCATGGCGGCTGTTGCCTTCGCGTTTCGGCTGCTTCGCCTTCCGTGGCGCGCGGCTTGCCGCCCGTTGACGTGGTTTCTCGGGAGCGTCCGCTGCCCGGCCGATGTGGGTGATAGTCTCGTTTGCGAACGGGTTAAAGCTGGAACATCGTGGGAGGGAACAGCGCGAAACAAAACGACGGACAAAGGAAGAGGACACAAAGACGAGCGCTGTGTCCTCTTCCTTTGTCCGTCGTTTTGTTTCGCGCTGTTCCCTCCCACGATGTATCAGTACAAACTCGCCCAGTTATCCATCCTTTTTTAAAGCTGGAACTCAAAGCAGCGACGCCGGGCCAGACGGCGTCTCGTCTGGCGGCGAAGCCAATGGCTAATCACTGACGTCTGGGGCTGGGCGGAGGGGACCAAGTCGCCGTGCATTGGCAGCCGCTTGGGAAGGCGCCTTATGTCAGCGTGCGCGTTGTGCGTCGCCGTTGTGGTGGAGTTTGTTCTTCGATGCTTTGCACCGTGCTACCGCGCGCATTGATAAGTGTATTAAGGCGAAAGCCTTTAATGCCTCATACTTTCGTGACCAAGTTGTATCAGCAAGTGTGTCCGCGTTTCGGCGTCACTTAAGAAAAAAACTGTCTCAAGGTTGGGAGGAACCAGGGCCTTTGGCATTTGAAGTGGAGATGCTAAAACTCCGCCACGAAAGCTCAGGGTTTGAGCATGAATAAAGGCGCATGTAGTGAATGCATGGGTTTCATAAATAAAATAAAATAAATTAAAAAAATAAGAAAAGAACAAAAATCAAAAACAATAAAAAACTGTGTGAAAAATGTAAAAAAACAGCGCGCCCAGAAAGGCTTTCGCCTTGCAGCACTTTAGAGAGCTAAAGTGCCCTCTGAATATTTAGTTCCTCGCCCATAGGTGGGACACTCACGTGCAGTGTTATTGCGCTGTCCCTGTAGCGGTCGCTTGTGAATATGGGAGTGCCTTCCAGCGCCCAGGATTAGGCGGCTACCGTTGATGTCTCGTGCCGAGCGCGTCATTTTCGCGGATAAAAGTAACAAAACGTTGGACAAGAGAGATACGTTCCTTGAAGAACGTGTGATTATCGGTTCTTTAGCGAGATAATGAAGGCAGAGCAGGGGTCCTTCGGATATCGCCTTGCCCATCACGTTCGCCTTTGCTCCGCTCTTTCAGGTGCTGGCGCTTTCAAGCCGCTGTGTTGGACGCACAAGCCATGTCCGGGGGCCGCCGGTTTTACGATTTCTCCACTCTGCCGGACGAAGTCTGGCTTAGAATTCTCGTGCACCTGGACACCTGCTCGCTCTTGGCAATTGAAGACACAAGCAAGCGCTTCGAGAGCCTTGTGTATGATGCCGGTGTTCTAAGGGAAGTCCGCTGCAGCCCCAACGTGAGCCATGAAGCCATGGCAAATTTCTTCACACCCAGGCGAGCGCAGTTCGTCAGGAAGCTGAACCTCGACAACTGCATCATGACTGACCCGGCCAACGTTATCCGCTGCGCTCGCCTGTGTCCGAATTTGACCTCATTCAGCTGCTTGAGCTGCAGAGTGTATCCCGCGGACATCGTCTCCCTGCTCATCGCGCCGGAGAGTTCGTTGGAGAGCCTGACGTGGTCTCTGTTCCCGGATGGAGTGTACCCCGGTGCGTACGCCAACGTTTGGCAGCTGCTGGAAAACAACCCAGAATCTCGCGCCCAGCGCCTCCGCTTCATGACCGTCGAAACTGGGAAGCAGGAGTCCACCGCAGAAATACTGGGAGCCATAGTTGAGCGCTGCAGCGCCCTGGAGAACGTGGAACTGCACCCCTTTGACAGCGACGACTACGTGTCTATCGCGTGCTTCGGGGGCATTGCCGATGCCCACCACGATCAGGATTCGCCATGTCTGCTGCCGCTCTTGATCAGTTCGTCGCTCGCATGCTTCCCGTAGACAGGGCCAGCGGAAGTTGTGCAAAAGCCGGCTTCACGCCCGCTTCTAGGGGGCGTGAAGCCGGCTTTTGCTCCCCGGCGTTTTTGAAGTAAAGTTGGCAGCCGCCACAATTTTCCCAACGCCTTCATGTGTCCCTGATATGACAGCATTGCCAGACTGCGGTCCACCGCCACAATGTTGGCTTGGACGCATTGTTCTCTGCTTGCATTCGTTCCGAGATTCGCGCAATTGCTGGCACCTTTATTAAGGCGTATTAGTGTCAGTGTTACGAGTCCGCCCTTGCAATGTTCGTTTTTGGAAAGAAGGCTTTAATGGAGAACTCAAATGAGGGGGAGCAAACACAGCTGTTTCTCTCCACAGGTAACAGCTGCACAAACGCAATATTAAGGCGAAAGCCTTTAATTCCTCATACTGTCGTTAGCAGCCATGTCGGCAAATGTGTCCGCGTTTCGGCGACACTACTTAAAAAAAAAACGGTCGAGGCTGAGAATCGAACCAGGGCCTTTGGCATTTGAATTAACTACTTATTTGGCATTTGAACTAGTCATTAACCACTCATGACTAGTTAGTCATGATTGGTTAATGACTAACTAGCCATGACTGGTTAGTCATTAATCACTCATGACTCGTTAGTCATTAACCATTCATGCCTAGTTATGACTGGTTAATGACTTGTTTGTCATGGCTGGTTAGCCATTACTAGCTACTCATTAACCAATCATGAATAGTTAGTCATCAACTAATTAGTCATGCCTAGCTAGTCATTCGACTCGACAATAGACCACATTCACACTATCAATCAGGTGATAGAGAAATGCGCAAAATATAACCAACCCCTGTATATAGCCTTCATTGATTACGTTACGAGAAAGCATTTGACTCAGTGGAAACCTCAGCTGTCATGCAGGCAATGCGGAATCAGGGTGTAGAAGAGTGTTATGTGAAAATATTGGAAGATATTTATAACGATTGCACAGCTACTATAGTTCTCCATAAAGTCAGCAATAAAATTCCAATACGGAAAGGTGTCAGGCAGGGAGACACGATCTCGCCAATGCTCTTCACTGCCTGCTTACAGGAGGTATTCCGGGGGCTGGAATGGGAACAGTTGGGGATAAGAGTTAATGGAGAATACCTGAGTAATTTGCGATTCGCTGATGACATTGCCTTGTTAAGTCACTCAGTACAAGAACTGCAAAGCATGATCAATGAGTTAAACAGGCACAGCAGAACGGTGGGGCTAAGAATTAACATGCAGAAAACCAAAGTAATGTTCAACAGCCTAGCGAGGGAACAGCAGTTCGCAATTTGTAGCGAGGTGCTGGAAGTAGTAAGAGAATATGTCTACTTAGGGCAGGTAGTGACTGCAGATCCGGATCATGAGAGGGAAATAACTAGAAGAATAAGAATGGGGTGGAGCGCATATGGCAGGTTCTCTCAGATCATGAATGGTAGCTTACCAATATCCCTGAAGAGAAAAGTATACAACAGCTGTATCCTGCTGGTGCTCACCTATGGGGCAGAAACGTGGAGGCTAACAAAGAGGGTTCAGCTTATGTTAACAACAACGTAGCGAGCTATGGAAAGGAAAATGATAGGTGTAACGCTAAGAGATCGGAAGAGGGCGGAGTGGGTGAGGGAACAAACGCGGGTTAATGACATCTCAGTTGAAATCAATAGGAAGAAATTGGCTTGGGCAGGGCATGTAATGCGAAGGCAGGATAACCGCTGGTCCTTAAGGGTAACGGAGTGGATTCCAAGAGAAGGCAAACGTAGCAGGGGACGGCAGAAAGTTAGGTGGGCGGATGAGATTAAGAAGTTTGCGGAGATACAGTGACGGCAACTGACAAAGGACAGGGTTAATTGGAGAGACATGGGAGAGGTATTTGCCCTGCAGTGGGTGTAACTAGTCATGACTAGTTAGTAATTAACCAATCATGACTAGTAAGTCATGGGTCATGACAATACCCAATTAGTCATGGCTAGCCAAACCAAGTAGACCCATAGCCGCCTCGTGTGTGCCAACGACCGTGCGGCCAAAACTGCGTGGAAAGGCTTTCGCCTCGCGCACTTCAGATCGTCAAAGTGGCCCCTGAATCAAAGAAAAAACGTTTAACATCGTCGCCGTTCCCAGAATACGCGTGTTTAAAATCAGCCAAAATGCACCTTTAAGCATGGTAGAGAGAGGCTAGCTAGGCAGGTGGTTCTTGAGAATCGCCAAGTGAATGAGGGGAAAATCCTCGGGGTGCTTGCCAACGTTTCGAGAAAAGGATATCGTCATACCAAGCAGTAATATTAAAATTAGGGGCACGCTTAAGCTCCGCCTTATGGGTATGACGCGGCAACGTTAGTGGTTTTACACTTTCTTAATTAGTAGATTTCTCTAATTACACATTAGCATACTAGACGTGACAGCCCACTTATAATGACCATCAGGTTCGTGATGAGTCCGCTCGACTGTAGTCTTCACGCACAAAAGTTTCCGAATCGTTCTGCACATCTTTCATCTTTGCGGTGTAGAGTACACGCGCCACAGCAATTCATTTTGGATTGATGCACCTCTGTACTTCCTCCTCCGAACCTCGCAGGTTCGGAGCTGTCCACATTGTTCTTAACGTAGCCTCAAAGAACTCGCAGTATAATTACGGTACTCGGTGCTACATTCTTACAGCGCAGCTGTTGTGGGTGATTTCTGCGACCCAGTGAAGAAGGTCTTCTGTTATTTATGTATTTGAGGCTAACTGAAGCATTAAAGAGACCTCCAAAGGTGGGTCTTCTCGACGACCGCGCTGCGCTTCTGCTTCGGCAGCATTTTCAGCCATGCGCAGATTTCCTATCGTGATGAGGATTGCTTCTGGCTGCTCGCTTTGTAGCGGGCGCACACGGCATGTGCATACCAGCCGGTTGAGAGACACATGAAAAAAAAAGAAATAAATATTGCCGGCTATCAATTGGTTTGATCCGGAGGAAATGCGACAGCATGCGGATATCAATCGCCAATCTATTCCAGTTCTCACTGTATTCCAATTCTGAGTTCGTTCTTTCACTTCCCCATCTATTCGATATCTGATTCTATTCCAATTCCGACTACGCAACTGCGCGAAATTTGCCCCATTCACAGATTGCGGTGGGTCCTCGTACCACTACCTGTGCAGTGGCGTAGCGTTCAAGCGATGCACCACTGCATTCGCGGGTTTCAAACGCAGCCTCCGGTGGGGCTGGTGGAACGCTGGTTGCGCTTCCCGACCAACACGGGAAGGATTGGCTCCTGCAAGCCTCGTTTTGCACTGAAAGTTTTCTGGCAGGCTGTATGTTTAATGCGTACAGGCCTACTCTTTTCTGGGTCATTTTCTTAGCCATTTCACTGTTTGCTGGATGGTTCGGGCGTCTCCCTGCTCTCCCCCTACAGGCGGAGAGGGGGGATAGGAGGAGAGGTGGACGGTTCACAGGTGGTGAGAGGATAGTCCACCTAAGCACCACTCAGCTGGTGGAGGCTTCACACAGACACCGACGGACAGCTTTCGCCTTCATGACCCACCTAATGGTATCGCAACAAACACGAAGATAAAAACTAGGAGGGCGCTTAATAACCTCCCCTTGAGCGTGTCCGCCTACTAAAACAAGAGCACTGCTGGATTGGACTAGCCTCCGCATCTGCCCGGTTGCAACTTGTATCTTCCAACTGGACATTTGAAGCTGTGTAAGAACCGCTGGAGAAGGTCGACCTTCATTCTACTGCTCGACGGGCAGCCGACTGTTACAAGGCAGTCCTTGATTCCTTGTTTCCTCCTCCCAAAGGCACATCTCTACGTTACACGACATGCCGTTGGGGCAGAGCATATTTATGCACGCCAATTCGGGTCTTTCAGACATACTGCGCAATAGAAAGACGCTTTTCCTTCTCTACATTGAAACGCGGTAATTAATTCTACCCGCGAAACCAAGTTCATCAAAAAAAAAATTGTCACTGCTATGGCTTCGACGACGTTCTATATGTAGACACAATTGGGTGTAAAGAAAACCCGATGCAATGATACAAAGTAGGTCATTAAGCCTGCTCTGAACTCGTTTTCATTTGGCTGTCGGAATTTCGGCGACATTCAGAGATCAGTTTCCAAAAATGTGAGCGGCCGACTGAGCTTTTCCTTCTCGTTGTTTTTGTGCTTACCAAAGCAATATTTTCACGCGTTACTCCAATTTAAGCGGTTTTGCAGGCCCCTTCCTTCCATGTGCATAGCCCGATATAATTCAAGAATCAAGAGCCGCCGTGGTGGCTTAGTGGTTACGGTGCTCGGTTGCTGACCCGAAAGACGCGCACTCGATCCTGGCCCCGGCGGTCGAATTTCGACGGACGCGAAATTCTAGAAGACCGTGTACTGTGCAAAATGAGTGCACGTTAAAAAACCCCAGGTGGTCGAGATATTCGGAGCCCTTCACTACGAAAAACCCCATAGCCTGAGTTGCCTTGGGGCGTTAAACCCCTAAACCATAAACTATCAAGAACGACGTGGCAGATGCCTCTGAGAAGAGACCCTCCAGCCAACGGCGACGAACGATTTTCACGACGCCCCGGTTAATACGAATAAGCAGCGGTTGTTCCCCACTTATCTGCCCCCTCCTGCGATTTCATGGTAGCAGCTCGGTGAAGGGGGAGAATGGGTCGACAACTTTGGCTGGAGAGGCTCCTTCGAGGGGCATTTGCCGCTACTTCTCGAGTTGTATCCGATAATAGCAGACTAGATGCACACACTGAGCACCTCTTAAGCTGCAGGGGGTACGGGCCGGCCCTCGCACACTACATGATGAGTCCCAGCCTGGCTCATTAGATATTTAATAAGTAGCGGGTCCGGGCAGGGCTTTGAGTCTCGGGGTAATACAGCTATCTCACAATGAGGCCTCAGCAGTGCTCTGCTCTGAAGGCGGGACGCGTTTAGTGACCCCCACCTAGGCATGGATTTCATCGCCCTTGTGAATACCGTCCCAGAAATTGATAATTGGTTTTAAATTGGTTTCTTAAGGAAAGGAAATGGCGCAGTATCTGTCTCGTATATCTCGGCAGACACCTGAACCGCGCCGTAAGGGAAGGGAGGAAGGTAGGAGTGAAAGAAGGAAGAAAGAAGGAAGGAAGAAGGTGAAAGAAGGAAGAAGTGGAGTTCTCCGGAATAATTTCGACCATCTAGGGGATCTTTAAAGGGACTATGCAATGAATTAAAAGTCACTTGTAAATGTTTTCAGTACTTAGAAATGATGCTAAGAAGCATTCACACCAAGTGTGAGTCTTCGGAACTGATCCGGCAATTTATTATGAATTTTTAAAAACTGCGTTTTTTTTTAAATTCGCGGGCCTATTGGTGCCTTCGTACTGACCTACTTTGAAACTAAAATCGGGAAAATAGACGTCACTAGTTCCGTGACGTCGGCAGGCCACCACACGTTGTCATTCGCTGGAGCCACGGCAGCCTTGACGTCACGGGTACGCTTCCGGTAGCCGTGAAAATTGTCTGCTCGAGCTGCCGCGCAACCCCCTCGGGCACGAGCCAGGGCATTGCCTTGACACATATGTTTTCAATTTACCTCTGCCGCCTATTTCTGTAGGGAGATCGGGAACCACTCGCAGTGCCTTTGTCGCAGTGATAAGCAAAGAAAACCGACGTGCGCCGCGATCCAGGAAGGCGGAGAGAGACGGGAGAGACGCTGCCGACGCTGTTGGTTGCTGGGTGCGACAACCGGAATTCGCAAACCGAACGTCAGCGAATGACGTAATCATGGGCGGGGCCCAGTCCCAGAGCTGTTTTCATTACTTTTTTTTTGGTGCTCCGCGCGTATGAGTTGAGGGGGGAGAGGAGCAGCGTGATTTTTAATCGTCTATAACTTCGTTATTATTGAAGCTAGCTCAAAAATTCTTGCGCTAGGGTGACGAGTGATGGAATGCCTATCTGTCGCCTGCTTTACGTAATCGCAATTAATTTGCTGCATAGTCCCTTTAACGTGCACTGACATCGCAGAGCACACGGGCGCCTCTTGGGTTTCGCCTCCATCGAAAAGTGGCCGCCGCGGTCGGGTTCGAACCCGGGTACTCCGGCTCGGTAGACGGGCGCCTTACCACTGAGCCACCGCGGCGGGTAGAAATTAATAGGTTGTTTCAAAATTTGGTGCTAACATAGTGATTGCAGACTAGTGCGACAATAACCGTTTAACCTGAGCAGCTGAATCAGAGTGACGGAGGTCCTGCACACATATGCGCCAAGTTATGAACGTTTGAGTAGACGACTGCGCGTACCTCACCAAGGCTGCGCTATGCTTGGGGCTTGCACTGCGGAGGTCTTCTAATGCGCCATTCAACCTAGTCTAGGAGGCTTTGTGCTCTTTAGTTCTGCTGCTTCCAGCCCCTACTTGATTACGCACGTTCATCATTACACGCATTTCCGTGTCTCAAGACCACAGTTATTGGCTAGAAGCGCATTTTTTTTTTCGAATCCGCGCACCTAGACCCAAAGCTCCAGAAACCCTGCTGCAAGCCATACAAGAGTGTCCCTTCTATCCAGGAACTCCAGCCGCATCTCGTCAGGGCGAACGTTTAAAGGGTCCGTGAAACTGCCTTCAAGGTGCGTACATTATATGCAGTAAAAAAAGACTATTCAGCGTTCATACCGCGTACAAGTCTTCAAAGTCGAGACGAGAATGGAAAAATTTGCGAAATTCGCCCTACCTCACGGTAAGGTTCAGGGCCGAAGGTGCGCGCGAATTCTCGCCTTCGCAAGGCACACGTGATGCCACCTGTCAGGGGCTCTCTTAGGCTGGCCGAAAACCCCACCGACGTTTGCAAACGAAGCACGCGAAGGAGACGGCGTGCACAGCCGGCTGGACACCTTGCTCCCTTCCACAGCGGAGGCGGAGTGGGCGGCGAAAAAGAAAGTAAACAACCCGGCTGTTGATCGCTGGCGGGGAAGGTTCCCCGCCTGTTTTTCTGGCTCGCTCCGATGTACGAGTTGAGAAAAGTCGGAGGCCTGTTTTTAATAGCCAATATTTATGGTGCTACAAATGCTAGATTTTTTTTTTTCAGGGAGACCTATTCAATATTTATCAGTACTTCGACTTTTCTTACCCTCGCTGAAAACCGTTGCAGGGACCGTGTATAATTTTGATATAAAAATATATCTTGGTAAATCTTCAGTGCTGTTGATTTTTACGTCAGCAGCAGAATGACACGCAACCTGATGAGAAGCAGTTATGTTTATTTATTTCCAGTAAGAGTACAAAAAAACATGCGCAATGATTCAGTGACAGGTGTTTACGATCAAATATTTTCCGAGTTCAAAGACATTGACAAAACACGAGTGGCAAACGCTTAATTAAGTAACGTCTTCTAACAGCTGTGTACTGTTTGGTACCAGAAGACGGGCAGGGAAAGATGCTACAAAGCAGACACTCTGCACAGGGCAGCCATCGCGCGCCAGTGTGTCACGTTTGTTGTAGAAATTACAGCGGATGTCCAAATATAAGCTCAGAACTGAAAGTTTCGGGGGATGGACAGTTTTATTTGAACGGCGAGGATGCAGCCTGCTGCATGACCGTCCAAACAGCTGAGGCCGGCGGTGGAAGCCTGAGGAAAGGCTGGACGCCAGCTGTGCCTGGGTTCCTCTCTGTCTCAGACGTGATTGCCCGACTAGAAAATACTTTCCGAGGCACCAGGTAGACTTCTGCCTGGAAAAAAAAAGCACGTGTGTTAAGCGACTTCGCCCGAATAAATTCGCACCTTGTGTTCCCCTCGCAACAGCTTTTGTGGTAACAGGGTTGCAAAGCCAGTAACACCTGATCTTAGTGCTTGTGAGAATATATGGGTCGTTTCATCACCATCAAGATCACAGAATATATTGACACAACTGAGCGAAAAAATCGCTTCGACACGCCGCAGCACTTTAAAAATCACTTTTCTTACTATTTAAGGACCAAGTCAACCAGCACTAAGCGCCTATGAACGCTCACCTCCGCTGGAGGCACCCTGCGAAACTAGGGCGAACGAGCCCGCCCTTGCCTAGTAGCAAAACGCAAAAACTCTCCTCGCATCTCCGCGCGAACAAGCCTTGCGGGGTGAATGCTGGATGCGGAGAAGTTCATGGAAGGAAGGGTTCCCTCATTTTTTTTTACGGCGTGAGCCATTGCACAGAGCCCACATCGAGCAGTCGCGTGGATGATGCCCGTCCAAGGTCACCGATCAAAGCGGCCAGGAGAAAAGGATGAGAACGAATGGAGAGGCGGCGATGGTAGAAATGAGGAAAGTAAGGGGGTAAATTGCACTCTACTGGCGCAAAGCCTACAAATGAAAATGACGCCTGCCGCGCTTGCGCTGGCGAGGCTCGCCGTCGACAAGACCCAGTTGCACTCGCCGCTGAATGAGAAGCCGGTCGGCGGGTTTTTAGGCTGACCGAGTACCGGCCGGTGATGACCTCGCAGCACCAAGGCCAGCGCCGGTGACAGCGTGTATTAAGCGGCAACTCGACGAACACTTCCTCGGCGTACCTGCGGAGCGCCTGCGCGCCCAGCAGCGCGCCGCGACGGACATCGAAAACGGGCATGCGTCTCCATGCTCCTGGTGCTGGCTCGCTCCAACTCGCGAGCCGACTGAAAGAACGGCAAGCCGTGAATAACGGATCGTTGGGGATCTCAAAGGCTTCCGAGAAAACTTGAGAGAACCTGAAAGAGCTTCAAGCCATGAAGAAGAGAGTCCCCGAAAGCCACCCTGTCCTCCGATTGTTATAAACCGGACCCCCTTCCGACGCGCGCGGGAGCGCCCGTGCGCAGGCGCCCATCTGACATGCACAGCTATCTGCGCCCCGCTCCCGCCTGTACGCGCGTCGGGCATGTGCAGACAGGCTTCATCGTACGCCCGTGCGCGTAGTGGCCGTTCTACGATCGCTTTTGGGCGGATTCGCCAAGCAGGCGGACTGGCGGACCGCCCGACCAGACAATAGACCTCTCCCTGATGTAAACAGTGTGACGTCAAAAAAGGTGTGCCCCGATGGGCAAAATCGTCGACTTTCGGTTCTGAACCGGTTTTTCTGGTGCCGAGCGTTCCCCCACAACCTTTGTTTCCCGATTCGAATCGCCTAGCAGCCTTTCTTCTCCGGGTGTGAGCCTTCTCGGTACGGCGCATGTTTTGCCCATCGGACCGCAAACACGTGCGCTGATGACGTGGCCAGGAGAGGTGTCCCCGTCGCGTCTTCTTCGCAGCCATAGCGCGCTAGCGCGCTGTGCCGGCTGCATTTGGCGAAGACGCTAAATGCAGCCGGCATGTGCGAGCATGAAAAAAGACTGGAATTGTTAGTATATAATGTGCACACAATACATCACAGCTCGAATTATAGATTTTAGTAAAGAATTAACTATGTTGCGCCAAAACACTGAACAGAAATAAAAAGAACAAATTCCATATCGCAGCACAGTGTACGCCAATGCATGTGCTATTGTTTTCCTTATGTAAATTGGGCATAGTGTTTTAATAGAATATAGCAGGCAGGCTATTTTGTGCAGCCTTTCACAAACATTAGCCAAATGAGTGTTCCAGGACATGTTAGAATCGAAATGGACACCGAGATAATTGACACTTGAGAGGTATGGAATAGGAGAGCAAGAGCAATTGTTACATGCATTACTGTGCCTAACTGTGTCAGACTTTCCTTGGTGCTTCTCTCTTACTGTCTCTTCAGCTAAGCAAGACATCGACTTCATAACATGGCTCAGTGAGAATGCTGCAAAGGCATACTTATGCATGTGACTTTTATATATTCAAGATAGTATTAGCAGGACTGCTGGTTCATCTTAAGCACAAAACCCGTCAACTTCAAGTTGCAGTATAGAGATGCCATGAAATGACAAAAGCCATCACTGCTTTTTCGTTTTCCTTTGGCATTCTCTGGCCTAACTTCATATTGATCTTTTCCAAATTTCTGTTGCCTGTCAATGCCTCAGTTTATTTTTCTTTGAAAGCACCCTGGCAGTGATATGGGTGTATTTAGCAGAACATGTTGATAGTCAGCAACTAAAAGCACTCTAAAATTCAGCATATGTTAAGTGGTATGAACATCTATTAACAGTTAGCAATGCTCACTTTTGTTTGCTACACTTGGGAACTGGTCATCGTTACATTCAGCCATTCTACATTTTACTGATCAGTGAAAATAACTTTAGACATTGCTTTAACGCTGTATCAGAGAACATATGCACATATACCTGTCACATACTTAAACAGCTTATTTGTAATTTCATTTTATTGCACGACATCATAGCTCCCTTACTGGAGATATTGCAACTTGAAGTTGGCGGGTTTTGTGCTTAAGATGAACCAGCGGTCCTGCTAACACTATCCTGAATATATAAAAGTCACATGCAAAAGTATGCATTTGCAGCATTCTCACTGAGCCATGTTATGAAGTCGATGACTTGCTTAGCTGAAGAGACAGTAAGAGAGAAGCACCAAGGAAAGTTTGACACAGATAGGCACAGTAATGCATGCTTAGCTTTTCAGTGCATGAGTTTAGCTGGCTACACCTAGCTTGTGCTGTATGCAAATTAGCCTAAATGCAACTGTATACCATCCGACAAACTATTGTGTAAATCTACCTCTATATTACTTGAAATAGATTGTGAGGAAAGTTCTTACGCATAAGATAGCATTGTGTTGGTTTGCTGAGCTGAGCAAGTGGCTAAGCACTTCATTAGAACTTATTTTAACGTTTATTATACCTAAACAGTACTAAATGACAATACTTGAGTGGTGAGCTAACATGATCCACCATGTAGGAACTTGATGAGTTTGTAATTTACTAATAAGAAGTAATTAACCATTAGCATCCAAGTACAGCCATACCACTACAAAGGAAAGCTTTGTAGGTTTTCTTTGTAGCCTTATGGCTTCACTTGAGTTGATGCGAATGAGTAATTACTCCCTTATCACAAATTTTCGCCTTGGGAGATTTACCTAATTCTCTGGATGAACATCATTTTGCATGAATTTCTAGAGTGACCAGCTCAAAGCACAAGAGGATAGCTAGCCCTGTGAGTTGGAAGGCCATTCCAGCCTTTTGTGGCAAAAACAACAATGAATCTTGAAATGCAGTGGCATGCGCTAACTGAGACACAGCACTGCCTGTGCAACTAGTGCAGAAGGAACCATGAGTCAGAACAGATTAGTTGGTTATGTGACGATAAACAGTTAAAAAATCAGCAGTTTCTGCACGACATGCAGAAATTTGAAGATTCACCTTTAGTGCTGTTACACTGGAGCTTCAAAAATAGTCTGAGAGAATAAAACAAGCGGCTCAGGTCTGAACTCATTCCAGAATTTTAGTTAAGTTAGATTTGTGGCATGCACCATTAGAATACCCAAGCTAATGCCACAAGGGGATTTTAACACAAGCAACTTGGAAGACAATGATACTAAGGACACGTCGGGGTGTAAATATCATAGGTTGTAGGCGGGTGTATGAGGATTATTAGGTGAGTATCTGAACCAGTATACAGTGAATATACCTTTATTGGAAGGCCTTATAAGTCGGCAAAATCTAATGCTGAAAATAAAAAAAAATATTAGTGAATTCTTAGTAACATTAGCAAACAGGCCAATCCAGAGAATGTAAAATGTTGTTTGAAGAACTGAAATGCTCGTGTTGATTGCAAGGTGGCAGACCCCATATGGCTGTCAGTGAAGGCATATGACAAAACACTGAAGGGAAGGTAATAATGCAAGTAATAAAAAGCTGAGGCCCAAGAGAGTGCCATGGGGACGTCCGAGATTGCAGGAAAAGGCAGGATGCATGAGAACTGGCAAGGGAAATCTGCTGACGGCTGGCTGTTTAAGCTTGGATGCAGTTTAGAGCTATTCGATGCAAGTTAAAGAATGAGAAAACCAGCCTTACATAAATAAAGGACTCACATGCTTTTTCAAAGGAAAAGAAAAAAGCATCATAGGGAGATGTTGCAGTCAAGGTGCATGTCATGAAGAACAAGAGAAAGATGGCTATTGCAGAAATGTTTTCTAAAAGCTTGCCGATTTGTATCAAAAAATTTAATGGGCCAAAACAATCTAGCAGAGGCAATAGTATGAAATGTGTTTTGTGATTTGCAGTTTTGTGATTTGCCAATGCCCCAAAAATGGGCCTTAGGTGCTGGGTGATGAAGGGTAAGAAACACAGAGGGGCCAGGCTATGATGAGGCAGGAAGCTATCTGCACAGCATGCACTAGATACGCCTACACAACCTGCTTCCTCTCACATAGTTGCTTAATGTAAATTTCACAGAACTTAATGATAGGGTACGCTGGGGTGAACCAGTGGCAAGTTGGCATGTCGAAACTGTGCTAAGGGACGACGACAGAGCAAGAATTGCTACCCTGTGCAGTGGTGTTGTTCCCATTATCTTTGTTCCTAGCCTAGCTTTACCAGCTCCACAGAGCTCATTTTGCAGTCTGCAAGTAACCATGTCCGTAGCAAGCAGTCACAGGCAAATGAAGGTGGTAGCAGACAGACATATGCAAGTGCATTGCAAATGCATGTAGACAGATAGACATATGCAAATGCATGTTGTCTTGTGAAACAAATTGTTGTGGCTGGCCCAGGAAGTGCTGCTGAACAACCGCTTAACACCAATAAAGCCAATTTCGCGAGCAGGTCTGCAACAATAGCATTGCGAACACATCCAGTTTCGTACCACTGATCTCCGGATCGAAAAGGACCGTGGGCAAAATCAACAACAAACACTATCATTGCCCATGAGGTTTTTGAAGACCACTGCATTTTTCTGATTGCAGCGGAAACCAACATCCCACTTAAACTGAATACTGCCATGCATTTGTCAATATTGACTTAACACTGCTAAGCAAAAAGAGAAAAAGCAATGGCAAAGGTTTTCTCAATATTTTTTTCTTCCTTTTCGTCAAGACTCATTATGCCCAACTTGCTCTGTGGACAGTTTTGATTGCATAAGCTGCTGCCACACTTTTTTTTCTGCGCTACATCAATTGAAATTTTCATGAAAAACAGACTGACGAGTTGGCATATATTAGAGATTTGTACACTGTCAACCAGCCGTGATTTAAAAGTGGTAGTGATTCTTGTTTGTAATCGTGTAATACCATGTTGTTACAACCTAAATCGAAATGGCTAGAGGAAGTGTTCAGTCACCCATTCATCACGGCGATATATTTATTGCAGGCAAATGTGCGCACAGCCGGCAGGAAATAAAAAGAAATGATGCTCCCGAAGATACATTTGCACTGTACCGATGTTTTCACACAGGTTACACAGTTCCTCCGGCGAGTCGTAACCCGAGCACCCATCATCACAAAATGTACTGAATGGAGCTCCAAAGCGCAGAAGGATGACGACATCGCTGTTGTCGCCGCAGAAAACAGTCCGACCGCCGTGCAGCCAAGCTCGCGTCACGTCGCACACACGGCAATTCTCAAGCACAGTGACAACATGAATCGCGATCAAAATGGTAATGAATGCGTAGCAGAAACAACGTCATGTGCACGCTTCGGTCGCGATCACTACAACCATCGCAACGAATGCGACTAGCTGCACAGCGCCACGTTCATTTCAGCATTCGGAAAGCAAGCGTGCGTAGTAAGCTCTCGCAGGTGCACATTTCACTGCCTTGACGTAAAAGCACTCGCTCCGATCGCAATCACTTTCACTACGCGGACACTAGTCATTGTGCTAGGCAGCTCATGCAAGTACAGTTCACCGTGAGCAGCTGTTACTTGCCCCCGTTGCTTGATGATCCTTGCAGGAATTAGGAACGCTTCTAACAACCACAAACAGCTCCATATAAACACTTCGTGACACCGCCAGCGCGTAGGTGTTGCGTCAGCATGAAGAGGCGCTCTGTCAACTCCATCAGCGTCGATGATTACAAAATTCAACTCCGGAAACTGTCGCTCGCCGCTGCTGCACGCGGAGAAGTTCGCAGTTGCTCTGAACACTTGTAATATCAACATGATTGTGGCCAATATAATATGCTTCGCGGTATAGCTGCCGCCACTACAGCCATGACCTATGCCTCGATCCCCAGTTCAGTCGACGGACGGCCATCTTGCCCCGGCAGAGTTCCCGTAAAAAGCAGCCAATCACTACAATCCGGTCGCCAGGCAGATCCACTCGTCTGCCCAAAAGTTGAAGTTGACCAACTTTCCATCCGCCCGCCGGACGGGGCGGATGCCTATTGTCTGGTCGGGCGGTCCGCCAGTCCACCTGTCTGGCGGATCCGCCCATAAGCGACCGTACAACGGCACTTAGCCGAACCTTCAACTTCCGGAACTGCTGTCTTGGACGAGGTTCGTGCTAGGTGGGCAGCGCTTAAGCGGGAGCATGGGAAGCTTCAGCACGAAGGAAGCACCGCCGCCCTGCCGCTGGCTCACGCCGATTATTCAATTTGGCCGTTTTATAGTTTTGCCTACTTTAAGCCTCCTGCTTGCGTCGATAGAGCCCCATGGACGCTCCGAGAGTATTCTTGCACGGATTTGGCAAAAGTCGCTGCCACTGCAAGAGTCCGTCCTAACCGAAGGACACGCGAAGTTAAAGACTCTTACATTCATTTCACACCGAGTGTATAGCCAACCAACCAGGTGTTCTCGCATTCTTCATCTGTACCGACTGCACCTTAATGAGTCTACTGTATGTTCGCAAGTCAACTTTAAAAAAATTATATCGGAAGTTACTGCAATGTTTAAGCAGGGCAGCGCAGGTAGAAGTTTCTGAAATGAGCTAATATTAGAGATATAGCAGCCCGCTATAAAGTGGATGAGAACAACAAAATTATTAGTTTGATGGTTTGGTTTGGTTTATGGGGTTTAACGTCCCAAAGCGACTAAGGCTATGAGAGACGCCGTAGTGAAGGGCTCCGGAAATTTCGACCACCTGGGGTTCTTTAACGTGCACTGACATCGCACAGTACACGGGCCTCTAGAATTTCTCCTCCAAAGAAATTCTAGCCGCCGCGGCCGGGATCGAACCCGCGTCTTTCGGGCCAGCAGCCGAGCACCATAACCACTCAGCCACCGCGGCAGCCTAAATTATTAGTTTGAAGGCGAAAATAAAGAGCCTGCTCCCAGCATTGCATCCCTTAAAGGGATACATTAAATTGCGACTTTCTGTCAAATCGCCGAAAATGTATTTAGAAGGAGCAATTGTCTAGAGTTGCAGTCTTTATTACAAGTATTTCTGCGCGGATGGTGTTATTTTGCAGGTTTTGTGTGCACGCGCCAGTTGCCGCTCGTCCAGGCGTGAGGAGTGTGTGACGTCAAACGTCTCGCGGCGGCCTCCTCCGGTCGCACCGTGCTGCCACCGGTTCAGCTGACGCACCTGGACGCTCAGAATTGGCGGCACGGAAACGTGAAACACAGCGAAAGTTACAGCCTAGAAAGTGGCAGTGAGAGTACATTTATATCATTCAGACATTGAAATGACCATGGACTAAAGGCATGGCTATGCCCCGCAGCCTCACAGAGCAACGACGAGTAAGATGAGCCTGGAGGATGACATATAGCCCAGGAGTGCGCCCCGCAGCGGTAGATGTGGGTATTATAATCCAGTTTGATATTACCCAGACAAGTTTTCCTGAATTAGTTATTAAAATATTTTGTTTGACGAAGGTAAATCAAGGCATCACCTTCATTAATTGCTTCAGCCACACAAAATGACCAGCCGCACCACTGGGAGGGGGCGGGAAGAAGTGGGGAGGGGTAGAGATTTGAAATAGGACTTATACAACAAGTAAGCAGCGCGAACAGGGGGGTGAGTGCTCGACATATAAAAACAGCCAACTTAATTGCATTGCACAGTGATAAAGTATGCAGCACACAGTTTTTGTAACTTGAGCATTGTTACTACGCTGCCAGACTTGCGTGCGCAACTCCCACGAGGGGGATCTGGCATGCGATTCTCGTGGCATTGTCCTGTTGTTAAATTGCCAACATTGTTACTCTCTGATGGTTTTGGGTTACCAATATCCCTCGAGAAAAGTATACAACAGCTGTCTCTTACTGGCGCTCACCTATGGAGCAGAAATGTGGAGGCTAACAAAGAAGGCTCAGCTTAAGTTTAGGACAACGCAGTGAGCTATGGAAAGACAAATGATAAGTGTAATGTTAAGAGATAGGATGCAGGCGAAGTGGGTGAGGGAATAAATGCAGGTTAATGACATCCTAGTCAAAATCAAGGGGAAAAAATGGGCTTGGACAGGACGTGTAATGCAAAGGCAAGATAACCGGTGGTCCTTAATGGTAACGGAGTGGATTCCAAGAGAAGGCAAACGTAGCAGGGGGCGGTAGAAAGTTAGGTGTGCGGATGAGGTTAAGAAGTTTGCGGGGATACGGTGGCCACAACTGGCAAAGGACACGGTTAATTGGAGAGACGTGGGAGAGGTCATTGCCCTGCAGAGGGCGTAGTCAGGCTGATAATGATGATTTCATTTCATTTTATTACTCTCAAGGCCGGTCAGGCATTACAGAGGACTGGGGAGAAAAATAAAAAATAAAAAGAAACAAACAAATAAACAGTTGCAATTGATAAGCATTAACAGTATCCTTTAATTTCTCAGAATCCTTGATGACGACAACGTGGAGGGCAGGTGATTCCAGTCCGAGGCAGTTTTCAGGACGAAGGAATTAAAATATGGGACAGTCCTGCGCTGTGGAATGTGCACCTTTAGGTGGTGGTGATCTCTGCAGGATGATATGTCCACCAGAGGAATAAACAGGGACTGCTTTAGGTTTTCGTTGCCGTAATATATTTTATGAAATGTGCAGAGGCGTGAAATGTGGCGCCGTATGGCAAGATCCGGAAGATTAAGCGTTCTTTTCATTTCTGAAGCACTGGCATGGTGGGAATAATTAGACAATATGAATCTTGCAGAGCGATTTTGGATGGATTCAAGCAACACAATGAGAGAGTTAGTGTATAGGTCCTATACTGGAGCAGCGTACTCAATTTTTGAACGGATGAGTGTTTTGTAGAGCAGTAGTTTCACAGGGATAGGGGCAAGGGAAAAGATGCGACGGATGAAGCCGAGCACGCGGTTGGCATTGTTAGTAATATAGTATTCAATATGAGCCTTCCAGGACAGATCATCTGTTATTTCAACACCAAGATACTTATACTTGTTAACTTGGGTAAGTGGGGCGTCATCGAAGGAGTATGAGCACGGAATGTTGTGACTAGTTATGCGCGTAATTCTCATTAATTTATATTAGTTAACGTTTAGTTTCATAAGCCAGGTATTACACCAAGTTCCAATTATGTTGAGATCATTTTGAACAGTGCATGCATCATCTGGGTTAGAAACTTCTCTGTATAAAACACAGTCATCAGAGAAAAATCTTATTTTTGAAGTAACTGGGGAAGGAAGATCATTAATATAGATAACGTAAAGAAGAGGTCCTAGAACTGATCCTTGCAGAACGCAAGAGGTTATGGGGGAAATGGGGGAGTCATGATCGTTAGCATTTACATACTGACTTCGATTACTAATAAACACTCAATCCAATTTAAAATACCATTATCAATACTTAATTTTTTTAACTTATAAAGCAACAGTTGGTGTGACACGGTGTCAAAAGCCTTTGCAAAGAAAATATATATACAGTCAATGAGAGCAAAGCGGTCCAGTACAAAAACCAAGTCATTAGTGAATGCAATTAACTGAGTTTCACAGGAATGATGCTTAAAAACCATGCTGTGAATCTGTAAAAACGAATTAGATCCGAGATAATCAGCAAGGTGCGAATAGATATGTTCAAGGAGCTTGCATGGAATAGACGTTAAGGAAATGGGTCTGTAGTTATTAGGATTATGAACATCACCAGACCTGTGGACCGGAACCACCTTGGCAATCCTCTAGTCGTCAGGCAGTGATGCGCTGCGGATGGACTGCGTAAAAATTTCGGACAACACCATGTATGAATATAAAAATGTACTCTTCAAGAACTTATAACTAATACTGTTGACTTCTGCAGCAGAAGCAAGCTTTCCTTTCTGAATAAGCCTGGCAAAACCTTCATCACTGATAGTTATGGGCTCCATGTTTGGTTTGGTTTATGGGGTTTAACATCCCAAAGCGACTTAGGCTATGAGAGACGCCGTAGTGAAGGGCTCCGGAAATTTCGACCACCTGGGGTTCTTTAACCTGCACTGACATCGCACAGTACATGAGCCTCTAGAATTTCTCCTCCAAAGAAATTCTAGCCGCCACGGCCAGGATCAAACCCACGTCTTTTGGGTCAGCAGCCGAGCACCATAACCACTGAGCCACCACGGCGGCTTATAGGCTCCATGTGAACCATAACATAACATAAGAGTAGCACAAAACCAGGACGACGGACAAAAGGGAAGAGAACACAAACCCACAACACAGGCGCTACATTGTAGGTTTGTGTTCTCTCCCCTTTTGTCAGTCGTCCTGGTTTTGCGCTACTCTTATGTTATGGATCATTACCGACTTGTCAAAATCTCCACCCTGGTGAACCATGTGAACCAATTCTGAAACCGTAATATCAGGTAAAGTGGAAACCATGGAATTAGTAAAGGATGAGAAAAATGTATTCTTCAAAGCAATGCAGCACTTGTGAGGTGGAACCGAGATATTATTTATGGAGCGAAGTCGCATCTCTTTTGTTTTGTGCATATCAATGACGTTCCAAAATTTTTGTGGGTTGGAAACGAGCAAACGAGGCAGTATGTCACGATAAAAAACATGCTTGGCGCTCTGCAGCGCCTGCTTGTACTCTGACGTGACAGCACGATAAAGGTGCCATTTATCAGCAATTTTTTAATTTTTCAGCTGCCGGAAAATGCGCTTTTTCTTATTTAGGAGACGCTTTAGCGATACGCTGAACCAGAGTGCTTGTTTGGAGCAGGAAACACGACGAATGGGAATAAATTCTTTTACGAGATCATTCACCTTCGTTTTAAATATCTGCAAGTTTTCTTGAGTGGACCGACTCCAGAACTGCGCGAAGAAGGTGTCGGAAAAGCGCTCGAGCTCTGCATTAATAGCTTGAGAGTCTGCCTTGCTGTAGTTCCTAAGTAGCTTGTATCTTTTTGGAGAGCGAGCCGAGCGTGAAGGCATAGTTAGGTGGATTGCACTATCGTCACTTAAGCCCGGAAGAAAGCTGATTGAAGATATAGTTTCAGGAGAGGTGGTTAGCACAAGATCAAGTATGTTGGCAGATGTCTGAGTAACACGGGTTGGTTCTTTAAAGATTCAAGGTTGAATGTAGAACACAATTCAATGAATGCAGGACATTTTCAGAGAGGACGTAAGAAATGAAAAGAGGGGCTGTTCCATGAAATTGCGGGAAGGTTGAAATCGCCAAAAATATAAAGAGGAGACCTCGGAAACATAGAAAGGACCGAATGATCGGTGTCATGTAGGTCATCGCAGAAGCAAGGCTGTGAGCTGGGTGGTCGATAGCATACGCAGAATAAAACGTCCTTGTGGTTCAAATGCAAGCAAGTGCAGAAAAATTCCAGTGAAGAATTCACGGGAACTCTATAGGAAGCAATTTGATCTGATACAGCAATCAAAACACCACCACCAACTAGCTCGCAGCAATCAAATCTACAAATGTTATAATTTTTTTCACAAGAGAACAGTTCCCGAGAATCAACTTTTGCAGACAGCCACGTTTCGGTCAGGACAATCACATTGGCAAGCAACGTGTCGGCTAGAGCTAACAATGAGTCTGGTTTATTTAAAATTCTGTGAATGTTAGTGAAAGGCATCGAATAATCTGGATTCGGTAATGCTTGAACGACTGCGTTTTCCTATGGTGAACCTGAGGAAGAAGTTGATGCAGGCATGTCTGATGCAGGTGGAGGTGATGCAGGCGGGGCTGTTGCATCATTTTCAGAGTCCCACCGTTAGGCGCTTCAACTTCGCATACGGCATCTGTGTCGGCAAAATATACGTAGATTTTTTGTTTATGTACAGCCTGTTGTAACGCACGTTGTATTTATGGCCACTCGCTCTACCATAGTCCATGAGCTGTTTCCACGAGAGCCTAGCTGCTCTGCAAAAGTCCTCCTGTATAGACAAGCCTGTATTCTTCAGTTTTGTTCTCTGAGCCCGAATGCCATCTTTAACTTTGAATGACGCGAACTTCACGACGATCGGTCGGGATTTCTTTTGAACGAAAGCTCCAAGGCAATACGCCCTTGCAATGCCTTCATCGGTTATTTCCAGGAAAAATGAGCTCAGAAGGTGCCTCCATATCTTCTGCTCAGATTCCGCCCATGTTTCATCTGCTGCATCATCGACACCGTAAAATATAAGATTATCTCTTCGAGACTGATCTTCAAATTCACCAAGGCGCATCCGCAGAAGATAGCTTTCATCATGAACTGCTTTAGTTACAAAGTGTTTCACGTCAGCCCCATCCAGAAGAGCTGTAGAATCGCTTGCCTTTGCTTCGAGAGCTGCCAGTCGATGTAATGCATCTGACACCGTATCTTCAATCTGCTTTTGACTGGCCTCTAACTGTTTCTCACCGGCCTCAAGCTGTTTTTGACTGGCCTTTACCTCGCTCAGAGATGCCATTACTTCCCCAAGATGTGATTCCATAATATTTTGAGGTCATTAATTGCAACTAATATATCCTCATTACACAGGCCTTGCTTGTTGGGACCAGGGTTCGACTCTACATCACCTGACAACAAAAGTAACTTCACAACATGAATACAATCGGCAACGGTGCATCCCAAAGTGTGTGGGCATGAGACAAGCAGTAAACAGCGATTACTAGTATGCTTAGAATATAGTGAAAGTGGGCAAATGATCTGCGTAAGCAAGTAGAAAGGCTTTAGCACCATCATCGCTGCTGTCCCACGCCCACTGACGAGTGGATGCATGAGTCGACTATTTATACACTGCAGGCTGGTTGATGATGGTGGCAGTGCATCTTCCTTGTCGTAGTGCGGTGGCAGCGCGCTTTCGTGGTCCAACGGCGTGAAGTTCAAAGTGGCAGGACAATGTCCGGCTGAGAAGAGTCCGTGGGAACGGGCAGCATTTGGCAGCAAGGGTAGTCCTCCAGGCAAATCCAGGCAAAAAGCAGGGAAGTTGTAGTCGATCCCGAGCAACTGCATAAGCAAGTAGAAAGGCTTTCTTTAGCACCATCATCATTGATGATGAGGGCGAAGTTGGATGAGGAGAAAGGCAACAAACGCCTGTCCTTTCCTTTTCTGTGCAAAGTGAAGTCGCATCTTTGTTTTTGGCGTTTTTTCTAAGCACTGAACAGGCTAAGCGCATGCCACACTGGCGCCAAAGAAACCCGGCGAGCTGCACCACCAAGCTAGACCAAACAGAGTGCATCATAGCAGGAGGTTTTAAATTCCGAAAACATTGGGAACGGAAGTATTTTTATGCACCCTCGCGAGTTCCTGCATTGTGGCTGAACACTTTTTGGAAAACGTTTCTTAAACTATGCTAGTCCCGGCTTCAAACTGTACTTGTCGATGGTAAAGAACCTGGCGAATGCAAACATGATGAACTCAGAAAATCGATATTTTCATGAAAACTCTCCTCTAAACCACCATGACCCATTTAAACCAGTTACACACACAAAAGCAGTGTGTATCTACTTATCACACTGACAGCAAAATGCAAACTTGGTAAAATGCATTCTGTAGAAAAGCACCTATTTTGCAGATTCAGGAGCAACAGTTAGGAACACCCTCCATAAAGGTAAACAGCAGCACGAAATGACTTAAAAAAAAAAGCAACAAACCATTCAGCACAACTCATCAATATTGTTACAGCTTTCCACAATGACAGCTATGTCCATACATATTCCACAAAAATTCTACCTAATAAAGCAAAAAGTTCATAAGTAAAGAAATGCATTCAAAAGTTAAGAAATGCCCACGGCCCAATCTCGTGTCTGCCCAAAGTCACCAACAGGCATTCTGCAACATGTGCATTGATATGAGGAAACATGGGTTGCAGAATGTTCAAGGAAGGAAGTGTTTCTGTATTAATGCTCAACGTGATTCCAATGAGTCCGGCGAAAAAAAATCTGCGCGTAAGAGAAAGGTCCCATTACCACAGCGATGGAAGAAAACAAAAAGATATCGTAGTTGCACGTATCCAAACATGACCACGAATATGACGGGAAGGAGAACTTGACATTTAAAAAAAAAAGAATGATGATTCTAAAGCCAACACAGTTTCCAAGCCATGCAAGTGCAAACAAGGCACAGAAGGCTGAACAAAAATAGAAACACAGATGGTGCACAAGAATAGCAAAGCATCAGATATGTTGCCTTCATTGGAAACACACCAGAAATGTGTGACATTATCAACCGCTGCAGGGCATCAGACTATCAACACGTGCCAATGCCGCCGTGTGTTTCAAGCAGCTCAATCCCAGTGCCCATTTTCTTTTTTGTTTCCACTACTTAAGCTTCTTCTAGTACCTTCTCCTTCTCAATGGCCTGTGCCGCCTTCTTTATTCCTTCATCGCCGCCCTCTCCAGTGCCCATTTACGGCCTGAAGTCATGAAAATGTTGCCTTCTCCTACTAGGAGATGGCAAGTCTAGTGGTGAAGGTCACTGTACAATCGTGAGAAACAGCAAGTAAAAAATCCTGTTACATTCGTAACTTGGTTTCAAATATAACATGACAGGCTTTCTAAGACTGATGAATAGAGGGAAATAAAAACCTTGCGTTATATTCGTGTAACTAGTCTATAACCCTCACACCCTTACCCCCTCTAAAAGCCTCACACAAATTCATAACAGCTAGAGAAAAGCCAATGTGGATGTGATCTCCACTGATGCTCAGCCTTGCATTCTTTGTGTTTCCAGTCTCATTCTACACACTGGTTGCTGAGAAGTCAGGGTTATAAGGGTGTCTTCTAAGCTTCCATTGACAACTGAGTGTACCCATTAACTTGCCTTTATCACAGTTCTCATTTAACTGGGATGTGCGCCACCTCATCCGTAGCATCGTTCGTACTAGTTTTCCTGGTGCTGTAGCAGCTTATGGACATATGTGATAATATACATTGCAAAGTTGTCCACATCCATGAGTGCAGAAGTTTTATGGGACAGCATAACGAGCTCATCGGTTTGGTTAGCAGCATCTCCTGTAACACCCAGGTCGATGCCAATTAAGAGGTCTCATGATCACACATGGCCGGTGGATATTATGAGGTGTATGACTAATCATGACGTGATGCATGCTCTTGAGAAGAAGGCTCGGACACGAACGAGAAAATAAGCTTCACTTTCTCATGTTATGTGCCAGCACATATTAGGGAACGTCAACAAACTAGAAGCGACGACACATCATGATGCCATGAAACTGGAAGTAGCGACAGGAAAGTGTCAAACATCTTGACGGGCTCTTTGTGTCATCGCAAGCCATGCTAGCCATTGTCTAAGCGCCCGCTCATTTTTCTTTTTTGTCATAGAGCCACTTGTCCCCTTTTTACATTTAAATGAGGCAAAGAAAAAATCTCTGAATACGCTGGCCTCCTGCCCCTCCACATCTAAAACCTTCCTATAGATGGCAACAGATCTGCCTGCCTTGTGTACCCACACAGGAGCCTATGTACTCATGTGAAGTCTAATAATTACTGGTGCATTAGTGCGCACATGGACAACACAAGCAGCGGAAGAGATCGCCATAGCTCTAGCCCTGACTGAAGCCAATCGGCAGGGACTGAGTTACTGGATAGCGACGGATTCTCAGGCTGCAGCAAGGGCATACAGAGATGGAAGGATCGGCCGAAAAGCCGCGAGTATCCTCTTCGAACAAAAACAACACAGACATGGATCAAACAACACAAGCATTCAACACACCATCATTTGGGTCCCTGACACCTGGGTTGAGAGAAATCTCATGGCAGACACCGTTGTCCGAGGGTTCACGAACCGGAGGGCAGGTTTGCCGGTCGAACCCTTCAGCACGCCAGAATCTTACGGGGAGGCAATGAAGGCGTTGTTGGGAGCGCGCAACAAGTACTCGGCTCCGGCGGATATCCTTGACAGAGAGCAGGCCACCACGCTCAGACGACTACAAACAGACACCTACCCAAGCAGAGCCATGTATCACAAAATGTGGCCGAACAGATACGCGAAAGAGTGCGTGTGGTGTGGGGGCTACGCCACAACGTACCATGCCACCTGGGGCTGCGAAAAAAGCCCTTTACTACCAAAGGTAAATAGCCCTAGTCTAGAGCAGTGGGAGGCCCTCCTGGCTGACTCCGACCCGAGCACACAGCTTATGCTGGTGACGAGGGCCAAGGCAGCGGCGGAGGCCAACGGGATCCTGGACTAGGGAAGACCGACCACTGAAGCTCCACATCTATCTATCCCCATCCCCCTACTCCCTAACTCTTCCTTTTGAAAAAAAATAAATAAATAAATAAATGTTTTCACTACTACTACTACTACTCATGTGAGTACTAAACAAATTAATTCCTATTAATACCGTCATTCTTACACTAAGTACCACTCCATTAGAAGTATACATCTCAAGGGGTTCCCTTGCAGCCTCGAGACATTCGGAAAGCTGGTAAATCAAAGACACCACACTGCATGGTCCAGAAGCAAACTTGGTGGGCTGCATATATTTTGACAAAGGGTGCAGATTAGGTGTGATGAGCACAATGCAAGGTAGACATTGGCATGTGTCCATTTTTGAACGACACTGCATTCGTTGTTTTTAAAGACCGCCGTCAGAGCTCACAGCAGAACGACAATTTAGCAGACTACTGAGATCTTTGTGGGAAATACTGCACAATGCACAGGTACAACCCAAGTGGCCTCCAACTCAATTCTGTAACAAAATAAGACAGCTTTCTCTATTTGGCAGAGGATTTTATGTGCTACAATACAGGTTAGCCTGGCATAGGAGGGAGAATGATGCATTTATGAATTTTTAGATGCAAACTGGCTCGTTGCTGGAACTACATGCAGCTACTCTTAGCAGCTTGCCTATGCCTAACCGCACTGAACACTTGAAACATTCTTGATATTTTTTACATGGTGCAACAGACTCAAAGAAGAAACAATAGGATGTCATGCCAATGCTTTTGTGTGCCTGCCTTAAGCATTCCCTCATGAAATCCCAGCAACTTGCAAAGTACCCACTAATTTTGGGGCCATGTACTTTACAAAGCAGACAGCATATCCGAGGAACACAATTCCTCCTTTCCAACGTACCTACCACATAAAGCAAGCTCGTGTGAAGACGAACCTGGTTAAGATGATTTCTCTGACAATATCAGCATTGTGAGTTCATTAGGTCACTTTGATATACGAGCTAATGTGAAAAAATATCTGTTTAAAATGAACTGTTAAGGCAATATTTCGCAGCGATCGTGAACCATGATGACCCCCCCCCCCCCCCAATGGGGTGTTCACGCGGCACAGTCAAGGAAAGAAAAAAAATATATATATATGAATTGGTTCTATGCAAGAAAGCACGCAATGGAGGGAAGCCGTGCATTCTTAGGGTAAAGCTCACGGCGCTGTGTTTCGATGGAGGTGAAATGCAAAACACACCCGTGCGCTATGTGATGTCAGTGCATGATAAAGATCCCCAGGCGGTCGAAATTGCTCTGCAGTCCTACACTACAGCACCTCTCTCTTCTTTCACTAGCACCTTCTTCTCCTACCTCACGGTGCTGTTGAGGTGTCCACCAACAAGTGGGATAGTTACTGCCGCATTTCCTTTCCTCAAAAACCACTAATATATTTCTTGCCCGTGCAGAGAAGGAAGGGCCCCATCGCGCTTGTCAGATCTCTGCATCGCGCGCATCACGTGTCACCTCCCACAGACTGAAAAGCGCATGTGCGCAAAGTGCACCCGGGTGGCTCATTGATAGGGGCCTTAAAAATTCCAGGGCCACATTTTAAACTCATATGGCATCGCAACATGTGCATTGCCTGTGGAGTACAGAGAAGCGCATGTGAGTAAGCACGAATTCTCGTAGCTTGCAAAATGGCCAAATAACTGCAGCAACACGGACTCTTGTCTTACCTCTGGTCTTACACATTAGACAGACTTACCTAGGAATAACGACGTTACTGAAGGCAGTGAGGAACCACTTCCTAACAATAATTGCCATTTATTTTCCACTCTAGCTGCCCACTACGCTGGAAAGTGTGGCCAGGCAGCACTCCAACCGAGGTTCTAGCTTGGCGCACCCAGTTTTGCGTGCGTGACTTCTAAGGCTTGTAAAGAAAAAAGGGTGCAGCAGGGATAAATTTATAAAGGCCTTACGAATTTCCAACGCCGTTTGCGGAGAGGCAGATGGTGTCGCTAGAAATTTCGCTTGTTGTTACGAAACCGTTCTTGAGTGTCGGAGGCACACTGCTCAAAGGTGAGTTGTGTTTAACGGCACACAGGCAGCTAAGGCCTTCTTGCGCCAAGAACAAGGTATAGGAAAAGCATTCAGCAAGATTTAATAAATATGCGGAAAGTGATCGGTGGTGTAGTGTGCCTAAAAAATTTAAACTACCTAGTAATAACAGAGGAAAAGAAATCTAGGAATCGCGAATGGTAAAAGCTTTAACAAAGGCCAGATAGCCTCAGCAGCTATCCTTGGCTGGGCAAGGATGCCGAGGCTCTCAACCAAACAAATAAAAACTGCAGCCTGTTTCTCAGAAATGAGAACGTGGCTGAGGGGCATCAGGTGAAGCACTGTGTCATGGTTTACATTTTTTTCAAGAAAACATGCTTCTGTTAAAAATCTAAAAACATGAGACATAACCACAGTAGCAGTATCACCTAAGAGCAGTGCTGCGTGAAAAGGGTTGCACTGATTATAAAATTGTGAAAAGCACTCTTTCTTTAGCTTTTTGAGGTTCGAGCATGAAAATAAAATGTGATTTATACTATAAGTTCATCTCCACATGTACAAACTGGTTTGTCTTGTTTCATCAGCAGAAAGTTGTGTGCAAGGTGTGTGTGGTCTATACGGAGATGGCAGATAATGACTTCCTTGAAACGTTCCTGGTACACTTACCTTCCATTCACCTAAAAGTGGTTTTACCAAGTGCAGTTTGTAATTTACTTCGTTGTTCCAAGTGAACTGCCAATTTTTCCTCTCTTCTCGATGCACTAAGTTCATGCAATCTTTATAGGGCGTATTTACATTTTTAATTTGCTTTACCACAAGCTTGAGTAGTGTACAAATCTGCTGTTTTATTGCCTTTTATGCCGACATGACTTGGACCCCAGCAAAGTTTTATGTTTTGTCCTTGAGCTATGGTGGTTATGTTGTGCATGATGCGGCCAAGCAGGGCAGTGATTGCATTTCTAGAGTTAGGACTGTAAGCACACTTAGCGAGTCTGTGTAAAGTGTAAATAGTACTGTTTGCGAGGTTCTCATTTACTATTTTTTCTATGGCTACACAGATGGCGTAACATTTGGCAGTGAAGATGCGTGCACACTGCGGACTAACTATTTTATTACAACTCTCATGTATCACTGCACTTCCAACGTAAACATCAGTTTTTGAACCATCTGTATAAAAAGCTGTCAAAGTACTGTACTTTTCCTCGAGTGTAAGAAATTCTTGCATCATACGTTGTTTTTGAATGTTTTATACAGCATTGTGTAAAAGTGAAATAAAAACTTGCAGGGAAATTGTCAGATGACGGCAGTGGATCTAGTCTTCGAGCAATGCTTGGCAGTGCGTCTAGTACGCCAAAGTTTTGGCACACCGCAAGAGCAGTGGCCGGGTAGCTTGCTGTTTGTTTTAAAGAATGTTCTAGATGGGCACTTTGTGGCAATGGGGCAACATATGCTTCTGCAGTGAACGGATTTTTAGAATGTACGAGCATGTGAGCATGGCTCTTGTGTCTGGCTGGGCACTTTTATTTCTTTCCTTTTAAACCCTTTCTAGCATATGTAAGTGATGGTTCGTTAGAGTCTACATACAGACTCTTTATGGGCGACATCGTGTACGCCCCAGTGAAAAGACACAAACCTAAATTATGCACTGGATCCAGTTGTTTAAGGTACAATGGCCACGCTGACCCATAAACTATGCTTCCACAATCTAATGTAGAGTATACTACACAGCAATAAATTTGTAAGAGACATGTCCTATTGGAGCCCAAGTGTTCTCGTGAAAGTATTTTTAGTACATTCAGGGATTGAGAAGCTTTCTTTTTGAGAATGTTTATGTGTGGCAGGAATGCGAGTCAAGTTAATCCCCAAAATTTATGCTCGTCTTTTGCTGTTAATGTGACGTCACTCAGGAAAAGGGTGCGATCAGTCTACAGCCCTCTTATTAGCAAGGATAGAACAGCTACTCACTTTTGCGTGGAAAACTCAAAACTAATTTTATATGCCCATGTCGTTAGTACTTTTACCGTCATTCGTATTTGTGTCCAGCATGTTGCTACATTTTAGGATGTGCAGGCTATTTGAAGATCACCAACATAGACAGAATACATGATGGCTTTCGGGATTATCTTAGTGATGGAATTCATTTTTATAATAAATAGTGTCGTGCTTGTTGTACACCCCTGAGATACTCCATTCTCCTGAATGATTCTCCTTGAGAGGGTTGAGCCTAGGTGTACATGAAGAGAATGGTTGGAAAAGAAGTCATTCAGGCAGTTCAACATCCTTCCGCGGATACCTAGGCCCCCTAGGTCACAGAGGATCACAAACCGCCATGTTGTATCATAAGCTTTATCCATATCGAAGAAGACAGCAAAACAGTGCTGTTTGTGTATTAAAGCTTCTACGATTGTGTTTTCGAGGCGGACTAGATGGTCAGTTGTTGAGCATGCCTTTTTAAAGCCGCATTAATGGATGTCAAGAAGTTCGCAGGATTCGAGGGCAAAAGTCAGTCTAATATTGAGGACATTTTTAAAAGATTTGGTGAGATAGCTTGTAAGGAATACTGGCCTATAACTACTAGGGGAAGTTGGTGGTTTTCCTGGTTTCAGGAATGGCACTATGATGGCTCTTTTTCACTCCTTAGGTATTTTCATTTTATGAATATTTTGCTAAAGAAATTCTTCTACGGCTGGCTGGCAAAGATGGGCAAGTATTTCACAGTGTATCTGATCCTGGAGCAGTTGTTTTGCTGGCAGACAGTATTCTATTGACTTCGAGGGTAGTTAAATTGGTTTCATGGGTACATAAAGCTACAGGCAACACTGACGCTAGAATATGTGTCATGTAAATAATTCCTGAGTAGTGCTCTACAGTTCCACTGAACCAAGAATTCATGTTTGTATTTTATTCTTTATTCGCCCTCTGCCCTTTGTGCACATCCCAAATCTGTCATGCTCCCGCATGCCGTGCTCACACTTTCTGGTGGTTGTGGCGCCCTGTACATCGCAAACCCGTTGCCTTTTCCCACCACTTTACTTCGGGGAGAATCGCTTGGCACGGTAGATGTCATCGATCTCGACGACGCTTCCCCTGTCCTTGATGACCCTGACATTCATGACATCAACACCCTCACTCCTCCCATCGCCGTTGCCGACCCGTCCTCCCCGGATATGTTTTCCCATTCTGTCAATGCCGCTCTACCACCTCACCAACGCGCCCAGCTCATCGCTTTGCTACAGCGCTTCCGCGCGTCCTTCGACTCTCACTCAGCACCTCCACCAAGTGTAATGAGGGGACTCGCACAGTTAGTGTTGACGGCCACAGACCTTGTCCCAGCGGTGCTGCTCAGCAGGCCGGCGTTCGGAAGCGCAAACCCGAACTTTGTCAGCTTCTCCTTTCTTCTCCTTTCTCGCCTTCGTCAGCGCTAGCTGCTGGGGCACCAAACCCCAACTCTCTTTCTTACAGTATGTTTTTTGGTTGATACGGAAGGGATTTAGTTCTTTTCTGGACCCGTTATCAGGGTTCTGTCTTTTCTTCGCTCAAGAGAGCTGGTCCACCACTGCAAAGCGGGTGGACTGGGAGTTACATCCATCACCTCGCCAGAGGTGCCAGATGACCGTGGGTGTGTGGGTTTCAGGACTTCCCCAGAGGGGGGAACTCCTGCAGGATGCCGACCCATGGACCCGTGCTCCATGCTTTTGAGATGGCAGAGCAGCGTTCGCTGTCCCTGCCTTGCGCATGGATGGCCCTGCCATAGACTCAGTGGTAGTGGCCTGGGAAGATGCCACAGTGCTATGTGGTGCACCTCCTTTGTGCACCACATTGGCAAAGTTTGTTAACTTGAAAAAGTTGAAACCAGTCAGAAAACACACCACCTGATTCAGAAAACACACCGCGGATGGTGTTTAGAGATCGATGTGCTGTAACTGACGCAGGGATTTCCCCAATGGACACTAGGCCGGAAAGTATCCAGTACTGGGCAATGTCTCTGAGTTTAAGCAGCAGGTCACCACTAGGCATTTTAAATAGTCCCCTGGCCCAAGGCATCAGTTAGGCATTTGGGCACTAAGAATGGTGACTTGGCTCTAGTGGGTTTTTTTCTGTTTCTTCACTATGAAGAGCATGGTACTTTGTAAATGTTTTTGGTTTCTGGAAAAATTGTGCCCTTGCATCGGTCTGCCCTTTGTCTGCAGGCCAATTGTTTTGTGGGATAGGGAGAGCCAAAAAATATATGTGTTGTTCAGCTGTGGTTCCAGCCACCCATTAAGGAGCCCAACGATGGGACGGGGCAGGAGCACAGCCTTTTTGTCAATAAAATGCAGTAACCTGCCAATGTAGACAATTTCAGTTTGAACTCAATGTCGCTTTACCCTCTGCCAACATGATGATCGGCACTCGCAAGATCAAAGACATTTTGAGGGCATCAACCTTTCTAAAAGTTTTGGAAATTACTGTACAAGCAAAAAATATCAGTGCTACACTGCAGTCAAACAAAACAGAGGCACGGACAGCAAAAATATCTCTGCGACATTTCCATAAGAGCTCTCCTTCACCAACCTCTAATTTTAAAGCTTAGTTAACCCTCTCGTGCATTCTCCACAGGCATCATATATAAGACTCAGACTTTTTCGGTTTAAATTGAAAAAGGTCTGCATTTTTGGCTTGCAAGGTGTAGCTACCTCACTGCTTAGCATGAGTTACTCTCCAGCAAAACTGAAAATTGACTCATTAGGGAAGGGAGGGGTGTGATGGGACGGTGATATTATTCGATAAGCATTAGCACAGTTGTGCGATTTCAGGGATTGCTCCACTAGCTTACACACCCCTGCAGACCAGGAAGCACTCTTCCTCTCCTCCTGATAGCCAAGCACTGTTTGTCTACTATCATCCTCCACTTAGAGGAATTAGCTGATTGAATAGGTTTACCAACTGAATGCAGGACACTGAGATGAAACCATGAATGGGCATCACAAAAAAGTACCATGTTCTGGCTACCGTGACAACTGACTAACAGTTTCATCGCTACCATGCACACACAAACCATGTGATGCCTCACGCTCCTGCTGAACCCGGTGCCACAACCCAATGACATGTCAACCTAGTTCTTAGAAGCAAATTGCCACCTGCACTTTTTGGCTGCCAGCTATCTCATTTAACTAGCTTCACTTTCTTAATGACTGCAGCAATTTTTTCTAAAAGCAGAGGTCAAATTACTACCATTTAAACATTAATACTGGCTGACAAACTTTTTTCTGCAGACAAATACACCGAGATAGTTTGCCAATGTCTATGTCTGTTGGACTGGCACATCAAATAACCGTAAAAGTCAGTAATGCATTTTTCGAAAACAATATTCACCAAAATAAACCTGGCACTTGCGTTCTGAAATAAACATCGAAAAAATTCCTCCAAATTTTCAAGAAATAAAAACTGAAAAGCCCAGCCACTAAATGTGTACAAGAGTAGTGATATACACAATAGCCAAAATATATATTTAACCACCCACTCCTTCCCACAGGCTATACTAATACAGGATATGATTTTTAATTAGGATCAAATATTGCCTTTCACTGCAAGTCCATTTCTAGAAGGACGTGTACAAATTTCACTTTTAAAATAATTGTTTACTGACATAAGGTTGTTTACTTAAGCTTTTTTTAACTCACGCGGGTAGTACAAAATAAGGGCAAACTGTTCAGGAACACTACATATATTTTCTATGCACGTGGTTATATTTGTAATTTAGAGCTCACAACTTCATCATGATAGTTGAGTAAGCATGCTTATTAGTCCTATGTTCAGATTTACTTTTCCTAAGAAACGAATGTATGTACCCACTCCACAGCTAATGTCAGTGCGAGCTATGTGCTAGAGCATTCGGATTAAGTTTACCAGCTCTAGAACTTTACCTATAGAGACTGTAGCAAAGAGGAATAACTAGTCAATCACTACGAGAACGCAGCAAGACCTAAATGTTCACGTATTGATGATGATGATGAATTTTTAGGGTGAAATACATCGGCGACCAAAGAGTGCCAAGACACAAGGTTTTTTCTTCGATACTCAAAGACCCATTTCCCACGCAATTCACCCTTGAAGAAGCCGAGCACCAGACCAGGGGAGAGCTGGTACCCACTGTATCACCGGTGGTCACCCGGCGACACTGGGGATCGAACCCCGAACCTCCCGCATGCGAGGCGGACGCTCAGACGACTAGGCCACTGCTGCGGAAAATGTTCATGGATTAAATGGCCCCTCTCACCTCCTCACTAAATGCAACACCAAAACAAAATGCCCTCAAAATACTCCTTTGAAAAGAATTGAACCTTACATTCTGGGCTATAATGCATAAAAGTGACAGCAATACATTTGCCGCACCTGAATAAGTGGTCAGTACCAATGTTGCTGACTTGAGTCAACAGCACTCCAACAGATGAACTGAGATGCTTCCCGATGCCTGGGGTACGAAAAATGGAGATCAGCACATGACAACTGAAAGAATTCATTCTCAGAGACAAGTAGTACATGCACACAAAAATTACTTCTAAGGTAACAACAGTATATAGGAACTACAGAGCAACATATGAGCGCATTTGCTTAAAAACAGTAAATGAGCACCTGACACCGACTGTCTTTGAACAAACACCTTCCCTTGAATTCATAGCCAAGAAGCTATGCAGGTTCTGCAGAGCAAAATAAACTATACAGAAAGATATTATGAAACAGAATAAAAATGACTGCAACTAGAAAGAAGAGGTGGAAAAATTGAATTGCTTGTCAACATGTACAACACTGCATTTTCAAGAGTGCAGAAAATTGGTGTTTGTTTCGACAGGGTGAAGAATGCTATTCTTGATGAGGGCAACATTAAACACTATCAGTCTTTCATTGTATTTGTTGTGATATAGAGGTCAGTTGCACTGAGTGCAAGGTGGGGCCCTTGTATTTGTTTCTGGCCTTACAAAGACACCTCAAGGACTGCTATCATTTTACTGTAAAATGTGATTTAGGGAAGCCATCTACAGGTTTAGGTAGACAGCAGCTACCTGTTCATTAGCCTTTATTGTTGCTTCATGCTCTTTAAACTGAAGCAAAGCTGTGTAACACAATTAAAATAACCTTTTTATCAATACTTTCTCTCGAGGAGCACATTTAAGACCATTTTTGGCACTATCTGCCAATAAAATCAAAACATATCATTGCACATGCCTAATATAGATTCAGTGCATTCTCACATCAAGTACAAGAAAGGAATTGACCTCCTGTCTCGTATCTTTTTCAGATGGCACCACTGTAACAAAAAATCTCATTTTGAGATAGATGAGTTAAGTAAAAAGCAACTTTCTTGAGAATTTTTTAGCTTTGCCAACATTTTCTGAACACTTTATTTCATAATCAAAACTTTCATAGCCATCATTGGAGTCACCTTTGTGTTCATTTACCAGTCATTTAGTTTCCTAGTTATTTTTTAACTGCTGTGCTGCTTGGTGAGCAGAGGAAACTTCTGTCAGTCGGCGGATAATGTTATGGCTTTAGGTTAGCCCAAAAGACTCTAGTACCTCGGCTGTTCCTATGTTACCACCTTTGAATGTTATTGCAGCTAATAGTGTGGACAACCTTAGTGCATATGGTGCTCAAGATGCATTTTTTTTACCTTACTCACAGAGACGCAAAATGAAGAGCTAAAATGCTATCACGAACATTAAGACCAAGATTGCTTCCCAACATGTTTTACTCCAACTGAACAAAGAAACATTCAGCTCCACTGATGGAACCATGTTGCAAATGCCTGGTAAGACATTGCCTGCACAAAAATGGTGGCCTGGCTGTTCACTTCCTACTTCTCAAAGGTAGTCTTTAGAGGAAAATATACAACAGAGGAAGAAGCGCAACACTGGAAAAGAGCCACAAAAAAATGTCCTTCTAGAAATAAAACAAAATAAGAAATGGAAATTTTGAGGATTTTTTGCTCACCCAGTCTGCTTAAAATGGCACTGTGCTTGAATTGGCACATTGTGAATGTGTAAGTATTCACTATCCTGGCTTCTGCAACCAGTGAAAGGGTTCAGTGTATGTAGGGTGTGCTGTGCCTCAGCAGCTTCCATGTAGGAAGCTAGGTAGGTAAGTACGTATGTGGTGCTTAAGAGGGCTCACCAGCTACAAGGCAACTCAGATTTGAACTTTTTCTGTCGATAGATGGCAGCACCTGAGTACCTCAAAAAGAAGGGAAGTTCTATTGCCCCTCCAGGTGTGTAAACTACACCGCGACCCTTGACTGCGACACGAAAGTATTCGTTCTTCCGCGTACAAAAAGTAGACCGAGAACTTTCTGTAGTTATGCGGTCAAGGTTGTGTGGTCGGAAGCACAAAAAAGTTCGCCCATCTCAAGCCATTGAGCACAGAAGGATGTGGGGGTCATACAATGGACCATTTCCCAGTAACCCACCAATTTAGCGTTTCCGGTTTGGGTTGCCTAAGCTTCCTTGAGTCTTTTCTGCGAAAATTCTTTTACAATGGTAGGGTGGGGTTACTGGTTTCGCCTGAGCAGACAGGTGCGGTCAGTTAAAATGGCGGAAGAGAGGCTTGGTGCATCCGCAGGACATTACCCGGAAAAGGTTCCATTGTGTTGAACACCTATGTAGTCAGTCTCTAAATAAAAGGAAAGAAAGGAGCTCCTAGCACAAGGCCTTATGACTGGTTTTCTTCCCATTCCCACGTAGCCTTCCTTACATAGCTACAGAAGCATGTCCTGGGTTGTAGTGACAGCCTGTAGCTTACTTTGCCTAGTCTCGTAGGAGGTTTCCCAGCGCCGAACACCCATCTTCCGCTTATTCTAAGCACCAACAATTAAGGCACCAAGCAAATCAAAGTTGGATGAAACTTAAAAGGACGAGAAGTGTGGTTTGCAAAAGCACCGAGAGCGTCCTGTAGCTATGCATGGTGACTGAACGCAAACTTTGGCATTGCATAAGCGAGTGCTTGCTTAGCTCTGTTTACATGAACCAGTAAGGCCAGGTTGAGTCGGGGGTCGGGCTGAGAGAAGTCAACCCAACTCGACCGACGCGTATTTACATGAACTCGATTTTGGCTAATCGAGACCGGTTCATAAGCAGTGACACCAAGCGTCGAGCACCGCATTGCGAGAGAGCAGTGGTAGCATCCTAGATTCAGTGTTGTCGGTAACGCGTTACTTTTTTCGGTAACTTAGTAGCGTACCAGTTACCATTTCGGAACTGTAACGGGTCACGTACTTACGTTAACATTTTTCGGTAACGTGGGGTGCCGCGTTACTAGTTACTTTTTTATTTCAATTGTCCCCCTCCGCCCCTTTTTCAAAAAAAAAAAAACGCCGAAAATGGTGTTGCAAATAAACAAATTGTACCGGTGTTCTCGACGACCATTGTTGCGGCTCGCATGCACGGCAAAAAACACCTGCCCTTGACGACGCACTCAACTAAAAAAAAAAAGCACGAACACGCAGTCACACACTTGTCTTCACCCCCAAACCACTCACATCCACAACTCTCTAAAGAGTGGACGCATGCCGAGCCACCAATGGACCATTTGTTGAAATCTGTAAGTCAGCTTCTGCGTAAGCTTGTTTTCCAGCCAAAAGGTCTCGTTCCACGCGACACATTCGCATTCCCTCATCTGAGCAAACTCATGAATGTCGCCAGTTTACTTCAAGATGGCCCCAAGAGAGCCGTCGAAAGAGTACAATGGTACAGCACAGAAAAGGGGATTGCAGTCAACCTGCTGTTTCTGCAACTGCGGCTATGTTTCAGGTTATTGAGTTCCTAAGCGAGCGAAGCTGACCTTGAACTCCTTGAAAGTAAACACTCGCATTTTTGCGATAATTATGCAGGTTCAACTAAAAAAGAAATTGTTTATGTGCGCTAATATATTTTTTCCGGAACTATAACATGTAAGCATTTCTTGATTGCTACACAATTTCCGCGTAATTTCGTAAGCAGAAGCACACCAAAATTACTGTAAATTTGTTGAGTTCAGCTGTTTTCTTTGTGAAGTTGGAATTAAATGAAGTGTGAGCTTTATAAAATTGTTCTTACAGCGATGACTCACTCAATAAAATTTATTGCCATGGAGTAACGGCAAAGTAACGTGCGATACTTCTTTTCGGTAACGGTAACGCGTTACCTTTTTTTGTGGGTAACGTAGGGCGGTAACGCGTTCTTTTTTTTTAGTGTAACGAGTAACGTATTTAGTTACTTTTTTTCAGTAACGCCTACAACACTGCCAAGATTGAGGCACACCACCGCTGCTTCGAAGGTGCGACAGCGCAAGTGAAAAACAAGTTTGCATTTATCCTCTCCCCTCCGTTTTTTCGGCCCGGCAGCGTTTACAAGCACATCGGGGCAGGGTGGAGTTGAGTCAACCCCCGATCCCTCGGCGCGACTCGGCGCGTTTACGTGAACAAAGTAACCGGTTTTTGACCCAATAACTCGACTCATGTGTGCTTTGGTGCGAACAATGCCTTACTGTGTGTGCTGTGGGAGGGGAGGGTGGAGGTCAGGTGCTTTTGGGTGTGGCCTTGCATTCCGCTTCCTTTCCGCACCACAAGCTCAAGAAAAAAAAAAAGAATCCTTCCGAAATTCAGCCCAAGCAAGAAAAAAAGGAAAGAAAGAAATCAAGTTCGTCCAGGTTCTAAAAAAAAGTGTGCGCACGAACACAGACAAGCAAGAAGTTGGTGGTAGAGTGTAGTAGCGGCAAAATAATTTGTCGCCAGGTGGAGCCACGTCGCACTAGTAAAATTTTAGCGCGAAATTCAAATCACCACAGAAAATACATACACAACTTTCAGAGCCTGTAAAATACAAACACTAGGTTAGATATGGATAAAAATTGCGGCTTAACAATCAAAAAAGAAAAAGGGAGGAAATGTTGCGGACGAAATTTTGATATTTGGCTTAGTTTTTTCCCAAGATGACATGAAAGTTCGACATATCTAAAAGCACCATTTTTCTGGAACTTTGCGTCTAATTGGTAAAAAAATGAAACTTAAACAATAAAATCTGCCCACAACATTTCCTCTATTCACTAAAGACGAAAACGCTGCCACAAACCTCATGAAAATCGAGCCATGTTTAGACACGGTATAGCTTCTGAAAGTTCCCATGTATTTCCTATGGACACTGCCACTGGTGAAACCTCTTAAGGCGGCGGTACCACGCTAGCGGCGGTCAGCAGCAGTTTTTCATCATGTTTGTGCTAGCGGGGTGGCTCATCCGTTTGCATAGAAAAATGATATTGAGCGCATTGTAAAGATAATTGTATCTTCTTTGTGGTGGTATGTGTCGCTAAAAGCTATTCACGTTAGTATGATAGCAGTGAGCAAAAGAGTGAGGGGCATAAAACGATATTTTTGCTCAACTTGCCTGCGTTTGACCGGATTTTTACGAAAACTACTGCTCCGAAAAGAAAACTGCTTCTGCAGCTTTTAGATGAAGTGTGACTCGAGACCCTTACAAGCGAGTTATTGAGCTATATTGGGTAGTTATTTAGAACTGGTGCCATAATTAAGTGTGAAGTTTAAAAAATGACGCATTAATAACTCCTAGTCCAATTCATAAATCCCAAACATATTTAGCAGGATTGTAGATAGTACCCATTTTGTTAATTCTTGAAAATTTCATTGAGCTACATGTCATAATTTTTTAGTTTTCATTGTTCAAAGTTGGTCGTAACCTAGAAACTGCACTTTTTTCAACCGAACTTTAGAAGCAAGTAAACATCGTATAGGGAACAAATCCGGCACACGAAATATTTAGGAAATATTCCAGACCCTCTTAACGCAGAATTTTGCTATGACAAACAGAACGGTAGTACTGCGCCATTCAATTGCGCCATTTTTTGTGTGCCGTAACCTCCGCAAAATACATCCAGCGTGAAAGATCACTGTTATATTCCAGGCTTTTTCACAGGAACTGAAGTCGCTGGTCTTAATACTACCAGTGATGTAAATTTTGGTGTGATAAATGACTCATGTTAGCTCGCGCCTTTGTTGGTCGACGGGGCTGCTGCATTTGAATCTCGCGGGCGTTTTGACTCAACAATAGAGTTCCGCCGGTCAACGACAGTGGTGCTGTCAAACATTTTGAAGCAAGACTTACGAGACGTGCAAAGAAAACTGGCTTCCTTCAAGACCTAGCCCACAACCCTAGCAGCTACTCAGCAGACCTACCCGTACAATTATGAGGCACCGGCCGGAAAGGCGCTTTTCACTGGCGCCTGAAGCACGCTCCTCCCATGCTGCAGCCTTTCCCCCGGCCTAAGTCATTCAGCGCAAGCGTTTCCCCTCTTCTTTCCTGTGAGGTCCGGCGAGGCGTCTCGAATCGGGGTAGAAAGGCAGGGAAGGAGCCCTCGGGACCAACAACACCGGCTCAGAACCAAAAGTTGTTAATTTTGCCCACCGGGCCACAACTTTTTGACGTTACGCTGCTTACAATAGGGAGGGGTTTCACAGTTCTGTGAAGCTGATGTTTTGCGAAGGCGATTGAAATGCGGCTGTTCCAATCCAAGCTTCTTCTGCAGCCAAGGCCAGGCTAGAAAGAGGAGACAGACATGTGTGCCTCTGCTGCGGCGAGTGGGTAGAAGTTGTCAGGGCCCACCCACCCTGGGCGCAGTGGGGTTTGTAATAAAAATCTTTAGCGCGGCACCCAACCCTTGCTCTCACCGTCGTGGTGAAGCAGTGCGTTGTGCGTTTCTTTCCAGGAACGACGCTTGCTCAGTCAACAACTGCGGGGGGTGGGGGGAATGTGCACTGCCAGTAGTCTTTAGTAGCTCACAGTTACATGCGTGGTCCTGACAGTCACCAGACTCAAGCGACAAGACGCAGCAGCGTAGCCTTGTAAAGTGCACCGGGGAAGGCGTGTCCACAGATGACTCACCCCTTTCATTTCTGGGTATTGAAGCCAGCACTGCCCGTTACTGCTCTTGAGGCCACCTGCACCCACAATTATACATGCATTTTCGCAGAAAATATTCAAGGGAGTTCAAGCAACCCTGCAAACGCGTTTCTGAAGTACTTGGAGTTGATTCATAGGGGTTGAGTGGACTTGATCTATAGTGGTTCAACAGCCCTGCCAGACACTGACAGAGAAAAAGATGAGACACACAGAAGGAGCCTCCTTGTACGTCATCTTTTTCTCTGTGAGTGTCTGGTATCGCGAGAGAGGAGGCGGCCAGAGATGATCATCCTAGGGCGAAGACACGATCTTGCACCTCTGCCTCGCGCTATGGCTCATCGGTTGAGAAGCACTGTCCTGAAACGCCGCCAAATATTTCGAATCGGCTCCTGGACAATGCAGACCACTGGAAGGCCAGATCTGCGAATTTCCGCTACCTATCGCCGCAATTCACTAATTGTGCAAGGATCGATTTGCCCCAGACCTCAGCGTGAGCACAAAATGTTTTCTTATGCTAGAGCAAACATAACGAAACAGAGCAGCAGAAGCGATTTCAGTTGAAAGGTGATGTGAAAGCAAAAGTCCACTGATTTTGCGGACATCAGCTAGAGGACTACCACGGTGCGTATAGCTCTGACTTCCCACATTCCCCGGAATGGAGAAAAAATGAGCCTTTTACTATACAAATTTACTACACAAACAGTGCCAGTACAAAAAGATGGGAGGGGGGGGGGGTAGTGCAATATCCACATTCGATCGCTTATTTTCTAGACAGATGATGCCGCACGCTCACATCCGTGTTCACAAGACAGCAGGGAATCAGAACTGTTGGAATTATCACAATTTCGTGCTGATCACTAACGATACCAGAAAAGCAGGAACGTTGCCTCGTGTGGCAACAAAATGCAGTTCCAATGAATGGATGGAAATGCTATGCTAAGTCCACAGTAGGGAGAAACTCGACGCGATTGTAATGAGTACTTATTAGCTCTTGCCAGCTATGTCCCGCAGTCTCCAGTCGAAGTTTCACAGCCAGTGTTTCCTTTTCGTTTTTCGAGCCTTGGTGGTGGTAGTGGTTTATTTGGCAATAAAAAGTGAACGAAAAGAATGTTGCCGGCTGCGGCCGTAAGCGCTTTCGGGATCTCTGTTATCATGCATGGATGCGCGGGCAGAAAAAAAAAGTTCAGCATTACTTGCAACGCATCTCTACGTCACAGACTGAAGCACAAAAGAGTTTACCTCTCCCAAGCTATTATCGGGAATGGGGAGATGAAGGGGGCTAACACACTGTGATATTGGTTTTTTTTCCTCTCCGCAGCTGGTTGGTTGGTTGGTTTATGGGGTTTAACGTCCCAAAGCGACTAAGGCTATGAGAGACGCCGTAGTGGAGGGCTCCGGGAATTTCGACCACCTGGGGTTCTTTAACGTGCACTGACATCGTACAGTACACGGGCCTCTAGAATTTCTCCTCCAAAGAAATTCCAGCCGCCGCGGCCGGGATCGAACCCGCGTCTTTTGGGTCAGCAGCCGAGCACCATAGCCACTGAGCCACCGCGGCGGCTCCTCTCCGCAGCTACTGACCCAACAACATTAGTACTTGAACGCAATATGTTTCTACCATTCTGATATGCCTTATTCTGCCCATTTTCTCTTATTTACTGTTACCATATCAGCTTTCTCTTAGAATTCTACATAGCACTGGCAGTGTGTGAGTAAACAATAAAAACACTCGCCATGCTTCGAAATCTCGGGTTGATGTTTCACTGCAGGTGTTTTTCCTGGAATTGCAAAATAAACGTTTGCATGGCGAACGGGAATCAATAGCACACAAGTCTTACGCGACACCCGCAGCTGCGTAGCGTCACGTGCCTCTGACGGCAGAAAAGGCTGTGACAACACACATGACAACAGCCCTTTAAAACCAAGAGGTCATCTACTATTCTGCTGCATCCATTTCAACATCATCCATATTGTTTTACGAAGGCCATAGCCCATAGATGTCTTGTGGCCCTTTGTTATGGATGCCAGTGGAACCTACGAAGATTTATTTTGTAATATTGCTTGCCGTGGCTACCGCTGCTAGTCATCAAAATATTGTTCAGGGTTGTGAGAAAAGAATAACTACAAAACAACGTGTACAACTCTGGAAAAAATGGAAACAAAATATGATATCTGTAAATGTCAAAGATATAGAGACTTTCCACATTCGAAATAGTACCTCGTAAAAAAGAATCGCTAGGCACCATGGCAGGGCGGCAAAAGGGTGCGTAGGGGTGAAAAAAGCAGTATGAGTGTGCCAAACACGTTCGAGCGCGGTTGTCATTGTCGGGGCATTTATCCCCCTTCCGTGACTAACCGCCTCCTTCTGCCACAATGCGAGGAAGAGGAGGTCAAGGTAACGCAGAGAGGAGGACCAGACCGTCTCAGAGGAGCGCTTTTACGCTTCCACGGACAAAAGGAGCCGCCCTGGTGGTTGAACTAACATCTTGTCCAAGATGGCCGCCGTGGTACCCCCCCCCTTAATATACGAAAACAGCATGGCCTATGTGGGCAGCTGCAGTGAAAGGCTCCAGATTTATGAATAAACAGAACGTACACAAAGAATATATAAATTGAAACCCTCACATCTTTAACAGAATCTGGCAGTCGTATACTAAGTATGGGAGGCTATGTTCATGACTTCCACTTTTCAATGCAAGTCGAACGAAAATAATAGCAAGTTATGTACAAGATCTGACTCGATGTATTCTTTTATGGTCGACATATACGGTGAAGCTATTAAATGCAGCTCTAGACTTTTTGAAAGAAAGCCTGCATATTAGGCTCTTGAACAATAATGTTTAGACGAACAGTTCCTACTTCAACCTGCAAGTCGTGCACTGTGTCCTCCATGAAGCTAACGCCTTGTCAGCAGCATACATTTTTGTTTCTGAATGGTTTCAGATGGGAGATCATTTACAAAGACTGAGAAAATGAGTTGAAAAACGGAGCCCTCGGCTACGCTAGCAAGTAATGTTTGTGCATGAAAAATTACAGTTCTGATAACACTCAGCTTACAATTCAAAATATAGCTTGTAAAAAGGTCCAATAATTTCTGTCTGCACCAATAATTATACACCTAATTTAATAACATGTGCTGACTGTTGGTATAAAATGCCTTTTTGATATCCAAGCATATCACTATTTCAACCTTGTTGCCATGAAGGGCAGTGTTAACGAGCTGTGTTCAAGCAAGAACAATTAATGTGGGCAAGTGATGCGTTAAATACCCATGTTGGCTGGGGTTACCAACACCGCATCTAGTCAAAATTTCTGATATGATTATGAAGTGATTTCCCCAATATTCCATTACTTACGTTTAGAACTTCAATAGATGTCTACCTACTAAGCTCAGCATGCTGTCCGTTTTTACAGATAGGAACTACATTCAGTCTTTACCCTGTCTCGATATAATGCGCACTCTAAAGAATTTTTAGCGTTTAATCATCTTGGCAATGCTAGTATCAAGCCCCGATTTTTTGCATGGGGATACGATACTTAATAATTAAATAATTACCTGGCTATTTTATATTGAAGGAAAAAATCAAAATGAAGGTTAGCTCAAATGGGGCGCCATTTATAGGGCCATATTGTCAAGCTAAGGTGGACCCAATACTATCAAACTAGATGCTAACCGAGCTAAGAATCGCATCTTCAATTACAACAGGTAATACAGACCTTTTCAAAAGAAGTCAATGGGCGCCATCATATTGGGCACTGGCCTATGCTCGTAGTACAGAAAAGAGTTGAGGATTAAGCTCCTCCACTTCTCCATACACAGCCCACAAGACCTGCTTTCCCGGGGGTCATGAAAAATTCTATATGCTGGCTTAAAGGGAAGCCAACAACACTGTTGAAGCTATCCCTAACTTCTTCGGCATTTTTCTTGGTTTGATGCATTAGAAAAGAGTGACATTCCTTTTGCTCACCATGGTGACCACACTATATGTAGCAGAGGTGAAATTTTTTCACTCATGCTCACGTCATATGGTATAGTTAGTTAGTTAGTTATATGGGGTTTTATGGCGCATAAGCAACTACGGCTATCATGCGCCAAACACAAGGTTAGATGATGTTATGTCAAGTGTGCAGAGGTTACATTATAATAGGTTTAAAACATTGGCTTTCTTTAGAAACTTACAAACAAGTGAAAGCTCGACAAGTGTTTGCTCGCCTAAAAGCAATGCGGGATGAAATGGAATGTGTTCATTGTAAAATACCGTAAAAATTTTTTTACGAAGTTCTTCGAGATGCGAACAGGAAATTAAAATGTGATTTACTGTGAGCTCCTCACCACACATTTCACACACAGGTTTGTCTTTTTTGTTAATAAGAAGTTATGGGTGATGTGTGTGTGACCTATGCGTAAACGACATAAAATTACTTCGATAAAACGCTCTTTATGACGGCATGATTTCCATTCTTTTAAAATGGGCTTTATGGTATGCAGCTTGTTGTGTCCTTAATTTTCCCAAGAAGCTTGCCACTTGGCTCTTAGTCTGCTATGCACTAACTTAATCCCTAGGAGGCAAATTCACATGTTTTATTTCCATGGTTCTGGTTTGTGCAGCACACATGTCGGCTCTCTCATTGTCCCTAATGCCAATGTGACTGGGAACCCAGCAGAATTTTATAACATGTTTTTGTGTTGTGACCTTTACTATGTTGTGTATGATGCTTCCAATCAGTGGCTCCGTGGCATTTTTGGAGTTTAATGCTGTAAGAACGCTCAGTGAATCTGTATAAATGATGCTCTTTTTGATGTTTTCATTTGTTATTTTCTGTACCGCAACATTAATAGCATAGCACTCCGCGGTGAAAACTGTAGCACATGAGGGAAGTCGTACTGCATTTTCATTTTTTCCTTGTATTACTGCACTTCCCACATGAGCATGAGTTTTTGACCCGTCAGTATAAAATGCAGTGTAATTTCTGTATTTTTCTTGTAGTGCTAGATATTCTTGTATTATATGGTCGTGTGGTGTACAGGTTTTCCTGAGGCGTGTTAGTGGGACGTCACACACTGTGGGGAGAGTGTACCACGGTGGTAGCGCTTCGTGTCTTGGGGCAATATTTTTAATTTCGTTTAGTATGTTCAGAGCTTGGCATTTTTCTTCGAAGAGCAAGAGCAACGGCTTAATCGCGTTAGGCTTGTTGTTGAAGAGTATTCGGGATGGGCATTTCGTCAGAATTGGGTAACAGAGATGTTTGGGCTGAGACAGGATTTTGAGGATGTATGTACAAGTTAGTGCAGTTCTTCGATCTTCTAAGGAAGGTTCATTCGTTTCCACATACAGACTTGCTATTGGTGAAGTTCTGTAAGCACCGGAAGACAGCCTTAAACCAAGATTGTGGATAGGATCCAATCGTTTTATGTAGGATGGTCTTGCTGAGCCATATACTATGGACCCATAGTCTAACTTAGAGCGAACCAGAGAACGATATATATGTAACAGGCATGCCCTATCAGACCTCCAGCGTTTTCTTGACAGTAGTTTCAGTATATTGAGGGCCTGGGAACCTTTTTTCTTTAAGCTATTTATATGTGGTAAGAAAGTGAGCTTTTTATCGAAAGTTACTCCTAGAAATTTATGCTCTTGTTTGACAGGTAATGGGGTCTGGTTTAGATATAGTGTGGGGTCGGCCTGTAGGCCTCGTCTCAAAGAGAACAGAACCGCTACTGTTTTCTGAGGAGAAAATCTAAATCCGTTTCTATCTGCCCAGGTAGCCAGTTTATTTATTGTTATTTGTATCTGTCGCTCACAAGTAGGTATGCTGGAAGACGTGCATGCTATTTGGAGGTCATCTACGTAAACTGAATACATTATGGATTTTGGGATTACTTTTCCTACGGAGTTCATTTTGATGATGAATAAGGTCGTGCCGAGGATGCACCCCTGGGGTACGCCAGTTTCTTGTATAAAAGTGTTGGAGAAGGTTGCGCCTAGGCGGACTCGGAACGTGCGGTTGGTTAGGAAGTCGTTCAAACAGCTCAGCATCCTGCCGCGGATACCTAGGTCCGCTAGGTCACGGAGGATACCGAACCTCCACGTGGTATCGTAAGCCTTCTCCAGATCGAAGAAGACCCCGATACAGTGTTGCTTGTGGATGAACGCTTCCCAGACTGTGTTCTCAAAGCGAACAAGGTGATCGGTTGTGGAACATGTCTTTTTAAAACCGCACTGGTGTATATCTAAAAGTTGCCGGGACTGAAGTATGAAGGTTAGTCTGATGTTTAGAATGCTTTCGAATGATTTTGCTATACAGCTAGTGAGTGCTATTGGCCTGTAACTGGTGGGACTAGTTGGTGGTTTGCCAGGTTTTAGAAAGGGTACTATGATTGCTTCTCTCCATGCTTGGGGGATTTCTCCACTCATCCATATTTTATTGAAAAATTTTAGGAGAGCCTCTATGGCAGTCTCAGAGAGGTGAGCAAGCATGGCATAATGTATATTGTCTGGGCCTGGTGCTGTCTTTTTACCGGATGTTAGTACTGCGTTTAGTTCATGCATTGTAATAAGCTGATTGTAGTCTTCATGTATGCATGTTCTGAAGGGAAGTTTTTGTTTTTCTACTATTGTTTTGTGTTTTTGAAAGGAGTGTGTGTAGTTGGACGAGCTTGAAACTGTAGAAAAATGCTCACCCAATATGTTGGCCTGTTCTTCTAATGTTGTTTGAGTACCGGGTGTTGTTAGCATTGGAAATGTGAAAGGAGTAAAATTTCCAGTGAATTTCCGCACCTGCTCCCACATTTTTTTGGATGTTATTGAGCTGTTTATCGAGGATATGTACTGTTGCCATGATGCCCTTTCTGCGTTGCGTCTGATGTATCGTGCTTTTGCTCTTGCTTTTTTAAAGTTTATGAGATTCTCATGTGTTGGATATCTCCGAAAAATGCCCCAGGCTTTGTTTTGTTTCTTTTTTGCATCTTTACATTCTTTTGTGTGCCAGTATTTGTGATTTTGTTTTACTATTCCAGAGGATTGAGGAATAGCTAAATGTGCGGCAGCTAAGATACAATTTGTGAACTTCTCATTGATCTCATTGATGTCAGTATTTTCTAAAACTATGTTCTCTAATGTGGCTTGTGCACTAAAAAGTTGCCAGTCAGCTAAATGTAGCTTCCAACACCGTGGTTTTGTGGGAATAACTGTTAGCGAGGATGAAAGACTTATTACGACAGGGAGATGATCACTTCCATATGGATTGTCTAAAACACTCCAGTTAAAATCGTTAAAAACAGACGGTGAACTAAAAGACAAATCTAAAACACTCATTTTCCCCGAGGTTGGGGAGCAGTATGTAGGTTTATTAGAATTGAGTAAACAGACGTCATTGCATAAAATAAAATCCTCTACGAGATGGCCTCTAGCGTCAGTTTTCTCGCTTCCCCAAAAACATGAATGTGCATTAAAACCTCCAACTACCAGGTATGGCTCTGGTAGCTGCTCTAAAAGATCCTCTAAGTCATGTAGTGTTAAATTAAAGTGCGGATCAATATATAGTGAGCACACAGTGATGGTTTTATGGGCAACCAGAGTGGCTGCAGCAGCTTCGAGTCTTGTTTTTAGTTGAAGCTCTCGTGCCGGGACACCGTTTTTCACTATGATGGCTACGCCTCCCGACAGCCGGCTCGCCTGTACCCGATTGCGGCGGAAAACAGTGTAATTCTTAAGAAAGTTATTTTTTTGGGGACCTAAATTTGTTTCTTGTAGACATAAGGCGACAGGAGCGTGTGCTCCTAGTATGTCTTTTATGTCACTGTAATTGTTTAAAAGTCCTCTACAGTTCCATTGTATTATGAAAGCCATCTTAATTTTGTGTTTCTATAGGATGGAAAGGTAGATCAAGTTGTTGATGGCCCCGTGACTCGGGGCCTGTCTTTTTTTGATCGATCCAGAGAGCTCCGCCGACCGTCCGACGTGGACGGTGCGGGGCTGCCCGGGGCCGTGTCCATCGCCTCTGCGGAGGCGCTGGACGACCGTGCAGAAGGCACGTTCGCGTTCGAGTTTGACCTCGACCTGTGAGAAGAGGTCTTGAGGCCCGCCGACCCGGGGGTCTGCGCAGCCTGACTTGCAGTTGGCGGAGCAGCGTTAGCTGCTCTGCCTTGGGGCGCGGATGGCACCGCCACAGGCTCACTGCGAGTGACCTGGACGGGTGCCGAAGCCTGGTGTGGTGCGCCGCGCCCACGCACCACATCGGCGAAGTTTGTTTTTGCACTGAAGGAGAATGTGTTTGTTTGAGCATATCGCCTTCTTGCTTCCTTGAAAGAAATGTTTTGTGTAGTCTTGAGAGTAATGATTTCTTTTTCTTTTTTCCAAGAAGGACAAGCTCTGGAATAGGCAGCATGGTCTCCTTCACAGTTTGCACACCGCGGTGTAGCAACACATTCTTCAGTTTGGTGTTCCTTTGACGAGCATTTTGCGCAAGTTTTGCGGCCGCGACAACTCTGTGAGCCATGGCCGAATCTCTGACAGTTAAAACATCTTCGTGGGTTGGGTATATATGGTCTTACATTTATTTTCAGGTAACCAGCTTCAATGCTTTCAGGCAGTGCGCTGGTATTGAAAGTGAGGATCAGGTGCTTTGTGTCTATTTCCTTGTTATCCTTCCGGATCTTTATGCGCTGAACATTTATGACATCTTAGTCAGTAAGGCCTTCAAGCATTTCTTTCTCAGAGAGGTGGATAAAGTCGATTTCAGATATGACGCCTCGGACAGTGTTCAAAGATCGATGTGAAGTGACAGAGACTGGGATTTCCCCAATGGATGCAAGGTTTGAGAGTTTAGAGTGTTGGACAGTGTCACGAAGTTTGAGCAGTAAGTCACCGCTGGCCATTTTGGATACCTTGTACCCGAGGCCCAAGGTGTCTGTAAGGCACTTTGCTACTAGGAACGGGGATATCAGTCTTGCTTGTTTTCCTTCTGCTTCGCTATGGACAACATGAAATTTTGGGAAAGATAGTTTTCTTTTCTGAAAAAAATCATCTGCATCGTTCAGCCCTCTTTTGAGAGAGCGATCTGGTTTGGAAAATGGGGGAGCCATAAAATATTAATGTTTTTCGGTCATGGTGCCAGCCACCCACCATGGAGACCAACAAGGGGACGCGACAGGAACTTGCGAGCAAGTCCTGCCCACGCCAGCTGTACACCTTAACTATAACCTAATATGACCCAACTCAGGGTAGTTGGTCACACACGGTTAACCCTCGCCGCCAGGAAAAAGAGGAAAAACGAAGAAAAGAGGAGGAGACAGGAGAGCTGTAAGAAAGAGATAGGAAAGTGAAAGATAGAGGGGAGGATAGGAAAAGGCGACTGCCGATTTCCCCCGGTCGGGTCAGGCCGGAGGTGCCGTCTACAGGAAGCTGGGGCCAAAGTGGTGTGTTGCCTCCGCCGAGGGGCCTTAAGGGTCCAAACGCTCGGCATCGGCTCAACCACCAGGATCCCCTTTTCCCCGGACACGGCGATGCCACGCACGGCTAAGCGCGGATGCTCGGGTCCGTGGTGATGCATTGTTCACCATCATCCCCCTGCGGGGATGTCCCTGCGGATGCTCGGGTTAACCCCGTGGTGTCGCCACTCACCAACGTCTGCATGCTGCAGACGCCTCCCTGCGGGGACGTCATATGGTATAGTTTGAAGGAATCTTCCTTCTAGTAATACATTAGTCAATTTTATTGCATTCTTTAATTCAACTTGGTTTTATACTTTCTGGCAAATGACTAGCAACAACAATGATGTGGAGGTCTGGCGATCGCCATGGGCACTAATATCATTGTTGCCAAATTATCATCGGTCAAAGTGTTGGCAGTGGCTGTTACAGGGTTCACTGTGTTGTTAAATTAAGCATGTTAAATCATTCTAAGAGAAACCTGCAATACTGCTGTGCATCTGAAATATAAATATTAAAATCTCCAAAAATAAGGCCCAAAGGTTCAGAGGCTGGTACATGGCACCAAATGTTACATCGAATTGGAGGTTCTTATAAGTACCTCAAGGCATGTGTCACTAAATGAACACTGCATAGATACTGAAAAGCAATGCCCTCTTATGAATAACACTACTACACCATATCTCACTCATGAATCACACAATTGTGAAGAAAACGTACAACTGGGTGTAAGAATAGCTTCACTGTCCCTAAGCAAAGCCAGGTTTAACTGAGCACTCAAGCCAAAAATAAACTTCTGGTCCTCAATGGACATTATTAACCACTGAGACTGTTACAAATAATACGAATATTGCTAAATAGCACAGAAAAGGTACTCTTTGTTATGAAATAACAGATCAATCCCAGAAGAAGTAAAACATAACTTCAGAAACAAACACTACAAGCCATTAGCACACGAGATCTTTGCAGTTTGTGAGGTCATCGTCCCAGCAAGCATGCTGTGAAGATAACTTCTGTTTTTCTCATTCTTTATCACTTTCACCTGGCCAAACCAACAGCCTTTATCTCTCTTACAGGTGACTGTTTTGAGCCTACCTCTAGACCCTCATGAGCTTAATGAACTGTACTAAAACACAAATAAGTATCCACTGCTTCAGGGTCCTCACTGGACCATCATTATATTCATTAGTCTGAATACCATGCAAAAACACTTAACTAGACTAATACATAAGGCGTACGAAGTAATTGAGTTCGGAGGGGCATCAGCTGCTCCAGAAAGGCAATGTGCGCTGGTCACACTCCAGGCAGAACAAAAAGCTCCCACATCGTCAACTATGTATGGAATCTATACCCATTAAAAAAATTGCCGTGTCTTGATAGCAGATTATAGTTCTCATACAAAGTACAACAAAGAAATGGCACTAAACAGTGTAATCAATTCTTTGAACCTGTGAGAGCATTATACTAGCCTTATCGCCTACTAAAGCAATACACAGCTGAGCAAGTGCCACTGTTCACAGCACTGCCCCTGCAGCCCAAGTCGTGTTATGTTGCTTCAGCATGCCTTACATGCCTCACCAAAAATAGACTGTGAGCCATGTTGTAATACAAAGCTCTGCATTCCTTTAACCCCCTAGGGATTCTCAAACATGCATATTTCAGTACATGGGTGGGCACACTACTTCACAACAGATAGCTTGCAGCGGTGTCACACCATTCACTCTGATGTTGAATCAGGAATGTGGGGAAGTAATTTTCATTCGTGCAAACTGCTTATTAGCACTAGCCCCGATGTAGCTTGGTGGGTGCTATGTAGCCAATCATCGTGGTGCCACTGACATCATACACAAGCCACCCAAGCCAATGTTGGCTCAAACATTGTATCATATGTTGAAGGCCTGGCTATTATGCCGTGAAAAAGACCTCCGGAGCACACGTTACCACTCATTTGCAATGCACTACCCTGAATAATGATGCCCAACCAAAACCCACACTGCTTTCTGTCCAGAATCCACACACAATGCAGGCATTGACTGTTTAATGTAATTTCTGTTTCCCTACCGATTTTCACAGCTTTAAACCACCTTTGTGCCTGCCCTGTATATCAATAATGATTACTCGCTTACAATGGAGCCTATTCCTATTCACACAAAATCTGGAATATATGAACATGAGAAAACTCTCAGCTACTGTACTTTGCATGTACCATGCCACAAACGTACTCTGAATGCATCCACATGTACCCAGACCCAATCTCTTCACTAAAACTGACATCCAACAACTGAGCAAACAATGGTAAGGACATGAGGTCCCTCTCAGGACATACGTATGAAGGAAGCTAAGAAGCTTCCTTCACACGACATCACACAAGACAAAAAAAAAACCTACAAATTTTTCACTTCATTTCCTGAATGCCTTAACCCAAATCTTTGCACTGCTCTCCTTCAAATGGTAGTGCCATAAAAAGCAGCAGGACACGTATGTGCACCACACAATACCAAATGCAATACCAAACTAAAACTATACATTGTAGTGGCAACTGAGACTCACCTTTCAATGCTATACAGCTCAGCAGTTCTCTTGTGGTGGCAGGATCCATGCTGCACGCTCCTAAATGAATGCAGACATACGTACATCCATTAGGCATGCATTGTTTGGGATACCTGACCTAATGGCAGATGGCAAAAAACAAAGTAACACTAAAATAGCCTATTAAAACAGCATTACATTCAGCATGATAAGCTATGGGGCACCAATAACAAGCAACACCTAAACTCCTGTAACGCACACAATAAAACTGAAAACAGATGCGCGTAACTACAGGTACACACTATAACTATGATGGCCCCTTCAAAGTTCAGCAATCTCTGTGACAGCTACACGAGACCAAAATGTCGCCACGCATTGAGCATAACTCCGCCTGTATAAAACAGCTGAACCGCAATGTGGATCATGAAACTGAGAAGTGCAGTTCGGTTGGTTACAGCCACAGGAAAAACTTGGCAAGCGTCACCTTGACTTTAGGCGCGCAAAACACGTTATGGCAAAACATCAACATACTCAGTCCTGACCCACAGAGCCAATTAGGATCAATAAAACTTTTTAGCTGGGCTAGTTAGTGATACATACTTGAATAAAAAGGTAGCACAAAAAAACGACCATAGGGGGAAGACACCACAAAAATGAACATAACTCAGCAATAAAGCAAGCCAAAAATGCAACTACGTAGAGCACATAATAGCCTGGTTACAATATCCATCACACAGACACTTGCGATCCTCATTTAACTCGGTCTGCATTAAGATTTTCCAGCACGTTCGAAATATCCGGTGCTATAGAGGCATTTTCAATACTCAATGAGAAGTTTCCCTCCCATGTGTTAGGTGGCGGCAAATTTTCCATCGACAGCCATAACATGGTGATGTCCGGCGACACTGCGTAGTCGGGTGCAGCGGCAGCCAAATCTGTAGCCAGACGCTGTGATAGCAGTTGGCGCCAAAATCAAAAGATTTGTTCTCACAGCTGTGCAGTTTATTATCAGAAAAAAAAGAAACGCCAGACTGCTCTCAAGACGGTGGCGGCTGCTGACCTTGAAGCCGAGATTGAGGCAGCTAGAGGAGAGACAGTGTAAAAAGGCAGCTGTTTTTTTTACGAACGGGTGGTGTGTCGCAGCTGCATGCAAATCTACAGTCCACCAGGACAGGTGAATGTACAATCGCATCAAAGGCAGGTTCGAGAACACCCTCCCCCACCTCAGTGAGCGGTTCTCTAAACAGAGTTTCTGTGTGATGCCGTTGCGATGCATAGTCGAAGCTTGCTGGCCCCTGCTGAAGTGCATCGACACAAATATGCTGTTGGCCATCTCTGTTGAGAAGCACGTTGCAGTGGAGATGCACAAGCTGTGCTCCTCACAGAGGATAGGTCTGTTGCCAATCTTTTCGGCCTGGGGCGATCTACTCTCAACCCCATCTATCAGGAGTTTTGTGACACCATAGTGTGCCTACTCAAGGACAAGTGTATCAACATGCCTTCTCCAGACGCAATGGGCGACCACATTAGAGAGTTCAGTGCCGTTTGCAATTTTCCACAAGCGATGGGTGCACTCGACGGGTGCCATTTTCCCATGTAACCACCAAAGGAAAACACATAAGACTACTACAACTACAAAGCCTGGTCAGTTACCTTATACTTGGCTTATGTAGAGCTTACATGTTGCAGCCAGAAAGGCAGCACTGCAACAATACGAATTTGCTAATGCAAAAGTCTTAGTTCACAACTCCTTGTGCTCGTTCATGATTTGTGAAGAATTCTTTTAACTCTTACAGGCGCTTTTACACAATTGCATAAGTGGCAAACTTACATCTTTTTCTGAGAAACTGGAACACTTAACAGTGATTTCATTATTTCAGTCAAATTGAGCACCCTTCTTGTTGCAAATAAGTTGCTTTTTTGTACCATGTAGCAAATGCAGTAAATAATATTTCACATAAGTGTGAGCTAGGTAGCACTTTGTCCGCCGTTTTCGTGCAGCAGATTTTGCCGTGAGTGAAAACATTGTTTTTGCTCAATTTCGAGCGTAATGCGAATCTTCGAAACACAAAGTGATTACACGATCCCTAAGGTGTTTACCTGACACACGAGAACATTTTGATGTTACTATTTCTATCAAATCTGACACTTCGTACGAAATTCTCCACATCGTTTAAAACCTTACGTGCTGGCCTTTCAATTTTGAAAACTAACAAATTCCCATCCTCGAGGCCTGAATATACTACTTAGGTAAAAAAATAACTGATTTCAGTCAAAACAAAAAAGGGCGCCTGAAAGGGTTAATGCTGTTTTTTTTTGACAGGCACAGCATTGTGCTGCTCCCCTCCGTACACCACCAGTGCCACTTTTGGTACACAAATATTGGCTCACCAGGGTGCTGCCACAATGCCTACATTTATCAACACTCCCTGCAGGCAAAGTTCATTAAAGGGCCAACATTTCAGGCTCCAGCTGTTGTCATCAGTGCTGTGCCTCCACTAATACCCTGAGATTAGTTAGTTAGTTATATTGATTTTAATGGCGCAAAAGCAACTGAGGCTATGATGCGCCAAACACAAGGTTAGAGTTTTTGTTAAAGGTGAAGCTTTCTATACTTAGAGTTTGTTTAAAATGCTTGCTTCCTTGAGAAACCTAAAAATACATGAGATGTCAACCAGTGCTCGATCACCTAAAAGTAACATGGGGTGTAATGGGATGGTTTCCCTGTAAAATGTTGTAAAATATTTCTTTCTTAGCTCTTCTAGCTTTATACATGAAATTAAAATGTGGTTCACTGTGAGTTCAGCACCACACATGTCACAGAGAGGTTTGTTTTGTTTGGTTAGCAGAAAGTTGTGCTTGAGGTGGGTGTGTCCAATGCGGAGCCGACATAAAATAACTTCGGTAAAACGTTCTTGATGCCTACACGATTGCCATTCCCCTAAAATGGGCTTAACAGAATGTAATTTGTTGTTTGCGTGCTCTTCCCATTCTGCCTGCCACTTATTTCTGAGTTTACTGTAGATAAACTTTAAACAATCCCTGTGCGGTATGTTCACTTGCTTTATTTGGCCATTCCGGGCTTGTGCAGCACATACATCTGCTTTCTCATTACCTACAATTCCAACATGGCTAGGAACCCAGCAGAATTTAATGTTGTGCTTTTGTTTTGTGATTTTAACTATGTTATGTATGATGTTTCCTATTATGGGTTCAGTAGCATTCCTGGAGTGCAGTGCTTTGAGCATACTGAAGGAATCGGTGTAAATGATGCTATTTTTGATGTTCTCTCTTACTATTTTTTCTACAGCTATGAAGATGGCATAACACTCAGCAGTAAAAACTGATGCGCATTCTGGTAGTCGCATTATCTGTTTATTTTTTTCTTGGATTACTGCACTTCTGACATGACTTTCTGTTTTTGAGCCATCGGTATAAAATTCAATGTAGGTGTCATACGTTTCTTGTAGTGCAAAGAATTCCTGTAATATGTACTCGTTTGGCGTTTGCTTTTTGTCTAAATGTGTCATTGTGAAGTCACATACTGAAGGCAGGCTGTACCATGGTGGCAAATATTCATTCCTTTGTGCAATATTCGGTAGGGCATCTAGTACTGTTAGCTCTTCACATTTATCTTCAAAGCGCAGTAGTAATGGCCTGATAGAATGTGGTTTGTTGATGAATAATCTTTTAGATGGGCACTTGGTGACAACTGGATGGCAGAGATGTTTCGGAAGAGAACGGATTTTTAAGACGTATGTGCATGTTAGTGCGATTCTTCGGTCCTCAAGAGCGGGCTCATTAGTTTCAACGTATAGGCTGGCTACTGGTGATGTTCTGTATGCTCCAGATGATAGGCGGAGACCAAGATTATGAATGGGGTCTAATCTTTTCAAGTAGGATGCTCTTGCCGAGCCATATACTATGCACCCGTAGTCCAGCTTGGAGCGCACCAGAGAGCGATATATTTGTAAAAGGCTTGCTCTATCGGACCCCCACCGCTTCCGTGAGAGCACTTTTAAGACATTGAGGGCTTGAGAAGCTTTCTTTTTAAGGTTGTTAATGTGTGGTAGAAATGTGAGTTTCTTGTCGAAAGTTAGGCCTAAAAATTTGTGTTCTTGTTTAATTGGTAGCGCAGTGTGATTCAGGTATAGACTGGGATCGACCTGTAGGCCTCGTCGCAATGAGAAAAGAACAGCTACTGTTTTTTGAGGGGAAAATTTAAATCCATTTTTGTCTGCCCAAGAACCTAGTTTATTTAGTGTGATTTGTATTTGTCTCTCACAGGTTGATATGCTGGAGGACGTGCATGCTATTTGTAGGTCATCTACATAAACTGAATACATTATGGACTTGGGTATTTCTTTAGCTAAGGAATTCATTTTTATTATGAAGAGTGTCGTGCTTAGAATGCACCCCTGGGGTACGCCGTTCTCTTGGGTGAAAGTCATGGAGAGAGTTGCTCCTAGGCGGACTCGGAATGTGCGGTTAGCCAGGAAGTCGTTCAAGCAGTTCAACATCCTGCCGCGGATACCTAGCTCTGCTAGGTCACGGAGGATGCCGAACTTCCACGTAGTATCGTAGGCCTTCTCCAGGTCGAAGAAGACCCCAATACAGTGCTGCTTGTGGATGAACGCCTCCCGGATGGTGTTTTCTAGGCGGACAAGGTGATCTGTGGTGGAGCATGTTTTCTTAAACCCACATTGGTGTTTATCTAGTAGTTGCCGAGATTCAAGTACGAAGGTCAGTCTAATGTTTATTACACTTTCGAAAGATTTAGCAATGCAGCTGGTGAGGGCTATTGGTCTGTAACTGCTAGGACTTGTTGGTGGTTTTCCGGGTTTGAGAAAGGGTATTATGACTGCTTTTTTCCACTCGTCAGGTATATTTCCAGTTATCCAGATTTTATTAAAGAATTTTAACAGTGCCTCTACAGCAGCCTCGGAGAGATGTGCAAGCATAGCGTAATGCACGTTGTCTGGTCCTGGTGCTGTCTTTTTTCCAGAAGATAATACCTTATTTATTTCTTGTAGTGTGAGAGGCTGGTTGTAATCCTCATGAACACCTGCTCCAGATGGAAATTTTTGTTTTTCAGCTATTGCTTTGTGTTTTTGAAATGTGCTTGTGTAGTTGGATGAGCTTGAGATCTCAGCAAAATGCTCGCCCAGTATGTTGGCCTGTTCTTCTAAAGATGTTTGTGTCCCGGGTGCTGTCAAGAGAGGAAGTGTGAAAGGGGTATGGTCACCAGTAAATTTACGCACTTTTTCCCACATTTTCTTTGATGTTGTTGAGCTGTTTATTGAGGAGACATATTTCTGCCAAGAGGTTTTTTCTGCATTTCTTCGGACATACCGCGCTCTGGCTTTTGCCTTCTTAAAGGTAAGTAAGTTCTCTGCAGTGGGATATCGACGCAGAGCGCTCCAGGCTTTGTTTTGTTGTTTTTTTGCTAATGTGCATTCTTTTGTCCACCATACTTTGTGTTTCTTTTGTGCAAGTCCTGTTGTTTGTGGTATAGCGAGTGTTGCGGCCGATATTATGCATTCAGTAAACTTCTGATTAATTTCATCTGTGCTAAGGTCGTCACAAAATTCCTTTTCCAGAGTGGCACTTTTTGTAAAGAGTGACCAGTCGGCAAGCTGAATTTTCCAGCGCCGTGGCCTTGTGGGGATGATTGGAGTGGATGATGAGAGCCTGATGACGGTAGGTAAGTGATCGCTGCCCATGGGGTCATTTAAAACATCCCATTTAAAATCGTTAAAAAGTAATGGTGATGCGAAGGCTAAATCGAGAGAGCTCATTTTTGCTGAGCTTGGGCAGCAATATGTGGCTTTTCCCGTATTTAAAAGACAGACATTATTCGAAAGTATAAAATCTTCGATTGTTTGGCCTCTAGAGTCGCAGCGTTCGCTTCCCCAAAACGGAGAGTGAGCGTTAAAATCGCCAACTACCAGAAATGGCTCCGGCAGTTCATCGATCAGGCCTTCTAGATCTTGGCATGTTAATGTGATGTGTGGGGGAAGATATACAGAACATATTGTTATGGTTTTGTAGCTGATGACGCTAACCGCAACCGCCTCAAGTTTTGTTTTCAGTTTGATTTCTTGAGCCGGGACGCCGCTTTGGATGATGATTGCGACGCCTCCCGAGAGTCTACTTGCATGTTCGCGATCACGCCTAAAAGTTGTATAATGCTTTAAGATATTTGAATGTTGGGGACCAAGATTGGTCTCCTGGAGACATAGAGCTAGAGGCATCACGGACCCTAGAATATGTGTTATATCACTGTAGTTCCTTAACATTCCTCTACAGTTCCATTGAATCGCAAATATCATGTTTGTTTTTTTGGGTGTGAATGGAACTGAAGGAATTTACTGTTCTGGGCCCGTTACCAGGGTTTTATCTTTTCTTCGCTCGTGAGAGCCGGTCCGCCGCCGTAAAGCGGGCGGAGTGGTAGTTGTATCCATCACCTCACCAGAGGTGCTGGAGGACCGCGAAGCCGCGGATGTGTTGGTGTCAGGCCTGCCCCGACGGGGGGAAGTCCTGCGGGATGCTGGCCCATGGGCCGGCACTCCCTGGCTTGGAGTTGGCAGAGCAGCCTTGGCTGTCTCTGCCTGGGGCGTTGATGGCACTACCACAGGCGCGGTGGGAGTGGCCGCGGCAGATGCCGGAGTGCTGCGTGGTGCACCGCCCCTGCGCGCCACGTCAGCATAGTTTGGTTTGGCTGTGAAAGAGAATGTATTTGTCAGTGCAAAACGCCTTCTGGCTTCTTTGAATGAAATGTTTTCCTTGGTCTTAATGGTGATGATTTCCTTTTCCTTCTTCCAGGACGGACATGCCCTGGAGTACGCAGCATGTTCTCCTTCACAATTAGCGCAGCGTAGAGCTGCGTCGCATTCCTCAGAATGGTGTTCCTTCGACGCGCATTTCGCGCAAGTTTTGTGGCCGCGGCAACTCTGCGATCCGTGGCCAAACCGTTGACAATTAAAGCACCTTCGGGGGTTAGGGATGTAGTGTCTTACATTTACTTTGAGGTATCCAACGTCGATGGTTTCGGGCAATGTGCATGTGTTAAAAGTCAGGACTAGGTGTTTGGTATCTATTTCTTTGTTGTCCTTGCGGATCTTGATTCGATATACATCAATGACATTTTGCTCGGAAAGCCCTTCCAGCATTTCTTTCTCGGTAAGGTGTAGAAAATCATTTTCTGAGATGACGCCACGGACAGTGTTGAGGGATCGGTGTGCAGTGATGGAGACAGGTGTGTCCCCAATAGACACTATGTTACAGAGTTTGGTGGTTTGGACATTTTCTCGGCGTTCCAGCAATAAATCGCCACTGGTCATTTTGGATACTTTGTAGCCGGGGCCCAAAGCTTCTGTTAAGCACTTCGATACCATGAAGGGGGATAGAATTCTGGCCTGTTTATCTTGAACTTCACTGTGGATGACATGGAATTTGGCAAATGTTGGTTTCTTTTTGGAAAAAAAGTTCTCTGCTTCGTTCCGCACTCTTTTAAGAGAGCGATCAGGTTTGGAAAGGGGGGGAGCCATAAAAAATTGATGTTTTTCGGTCATGGTGCCAGCCACCCACCATGGAGTCCAACAAGGGGACGCGACAGGAACTTGAAAGAAAGTCCTGCCCACGCCAGCTGTACACCTTAACTATAACCTAATATGACTCAACACAGGGTAGTTGGTCACACACGGTTAACCCTCGCCGCCAGGAAAAAGAGGAAAAAACCAAGAAGGGAGGAGGATACAGGAGAGTTGTAAGAAAGGAGATAGGAAAGTGAAAGATGGAGAGGAGAACAGGAAAAGGCGACTGCCGATTTCCCCCGGTCGGGTCAGGCCGGAGGTGCCGTCTACAGGAAGCTGGGGCCAAAGTGGTGTGTTGCCTCCGCCGAGGGGCCTTAAGGGTCCAAACGCTCGGCATCAGCTCAACCACCAGGATCCCCTTTTCCCCGGACACGGCGATGCCACGCACGGCTAAGCGCGGATGCTCGGGTCCGTGGTGACGCATTGTTCACCATCATCCCCCTGCGGGGATGTCCCTGCGGATGCTCGGGTTAACCCCGTGGTGTCGCCACTCACCAACGTCTGCATGCTGCAGACGCCTCCCTGCGGGGATAATACCCTGAGATGAAGCGTTTCCCCTCAGAGCAGACTTAATGTAACCCGTCAGCCATAGCATCCAAATGAATGCCGACATGAAATGGTTAAATTACCGCTTTTTGAAAGCTAGAAGGGCGGTGGAGAATGCGTCTGACACAATGAAGGCAACATTTAGGTTCTGCATGAAGACGATGGTGTGCAGCCTAGATACAGCTTCAATGGTGATTCGCACCTGCTGTACGCTGAATAACATCTGCGAAACATTTGGAGACATCATGCGAGACTGGACCTCTGATGCAAAGGTTTCCGAGGCCCTGTATGAGGTGCAATAGAGAGTTACAGATGCTCAAACCGAAACGGGTGCAGCAGTATGAGTTGCAATCCTAGAATCCTACAAGACGCGAGCATAAAACTGAGGTAAACAGTGCTATCCATTTACAATAACCACGTTTTCTGGCTGGCAAGTTGATGCATGCATTCACTTTCAGAAACTGTGTGAAAAGATGACAGCAGAACACACAGAAGATGCACATAAAATATGAAAGGTTACACAGGAAGCCTCTCTATAGGCTTAACTGCCAACACTTAACAAAACAAGGTATGTGTCACATTCAAAGGAACCAAAGCAAAAAGATGAAGGACTAGACAAAGAAAAACATTGGCTAGCTTTATCTTGTCCTTCATCTTTGCACACTGAGCCCGTTGTTTAAACATGAATTACCAACATCCCCACAATGCTATGCTGCTGCAGAATATATCCCCGGAAAAATATCACAAAGCGGTGCCAAATATTGCTAATGTACTGGAACAGCTGCAAGAAGCACAAAACAGCAAGAAAAATAAAATAGACTAAAATCGGAAGGAGTAACCTGAGATAATGTGACATGCATGTGGTTACCATAGCCTTGATTGAAAATCACTCTGGTACTGGAAAAAAGTGCAAAAAATGCAACAAAGCAAGAAAGAAAAACAAAACGATAGATAAAATCGGAAGGAGTCATATTAAATAATGCCGCATAACACAGTTACCACAGCCTTGAGTATCACAAATCACTGCACTGGTGCCAAAACAAATGCAAAAATTGAGCAAGAAAAAAAACAGACAAAACCTGGAGTCACATCAGATGATGTCATATTACAGAGGTCGGCACACTGACTCATGAGTGCACTCATATCATGTCACACTCATGTCTGTGAGTGTGAGTGAATGGTTGTGTTAGTGCAAGTGAGTGGATGCAAGTGTGGGTGGTCATGAGTGTCAATGAGTGGATGTGAGAGTGAGTAGAGATGAGTGAGTGTGGGTGGTCATGAGTGTGAGGGTGGATGCAAGTGTGAGTAGAGATGAGTGCGAGTGAGTGGATGAAATTGGAAATGAGTGTTAGTGAGTGGATGTGAGTGTGACAGAGATGAGTGGTGATAGGACATGAGTGATGAGAGAGAGAGAGAAAAACTTTATTGAGGCAAGTGTGTTGAACCCCCTTGGGTCCCTGGACCACTGCACGGTCCCACTCTATGTCGGAACGTTCATGTGGTGTTTGTTCATATGGAATCTTCACGTGCGTTTCCGAAGTGCGCGCACCTCTTATCGCCTTATCTGGCGATCCTTCATAGCTTCGAGCTATCGCTATGTACACGTGCTCCTTCCTATCTTCTGGCCACTCGGCTGCTTATAAATACGTCCTACACTTTTGAATAAACGTTCATTTTTCTGGTTCTACTGGCTGTGCGGCTGCTTCCTTGGTTCGGCGTTCTGCGGGCACGCTATGGATATGCAACAGTTCATGATGTCGGCACCCCGAAGCACCGCAGCAAACTGCGATGGCGGGTCCAGAGACGAGAGCACGACCTCCCAGTCCTCCCAACTTGATAACGTGGGCTGTCCCTGCGGGGGAGGATTAGCAGGGCAGCCGAAAAGGATGTGGGAGTGTGTGGCATGAGGGTCGCTGCACAGGGTGCATGCAGGGGAGGTGCCACAGTAGAGAGATAGCAGCTGAGGGGATGAGAGAGAGCGGGTCTGGAGGCATCTCCAGAGGATCTGTTGGGAATGGGTAAGGGAGGGATGTGGAGGAGGGTAAGTCCGACGGTCCAAGCGGGGCATTTGCGTCAGCTCTGCAAAGATGTGTGCCCGTTCTCTCGAGATGCCTGGACCGAGGCCGTCCTGTGCCCGGCAAATCAAACCTCGGGCCAATTTATCGGCAGCCTCGTTTCCTGGATTCCCTGAGTGAGCCGGCACACACTGGAGCTCTACCCTGTGTGGTAAATGTTTGGAGGGGGTGTTCAACAACTCCCAAGCAGGGGCGTGAATCCTGCCTCTCGTGAAGTTGAACAGAGCCGTTTTGGAGTTGCTAAAGATGTAGTTTGCATTGGAATGTACAAGGGCTAGGGCGATGGCGGTTTCCTCTGCCTCCTCAGGCGTACAGCCCGAGGGAAGGCGGTGTGTGAGGAGCTGTGCTAGGGCTGGATTGTAACCAACTGCTACAGCTTCATGCGCTGTGCACGCGGCGTCTACCCAAATGGCGTCCTGGGCTTGTCGTAATACTTGTGTAGGGCCTTAGCGCGAGCCATGTGGCGAGGAATGTGGTACTGGGAATGAACGTTCCGGGGAAGGGGTTTCACAATGAGAGGGGTGTGAATGTGTTGAGGAATGGCTATAAGGGATGTCTGATTAGCGGGAATGTTGATGCGAAGAGAAGCAAGGATATGCCTGCCAGTTGCGCTCGCGGCAAGTCTTAGGTACTGTGTCTGAAGGTGCGCATCTACTGGTTCCTGAAAGGTGTTATGCATGCCTAGTTCAAGGAGCTTGGCTGTGCTAGTGCTGCGGGATAGGTTTAAGGCTGCCTTGGTTGCTAGATGAATCATGGCGTTCACTCGCTCTGTTTCCATGCGGTTCAGCTTAAGATATGGGGTGGCGTATAAAATTCGGCTAAGTGTAAAAGCATGCACTACTTTCATGTTGTCCGCTTCGTCTAAACCTTTGTGCAGGGAGGATACGCGACATAGAAGTTGCAACACGGATTGCGTGGATGCCTTGAGTGTTTTAAGGGTATGATCGTTGCGTCTGGAATCCTGCAAGTAAAGGCCAAAGATGAAGGATGAGTGATGAGTCGACATGAGTTGGGGTGAGTGGTTGTGAGTGGACATGAGTGGCAGCAAACTTCATGTGATACTGAAGCTTGTCACATGTGTTTAGCTATTTTCATGTTGTTGACAGTTGAGGGAAGTATATATTCACTGCTGAGGACGCTCAAGGCAGCATGAGGCATCATGCCGGCGTCTATTTAGAACCTAAGGATTACACTGGAGAGGAAATGGCAATCTTTTATTCCAGTTCACCTTACTAGTTCACCGCTAGGCACGGGCGCAGGCCCTTCACGGGTGCAGTGAGCCATTACAAGTTGTGTCAGATCCGTTGATCGCATTTCGCACTGCCATTGCTAGAAAGGCAGACGTCTCTTGACACGCCTCCTACGCGGCTCGAGCTCATATATACAGTGTTCCAATGCTTGCTGCCGAAATTATTGTCAGCTTCTTGGCAGTAACTAGCACAAGGTGGGATCTCGAGCACTGCAGTGCACGCTTAGGTTTTTCTGTGCCAAGCCATGTGCATTGTAGAGCTCTGCTCTGGCCGCAAATTTTTTTACTAGGGCCGGAACCATGCAAAGAACCTGATCTACTTGGCCTGGCTACTCAACCACCCAAGCTAGGCTCAAGCCTGGAAATGATGCGAAAACCAAGTGTGCTTTTCGGTAACACCAGAGGTTCTCGTTTCTGTCATGTACTTGAAGGAGCACTGTGTCACAAATTAAGCATGTGGTTTTTATTTTTTGTATGCATAGCATCAGGCATGGTGACGCCTTCACACCAAGGAGACAGCCGAAGTGGTAGTATTTAATGTTTTAATCTGCTCCAGAAATCATTGTTTCGTGGCGATGATGAAGAAATGGTGCGGCTATTTTCGGCAGTGGAATGAGGTGGCAGCAAAAATGGGCGCACACTTTTTGATTGGTTGGCCGTACAGTTCAAATTAATTTCTTATATACTCGGGAAAGGGACCTAAAATACATTTCTGAGTGTTGTCACATTTTCATTCTAGAAAAAAAACTGCAAAAGAAAAGGAGTACGAGCGAATCAAAGCCAATAAGAATCAAGGTAGGGGCAACACAGTTTTCGTTTTACCTAAAAGTATTGAGCAAGAGAGTGCTGCTGTTCAAACTGCCGGTACTGATAAAGCAGCGAAGAAAAGTTGTCGGACGGACATCATAGCCAAAAATATGACAAGAGAACAGGAGACTGAGAGCGGGGAGGAAGAGTTTTTCATAAACATGTCTGAATGGTGCCGACATGTTGGACACTGGACTGCGCTTGAACAGGAAAGAGTTGATGACTAAGCTCCCCAATGCTCCCACTAGAGTTGAAAACAAAACGGTTTTTCTGTAGGGTCATGAAAAGGCTCCCGTCAGTGCCATGAACATGGAACTACACCGCTGGCAACTTGGGCTGCTGCGGGCTGTCCTGGGAAGTCAAGAACTGCATACAAGCTTCCACTGCATGTGTGCCAGGCGTGGTTCCAATTTGTGGTGGCCAATCTTTGGCACTGGGCAAGTGAAATGGGCTTGTGAAATACGATTTTGTTTTATCTTTGTGTTTGCAAAACTGTAAGGGGGCAAACTTCTATCTGGACACTCCAATTTCAGTAGTTCTACTCCCACTGATATCTGTACACCTTGAGGAATCCTTTGAACCGGACACTACGATTTCCTCTAAGAACTTGAGGATAGGTCTTTTTTCCAGTAAAGTTCCACTGTTTCAGTGCTCACAAGTTAGCTGCATACACATTCTTCCATGAGCGTTTCCTCTACAAACAATGAAGTGAACTATGGGAAAATAATTAGGTTAGAGTCACCTTATACCTTATCCAGTCTCTAAATTAGGTGCATTGTTAGCGCCCTCCATGCCCATGCAGATGCGAATGTGGTCTCTGCACGGACCGGCCTCAAGCAAGAGCACTGCACTGGTTTCTGAGGCCTCCTTCAGATGGGGTTTGTGTGCCGCGCAGACAACGCACTGCACGCACGCATATCCACAGATCGCTCATGCATACCTGCTCTGGCTAGACAAAGCCAGCCCTGCTCTTAATTATGCCCCAAAGAAAGCCCAAGAGTCAGTTCTAAAGGGACTAATAATGGCCACTCCCCTTTTGATCCTTCTTCTGCAGGGCAAAACTGTACTTGAGGCCCATTCCAGTCGTTACCCATTTCGTGAGGAACTCACTTGATCTTTTCGAAGATACTCTCTATTTCCAATGCCGCTAAAGGTATTCAGTCACCACTTGCCTCCAATGTATTCATGCAGATGAGAGGACACGTCATTGTCAAGGCAAACCCAACATAGGTACTGGACACCGTCAACGACCATTGTGGTAGTGGTTTATTATAAAAAGAAAAAGAAAAAAAATTAAGGAAAAGGCCAATTTATTATAGTTACTTAGATGCCGTCATAGGCATGCACACAGGGGGAGGGGTTGTGACCACCCTCTCTAATCATCAAAGGGGGCGCCAGGTCTGCCTATACCTTTACTTTGTCGGATCTGGCACGTCATTTTTTATCGTGCAGTGTTGCGGTCATTCAGATTTTCTGGCGATACAGGCAGCCGAAGACCCATGATGTTGTATTCCAAAAAATGTTTACTAGCTGGGTCACTTTGAGGCAACCTTTTCAGGTTCATTTTTGCAGTTAACAAGACAGATGTGTCATAATTTCTGTGGTTTAGAGAAAATGTAAATTCATTCGGAAGCGCGTTGGTGCATTCATGCCTCAGCAGCATGGGACTGCCTTCCTCTGCCGATCTTGCACATGAAAGTATAAACTACTGCTTAATAATATTTCGTACACATCGAAATTCCATCACACTGAAATAAATATTTTAAAATCATTCCTCATCTTTGCACTCCGTTTTGACCGCAAGGCGCCTAGGGGGAGAGGAGGTTGGGGATAAGAGGATGCTGCACTGAAACTTGGCTCCCCTTCATGAAGAACCCTACACACGCCTATGGAAATCATTCAAAAATGTTTCTAAGCATTTCAGCTGACGCTAAACAGACACTCATCGTCTCCACAGCAAGCCCGAAAGCACATGTGCGTAACATTGGTTCAGGACATGGAAGTAATGTGTGATGAGTGACCACTTCCTTCGGTCATTGAAACTGTGAAAAGTGGCCAAAGAGCCGGGCAGAGCCCCGGGCGACTCGCCACCACATCTGTGTGACCAAGACTATGCCAGAGGAGCCACAAGCACAGTCAAGGCAGTAAACCGTTCATCCTCCTGTTGTCAACAAACAAGAAAACAGTGAGTAAGCGTGAATGTGAGTGAATGAACATGGGTGTGAGTGAATGGTTGTGCGTGTGAGTGAGTGGTTGCGACTGCGCGTGGTAGTGAGTGCAAGTGAGTGGAAATGCGAGTGAGTGGTTGTGAATCTGAGTGGTTATGTGTGACTGGTTGTGAGCACGAGTATGGGTGATTGGTTATGAGTGTGAGTGGATATGAGTGTGAGTGAGTGGTTGTCACTGTGAGTGGTCATGAATGTGAGTGAGTGCGAGTGGACATCAGTGCAAGTGTGAGTGGTTGTGAGTGTGAGTGACATGAGTACGAGTGCGAGTGGGTGGATGTGAGTACAAGTGACCAAGAGTGTGGTTGAGCCACCTCACATCATGCCAAGGTATGTATATTGCATGTGGTTAACACTGCCTTGAATATCACAAATTGCTGCACAGCATCGCGCAGGCACTGAAGCAAGTAAAACAAATGTACAACAGCAAGAATGAAAAACAAAATCAATAAAACTGGAGCCACCATAAATACAGTCCAACCTCGTTATAACGAAGTCGCATTTTGCGCGGAAATTCGTTCGTTATATCCAATATTCGTTATAAAAGCATGCACTCAAATTCCCGCCGAAAAGGTCACTAATAAACCCAAGTAAAGAGTACTTTAAGATGGACAGCACAGGGTTGAAAAAATGCACTATCTTTGAATTTAACGCGTGGTATAAGCATATGAAACCTCGCCCTGCATTTCGTACTGGAAAGCAAGAGGAAACACAAATCGGGCTGCTGGCCAGGTGCGAAAACTATGTTATTTAAAAAACGACGTAATCTTCGTTTGGCGGCACTTCACACTGTTTGACAGGTTATAGTTCTCGACGAAATCAACACAGAGCAGCGCTTTCCCGATGTCAGCTGATTTGGCCACAGGTAAGTTCCCGAAGTACCCCCTGAACTTCCTGGCCATGTCAGCGGCCTCGCCGCTGCTGAGAGCTCGCACTTCGCCATCTTCACATGCATCGCTGTTTCTAGCATCATCTGCAGAAACCACCTGATCAGCAATTTCTTGGTCGGTCAGTTCGGGCGCCACAGCCAAGTTGTCATCTGCACAGATGAATTCCTCGAACGTAACGTTCGGAACCGCCAGCTGACGCCATGTCGTCTCGCCGAAATTGTCCGCTTGCCTCCCAGTTGCATGCGGAAGCTTTCTGCCTACTTCTCGCAGTTCTCGGCGCCAACGGCTACTTCTTCGCCAGACATGATGTGGCAAACAATCCGATGGCGGTCATTAAATCGCTGCAGCCAGCCACTGCTTGCATGAAAGTCATTGTGGCCTCAGACGGAAGTGAGACTTCTCGCCTTAATTTAAAGGGCGGCAACAGACACAGGCAGGTTAGCAAGGCATCTTCAACATCCTGTCTTGCTGTCATTCTTCACAGCGCCTGCAGAGTGGGCGTTTGCAATCTTCTGCCTTGCGCTCAAGATAACCATCTTATCTAGATAGATAAGAGTGCTAGGCGCAACACCGAAGTCTGCGGCAATGACTTTTCCTTGCGCCCGCTGTCAACTGCCCTGAATATCTTTATCTTCATTTCAAGCGAAACTGCTGTTTGTTAAGACGCGTTCTGCTACGGCGTCTACAGATTGAACTGCAGAGATAGCGCGCACGGGGCGCGGGTCGGAAATTGCGACGGCGGGGGTGGCCGGGGAGCGGGCGCGGTTCGATCACGTGCCAGTCACGTGCTAGGCAGCCATTGATGCTAGATTCATTCGCTCTCCCTAGATGGCGTTGCGTGCGGAAGCGCGGGTGATTCAAACACATTTTAGGTGCGCGCGCTTCAAAAGATCAAAATTTAGCGTGTTTTGAGATTTTTTCCTACTTGTTTGAGCATTTTGAGCCCCGTGAATACAAAAACTGCTTCGTTATAACCGATACAGTGTCAAATTTTGAATTTTTCGTTTCGTTATACAGACAGAACTCCCTTAGAAATAAAGCATGTCCAACCAAACTTTTCTTTCACTTCGTTATACCCGATAATTCGTTGTATCCGTGTTCGTTATAACGAGGTTCGACTGTAATGTCATACTGCACAACCTTGAAGAAAACAAATAAAAAGTGTATGGCGTGACTTGCCGAGATGAAAGCAGGGGTAAGATATCGAGAAAACCGATGAGTCTGAAAACTAACACACACAGAACACCGGTAGGTAAAGTAAACACTGGCAAAACACAAACATACACCGCTGAAAAAATTGGAAAAGCCATGAAAATTTCCCGAGATAATGGCAACTACATTAAAACGAACTGTAATGAGCTGTGTGGTACAGTTGCCAATAAAATAGGTTGACATTATGAATCAATATGCATGGAAAGCATGTGGCTAAACCAGTGCCCTTAAAAAAATTCTTATAGTGATTCAAAAAACTTTGTAATTGCATTCACCATTTTTTCTTGCAGGGTGAAGAGCTGCTGCCTCACTTCAACCTCTCTGGCATGACACACTTCGAAGCTCTCATGGAACATCCTCTGCTCCGTGAGCAAAGCCTGTCTGAAGTCGGACGACGCAGTTGCCCGCATCCTTTTAGGGGTTTTGCTGCTGGAAGATGCCTCCCTGCCCCTCAGCTCCTCCGTCCTCAATAGCCGCGGACTCGGCTGCAGCACTTTCATCGACTAGACTGTTGTCCACGTTGAATGAATTCTTCAGAAGGTGCAAGTACGGGGCTCCCATCATCAGCACTGCTGGTGTCAGTGCCCATTGCAATGTCAAGAGTGATCTGCATCACATAGAACAAAGAAACAACAATTTATGATGTTTGCCTGCTAATGTCTTTGGTTCACAGATAGGTGAGAAGTGTGACATCATTTTTGTGCGTGTCAAACAAGGATATCTCCAGTTACTAGCTGTGAACTGAAGCAGTGATATTAGACGTATTTTGTTTCTGGCACACTTATATTCTTTTCCGATCTAGAGGAGAGAAGTTAACCTTTAATCAGGCTTTTCCAATACATTGGCAACGTTTCTTCCAAGGACATGATTTCTTTACTTACTGCCTGAGCAAATGCATTAAGGGGCCATCTATGGCAGATTCTGATGACATCATGACCACACTTGAAACGTAAGGTGGCCGACGCTTTGAATTAGGCGATTCTTTGCAGCGCTAAAAAACAAAATGACAGCACTAACAAATATATGACGCTGAGATGATGGAACTAGAGATAAACCTCACTATGGTTCAAATGCAACCTAGCACATGCTGTGAGCTATGCAACGTGCAGCAGTGCTAAAAGAGACTAGAAATGTCAAGCTGTTTGCATTTTGTATGTGGCGTCGCCTTGACCTTTTTATTTAGCATTGCAGCGTTCCACATATTTCATGACCACAATATCATAGCTACTCCAATACAGGCCACTTTTAAAAGTTCACGGTGATGTAAATGAAAACATGAGAAAACGATAGAGCACCACGTTTTTGGCAAGTGCCATGCCAATCTTAAATTTGATCTACATACCTGTTCTACAGTGGCTCCCCCAGTGAAACGGGCTTCTTGAACAAGGGAGGGGCGATTCATTGGTAAGGACCCCAAGAATGAATGGATTCAAGCGTAATGGGGCCATTGGATGGCGCCCAAGCCTGCTGTCGCTCAGTTTTTGTTGAAGTCCCTGAAAAGGATGGAAAGTTGCACAAGTTTACATACCTGCTGAATAACAGACTATTGCGCATTTAAAAGCGAAAAGAAAAGCCCGTACAAATGCCCCAAAAGTAAAACGTAGCACGCGAGCGGTGGCCGAAATGGGAGAAACTACATGCCAGTGCGCTCTATCAGAAGATGCTGAGAAAAGAGCAAGAGTGCGTCGGCACATACGGCTGACCCATCTCGATGATCTGATGCTCGCCTCATCGTCTGGTCGTGCGAACCTGTGCCGCTACCATCACTGCTCACCAGGGGTGCTTTAAGTGCTTCGTCAGGAATGTCACCATTTTCAATCAGCGTGAACGCCGTGGTTCGTGCTTCACTTGGCGACGAGTTTGTTGCACTATGGAGCATAAACGTTTCTGCATCGGTTTCACAAGGGCGGTCAAAATTTTGCTTGCCTAAAAGGAACGCATGAAAAAAGAATAGCATGGCTCCGTTGTCTTTATGACACTCAAGAGATCACCAATGGCACACGAAACGAGGTAAATGAAGACCACTTACTTCAGCACAAATTACCTTTCTTAAACTGGAGAAAACAAAGTTAAACAAATTTTCATAGAAAAAAAGGTTGTCTCTGCTAGAGTCATCCTAGATAGGTTATATTCTGAGCGTCTATTTATATCACAAGACAACGCAGCTAATACATGCATGCTTTTTTTTTTCATGCATTCCCTTCAGCCAAGCAAAATTTTTACCTCACTTGCCAAACCAATGCACTAGCTTTTAAACTCCATAGCGCAGCAAACTCGCCGCCAAGTGAAGCGCAAATCACACCGCTCACGAGACTGAGAATGGTGGCATTCCTGACGAAGCAGAAAGCGCATGCCGCTGAAGGCCAGCTTTCCTGCACGATGTGGGCAAACAATAAACCCTTGCTTGAAGCATTGGAAGCGCCCCTGGCGAGCAGTGACGGTAGCGGCGTGGCTGCGCTCGACCCGACGATAAGGCGAGCATCAGATCATCGATATGGATCAGCCGGATGTGGCGACGCCCTTTCGCTCTCTGCTGCGCATCTGCCTTGGAGGAAGAAAAATTTAGAGGAGAGGCCGTCACGTGACATTTTGTGAAGCCGGAAACAAGCTCGGCGGCAGCTTGTCCGGATGTTTACAAACATGTTTACATTTCGCAGCCACGCCGATTGTGCGCGCGTTTCAAAGCCAATGAAGGAGCATGCTATCGCATGGGAACAGGCCCCGGCGCGGGTGGCGCTTGGCTGCTTGCCGATTTAGGGTGACCTATACAGACGTTCGTCAGCGGAAAAGGTAATAAAGCGGAAATACCTATGTGAGACAGGCGGCTACTTTCAGTTACTGCTTCATACTGCGTCTTCTCCGCGCCATCTCGAACTGCTCGGCCGTGGTCACAATTAATAGCAGCCGGGAAAAATGCTTATCTCAACTCTTGCAAGCGCGGGAAATGAGCTTCGCTTTCAATTACTGCGGTGGCCCATCCTGACATGCAGAACCCGTTGTCACTTGTGGCTACGTTGTTTTCTGACGGCGGAGATTATGAGCCTCTCTGGCAGTGGCGTAGCCAGAAATTTTGTTCGGACGGGGGGGGGGGGGGGGGGGGGGCTCATGTTGCACCGCGGCGTCCTCATAGAATTTGTGGAGGGATCAAACGCAAGAATAATAACTGCATTGCCATTGAGAATGCCATTGTGCATTATATAAAGCTACTCAGTGTCTAGACAAGAGAAATGTGTACTTTTAAAAATAAAAGAATATATATTTGTATGTCTTAAAAATCGTGTTAACTGATACCAATGTTTAAATGTTTTTGCGTATTTACTAAGGAAGCAAAACATCACACAGTCTACAACTACATCAGTCCGAAACTAGCATAGCAGTGCATGCCACTGATATGAAAAACGTAAAGGCCATGAAATGAGCAAGTAGAGGACAAATATTTTAATGAATTTTTGTCGTTCAAGAACCTTTACATTTTTGTACATATGCAACGGCCAGGGAAAAATCTCAATGACGCTGTCCTTCATTCCAGTGTACTGCATAGCAGCAGCTGCCACCGGTCAAGTATTGCAAGTAATAGACCCTTTACAAAAGTTAGCGCCATCTAGTGAGAAAAACATGAACAGCGCACGGCGGCCATGTTTGGTTCAGTCCGTCCGCGCCGCCCGGAGTACTCGGAGGACAGTTCACTGTACCCGGAGAGTACGCGCCAAAGTGAGCCCTCGTCGAACTCGTGCACGCACAGTGAGCTTCATTGGAATTCCCGCAAGTTATTCCGTCATTTGTTGGCATCACAACAGTCGGTGCTAGCGCCAAGCTCCATTCGGAATGCCAGCATGTTGCTGCGTGCCTTTCTGCAGCCAGCGCAGCGTCGTAGACGCGCACGGAAACAAGGTGTGTATACGACCGTTCGTTTGCATTCTTGATCGGCTTTACAAGTGTCACTTGCAGCATGTCAGGCATTACGGCATGTACGTCTGACTGGGAGATAGCTCATAGAACACGATAGCGATCACCTGAAACAGCGAGGTTGTTTTGAGTGCAATGGAGCCTTGTGAACTTCACGAAAGCTTGTGCTGAGATGGAAAATGACACTGGAGGAGCAATACATGTGTAACGAACGCTAAACTCGAATAGATCCGTTGGAGCCTTTTGTACGTGGATTGCATTCGCCATTCTCTATTTGACTTATTACAAGGGCATGATTACCAAAGCTAGTTTTCAAACCATTGTGTGAAATTGCCGTGCATTGTGCAGATGGCAAAATGGTTGCCTAGGGCGCCCAAGCTGCCTGTTTCACGCTACAAAAGCGCCTGCCAAAGCCGCGGCGTCCTGTAAAGCAGGACATGCTCACATCCAGCCCGTTTCAAAAGATTTTATCGCCTGATGACGCGTGCGAAGTCCGGTACGCGTCCAGAGCGCGCAGCTCAGGTTTGTAGTCTGTGCCTATGAATTCTTGCCAGCGCGATCCACAAAATAACGAAGCTTGCGTTTCACTCTAGTGGGTTTTCTCGAATCCCATGATGGCTTCTTAGTTGACAGCCACCCGAAAAGTCAGTTGGTTTTGTAAAGATGACGATTTCTTGTTTATTTCCTCTTTTAGTAGACAATTCAAGCTTTAACCTCATATGCAAGAGCTGAAATGGGCGGCCTCGGGAAAAGGAAACTGTGCTGAAATGATAAGGAATTTTAAAAATCAGCTATCACCGCGCCATGCCTGCTTCGCGCAAGAGTTCGTGTGATCAGATTTTCCAGTATTGCTATAAAGTATAGCATCCACAGCTATAATGTGGTGCTTGTTGACAATACCTGTTTATTATTTGTGCAGGTCTCCTTCCATGGTTTCCCAAGCAACCCGGCTTTGAGAAAGAAGTGGATTATTGCAATACGCAGAGATGTGGGGAAAGACTTCACTATAACGCATCACACCACGCCTCGGCTCTCAAAATATGCCTCTAGCCGTCGCTGGCAGAAACCGTCAGGGACAAAAGAGAGGTCCCTAGACCAGGAAAGGACTTCGCTTGACATTGAAAATCCATTCCACGCACAGTACACTTGGCGACAACGTTACAAGCACGGACACAACGGCAGGCACTGATGGACGGACACGGAGCGGACGGACGAAGCGATCCAAAGATGGCCGCCACCGCGGGGTCAGGCGAGGTCAGCGTGCCTGTCACTGTTGCCAGACCTACTTTTGTAAACCCTCTATTGCACCAAAATTTTAGTCACAACAGCGAGCACATGAACAAACGAGGAATTCCGCAAAATATGCAATACAATTAAGTGCGAAGATAAAATGGAGTATTAGAAATGCGAAGATACAACTTGGCAACTTGAAATTTTGAATAAAACCACCTTGGCACAAATAATTTCACAAGGACAAAAAAGACGACGAAATTGTGAAGTTATTTGCACCAAGGTGGTTTTATTCCAAATTTCGAGATGCTAAACCAACTAGCCCGGCAACATGCCTTACTAAACAACTTGACAAAGGACAAAAAAGTGTCGCTGGAAACAAAGTCACTGTATGTATACACAAAACCTAGCAACAAGATATTTAAATACTCGTATGCCTTCACTACATCTACGTGTCTAAGCAAAAGTCAGTCCATATAATGTGTCAAACAAGGCAAATAAGCTCTTGTGGAACGTTCTAAAATTAAAAGATTTCATATACTGATCGCCTGAAAGCACTTAAATTACTTTTTTTTATGCTGTGCATCTTGGATCTCACAGTGTATTTCATGAAGCTTCCGAACAAACTATCCCACCTTAATGCAGTGCAAAGTACTGCCTTTAAACTTAAGCTTCCTGAAATGTTTTAGTATATGGCTACCCTCTAAGCCTTTCATGTCCAGCTTGCTGGCACAAGGCTTATATCTGAATGGCACTCTGCAACACTTTCTCTTTGAGAGCATAATGATTTTTGAGTGGACAACTGTTAAATGTGCTCATGAGGTTGTAAAAAAAAATCCTTCTTTGCTAAAATGAGTTTAGAGGTTCATGCATGAGATCCCTGGTCAAGGTATTGATATTGGGTCGTTTGCATGCTATGCTCGCATAAAAGTGTCCCACATACTGGCCACACTTTAATCACGCTCTCTGGTGGATAGCACAAACCACTCAGCTTTATGCTGAATGAGCGTGCACTTGTCTGCTTTCGGCTGAATCGTGAACAATGCTGCCATGCATGGTCACACCCCACCTTAGTGTTAAACCTGCCTTTTAATGCAGCTCTTGTTGCTGAGTGTTGCAATCTGCTTCAATGGCATATGTTTGGGAAGCTGGCTGTGTCAACAGTGCCTTCTGCTGCAGAAGTGAGGGTAAGAAAAATTCTGCAGTACTTTGCTGTTGGTCTTAAATACCATACTTATTTTCATAGCATGTTTTCGTGCAGCTGGTGATGCAAGGAATGCTTTCTTATACAGAAGTGAGGATAGGCAAATATACTAAAAAGTTTGAGTTCTTGACCCTAAATGGAAAATGTAATATCATAACGTGTTGTAATGGTAGACATGCCAGCAATGACTTTTGATTCACAACTCCAAGAGCCACTCACACAGGTGACAGAAACGGAGAGGGCCAAAGTGCATATAGTACACGGCAGGGGAGGATTTATCTGAAATTTCACACATGATAACTATTCTGAACACCTTTTATCTCAATGAAAAAAGTCCAAGAAATACGTTTAAAATGTGACTACCCCCTCTATCAACCCACCCTTTGTAGCATGGCAACATAGCATATTTCACATATCTACAGATCTAGTATTGTGCATAATATATATTACCGTAGCTTTTCAGACTTCTAGAAGTTTAGGAGTACCCAATGGCTGCAGTATAAGTTTCATGGTGTTGTGTATCATTTCAATACAGTGTTTCACGTTTAATACGCAGAGCTGCAGCTGTACGCACCGCTTTTCGCTACTTAGTGAAATACTAGGATGTAATGTCACTGCATAGTAGCACGCTTTACTTGTAATCGACTATACATAAAATGAAAGTCGATCTATTGTACGTAATATATGCATCAAATTATTTTTCAACATAACCACAGGCATCAATGAAATTCAGCGCACATGTGGATCCTCATTTCACTAAGTACTTTTTACCCCAAATAACACTATCACAGGACATAGGCACAATAAACACATGAGAAAAGGCCTCCAAATTCAGTTAGAGCTTCGCCTTTTTCGCACTTCTTGACCATGACATCAGATAGAAAAGCAATTGCAAACCTGCTACAGGAAACCGGTTCAAACACAGCGCGCGACCAGAAACACAGACTTGGCCATGATATGTACGAATACACCTGAACCCGGCACGTCCCAGAAGGTAGAGCTTGCTAGATGCTTCAAACGTTACACTCTTGAAACGGGGCGTGTAACAAAGTTTCTGTATACTAAGAGGAAAGTGAGCGCAGCTGCTTTCTTCAAAATATCGCCCTCCGCCAATGTCATGGCCCCCGCCGCTCACACAAACGCAATCGCGAAAAACAAAAATGACAGTTACACTAACACCAATGACAATCACTGGAGCGTTGCAAGAACACGCATAAGTATCAACAAGGTTTCGCTGCCAATGGAAACGGGAGCACGAATGGCACAGGCACACTACAGGCACACTGCAAGCATAGGACGCGAAACGTCCGCACAATTCGCCAACGACCTCTCTAGCGCACGCCATATTGAATCACTGGTGAACGAACAGTGCGAGTGCTCCTCAGTGAGCAGCGGTGGTCTACCGACAGCTCCGAGCAGTGACGCAGTAGACAAAATGCCCTACGATCGTGGTCGCCGAGCACGTTGAAATCCATGCACACAACGAGAGTTTTGAAGTGAATTCCACCTGAGATATGAGTGAATGGCACCAACGTCAGCTTGTGAGCACGATCAAAAATAAACTTGAGCAGTTGAGAAAAGTACGCCTACGCCGCACCGCAAATGCTACACTGCGGCCGTCTGCTACCGCCCAGTTTGCAAGCAGCAACTACGACGCCGTTGCTAAGCTGCCCCTCACGATCGTGGAAAAACCATGCGATTTCCTCCACACTTTTCTCCCAGGGTGTTGTGTGGAAAGGGCCTCTCCTGATTTTTTTCCTTCCTCCATGGCATCTGTTGATATAGCGCGCTGGCATGCAGTTTTTCGCAGCTCGACCGCCGCTCGCGTGCTCCGTTTTACTTTTGGTGCACCTGTACATTAGGAGCATATGTAAACAGAAACAAGCCTACTAGATTTTACATTCAGATGCCAGCCATAAAATAATTGGAGATGCAATGAATCAAAATTGCACGCCAATTGCAATAAAATTTACGCACGTGCTCTGCATTTCAGTGCGCATAGCTTCAATGCATTTCAGCGACCATGGGGGAGTGGGTAACGAAACAAAACTAATGTAGTATTGTGGGTTAAGTTCTGGCTTTTTTTTTTATTGCATTTTCTAGCGGCTGTGTTGTGCGTATGAGTACGGAAGTATCTCCTGCGACCCGGTCGAAATAACGCAACCGTTATTTGCACCCGTGACGTCGCATCCGGTTTAAAAAATGACGTCACGTCCGGCCGTCTTTTTTTGTTGTTTGATTCATGTTTGAGCCGAGCCGAGCATTGCTTGCAGTAGCTGAGAGTAGCTGTATGGCCGGTCTGTGGGTGCTGCGCGCGCTCGTGTTGCCCGTGAGCAATTTCTCTGTTCTTTCTGTTTTTTGGTATGCAAGTATTGAGTGATTGCCCGTTATCTGACATTCGGCATTCTGTTGTCAACTTCCTTGCACCAAAATATTTGCAGATCACCCAGGACTAGCACTGAGCCCGCTTGCACGGCAGTGGACACAAAGGCCCTAAAGGTGAGAGTCATCTGTTTTGTCATGAGTTCTCTAAAGCTCAGTGCAGTTCGACAGAAAAGAATATGCGCTCAGTATATTTTTGTACCTTTTGTCAGCCTGGACCAACGTAACTCTTGGTCATGTAAAACACGCATGATTACCAGCTTTAGCGTGCGCCCGAAAAAAAGGCGGGAAACTTCTGACAACAGCCCAGTTGAGCTAACCGTTTATGCGATGAGCTTTGTACACGGTCCGACTTTTTCTGACCCCGCTGCTAGGAAAGTGTGTCGAATACTGACTTAATGGTTCATTTTACAGTTACGTTGCTGTGAATCCATACAAGCCGCTTTCTGAAACAGGTGCACTAATTGCGGCGAGATAAGCGATTACGCTTTGGTGTCTGGAGTGCGTAAACATGTTCTTCTTTTAAATTTATTTTCATTTCAGAAAACACCACTTGAAAAACCGAAATGCAGTTTACTCGTATGCACGGACCATCCCAATTCCTGCTTCAAGTCCGGCGTTCGCTTGCTGGCGCAGAGGCTGAACAAATGAGACGATAAAATGCGGAAGCAGCAAAGGCTTTAAGGCACCACAGGGCGAGTTCTCCACCTTCTGTGAATTTTAAAGCGAGTGCTGTGCCACCTGCACTGAGCATCGGCTTTACATGGGGAAGGTGCTTGGACCCAGGTAGCTAACTAGCATGGAGCGCATGAGGCAACTGGAAAAGCAAGCAAGGCCTCTAAGCTTAAAGCCTTTTTACAGGTGATGCTGCAGAGACACCTGAAGGAGGTGAACATTGTGGACGAGGTGCTTGATACCCTTTGATATTTTGGAAGCTTGTGAGGTGCATAAAGCTCGCAAGGCACTGTTGCAGTGTGTGACAGGTAATTGTGGTAATGATGATTACGTGGCTATTTGCCTTGCATCAGGTGGGCGGTAGTTTTTCACCCTAGCCATCACATGGAAAGAAGAAACAAAAAGAAAACTTGGAAACATTCACTATTAACATGGCTTTCACCTGCAGACCCCAAGTGAACAGAGCCTGCCTGTATAGTGAACAAAGCAACTAGGCTGTCACGGATCTAGAAAATTATAATTTTGAAAGTGGGCTTCCTGCTGTGAAACTGGGAATGCTTGTGCCCCTAGAGACAAGCAGTGGCGAGAGGCTAGAAGTCATAGACGAATTTAGGTAGGACAGGTAGCTGAATGAGGGAGTAGTTCCCATATTTGAAGAACACATGGAAAGACAAGGACGAGGCATTGTTTGTGTTGTTCCTTCTATGTTTGTCTCTCTTTTTTTCCCACAAGTTAAAAGTAGATATTTGTTGTAGTTTCACTTTTTGAGGCAGCCAAAAGATGGACCACAGGGATGACCCACACAGCATTAGTGTTTTCGTTTCGTTCCTACTGTTTTTTGTATTTGCACCTCTTGACCTCAAATGCGGCATTGTCATCATCTTACATGATGCTATGCTGATAAAAGATGTGTGCGGAACACCTATGGGTGTGTGGCATTCAGGTTCAAGCACCAACGTAGGGCTTCCAGAGCAGTAGGAATTATGAGAGGGAAAAAAGCCTCAAGGATGTGGATGGGCAGTTTAGCTCTTCAGTTTGCCTTTTGTGAAAAATTCTGTGGCAGGAGGTTACATGTCAGCCCACCCCTTAATGCTGCCTTTGGGCCGTTGAGGTACAGATAAACTGATAAATAAACAACAAAAAGGAGTTCCTGCTCAAACAGTATAATTTGCAGCTTTGGTGGAGGATTTTCTGTGGCCCCTTCAGGGAGTGTTTACCCAGAAATTGTAGTTATTGCTTAATGCCTCTTGGTCCCAAGAACCCAACAGTTAATTGCCCTCATGCCTCTTGATGAGGGAATCAGAGGTCAAAATGATAATTTACCATAGCTATGAAAAGTAATGGCTGGGTGTATCTCCAGAGAGAACCGAGTTTATCTACTGGACTGAGTGGTAAGAATTTCGGGTTGGTTAAAATGGCTTAACATCATATCGCCAGATCTTGCATTGTTGGCATGTGTGATTGTTGCGGTGTGTGTGGCTGGTGAGCTGTCAACTTGGGTGTGACAAAAGTTGTAAGCTCAGCCAGAAATACCTGTGCTGTTTGATCTCTGGGCAAGAGCTTTGAGCGAGGCCACTGCACTGTGTCCTTGTTGCACATTTGGCTTTCGTGATGCTCCAACTTCCTTCTTCCCTCACCTTTGCTCGGAATGTCGCCATGGGACTGAGAGAAAGTGGTGTGATGCAATTAGAGCAGTGGCATGGCCATAAGATCCATCCGCACAGTACCACTTATAGGTTGTTCGCTGGTTTGGCACCGCGGTCAGAATTGAGGTGAGTTGTGAGTGGGCCACTGTGAAAAATGACAGTAGAGCAGCAGCAAACATGGCACCAATGGTGGAGAGCAAACTTTGATGTCTGTGTTGCCATTGTTGTCGAAGTTATCTGTGAGGCCATCAAGGGCACCACCTGTTCTGAATGCATCGCATAGCAGTAGATCAGAACTTCACTTTTATAGTTGGGTCATGGGCCTCACTGCAGGAGGTGTATCAGTCGGTTCAGATTTCACAGTGAGACACATCAAATTCAGCAACCTTACTACTCATATGTACAGTGAAACCTCTTTAAGGCGTACCTCGTAGCACTGCAGAAAAACTATACTCCGTTTTATACATCATGTGCAACGCTGAGAAGGCTACCGAAGTAGTCTGCAGAAAAAAATAAAGAGAGGTGTATCACTCCGTGCTGTTTTGTGGCCATGTGGTCTAACGCGTCGCTCCGGAGAGTTGACAGGCAGTGGGGGTGCGTGGGTTCAAATCCCGGATGGCAAAACTTTTTTTTTCGCACATTTTTTTTTTTCACCGCAAGATGAATTTCGCGTGACTTGAATGAGAAAACTCGTTTTGTTCAGAATCGCTTGAATATTATGGCGTGTTCTGAAATGAACTGCATGCATCTGTTCATTTGATGCATACCGCGTTAATTTGAGCTGTCCGAAATTCATTGTCAATGAGCTCTCACCGGCTTTTGGTCACCAGTAGCGGTTTTCTTCCCGGTTCTGCAGCATTGTGACTATACTTTTTAGATGCAAGCAAGAGGTTTGTGCGAAAGATGACGTTCATTCGTCGGGTTTAATTAGCACAGTGGTGAGTGCACCGCCGTGGCCCCGATTAAGAAGTGGCCGTCTGCAACTTTCGGGTCAAATTATTTTTACACACACCACCTCAATATGGCCTGTTTTCCCATGTTAAGTATTAAATTTAGAACATAGTGTTGATTCACACAGTGAGAGAAAATAGTACTGCCTCAAGAGTTAGATTTGTTGCCGTGCACAAATGTATATGAAGGCAATACAGAGGCAAGTCAGCTTGTCTCGATTTACCCGCTCTCCTACAAGAGCAGAAGCTGCTCAGGCAGGATTTTCATGCAGCCAGGTAAAAAGAGTTTCAAGCTGTGGGAGCGTCGAGTAAGAATGCAGAAAAAGTTGTGCAACGCTAGGTAAAAATATTTTGAAAGAGCAAACAATAAATGAGACAGGACAATAAAAATTGCTGACCCCGCAGTGTTTGTGAGAAATGGTTTATTCTGGAAACAGCCAATGGTGCTTTTTCAAGAGCCACGCTATGATATGGAGCATTGTCCATGACGACAATGCTATTGGCCGGAATGTTTGGCAAAAACTTGTAGGTGAACCACTTCTCAAAGTAGTTGCCATCCATCTCAGAGTGGTAGTCAGCGTGGTTTCCCTTTTTTGCTCTGAAGAAGTCAGCAGTGTCTTCCACGAATCCTGTTGCACTGCTCCCACCATGTACAAGGATCAAACGGGCCCATTTGCCCGAAGGCGCCACCAATCCTGTTGTTAAACCTTTCAGGAAGCCATCCTGAGATGGCTTTACAGTCTTGTTCTGCCAGACGTATTATTTTGTGTGCCCTGCGTTGACCCAGGTTTCATCTAGGTAGATGCAAAACAACTGAGTACACAAGTCAATGCTTCCAACTAAACAAACACGCTGCAGCATGTAAGTAGGCAATGCACTGCAACAAACGCACTGCTGACCCCTGTCTCACAAACAGCCACTCAAAGACACTCGAGAAAAAAAATTATCTCAGCTTAATTGCTCCCTTGTTCGGGCTTATATTTCACGCCCAGGCGGCATTTGGTAGCCAGTTTATATTCACTGTATGTTTGCATGGGGTACTTGACTAATTCGGCAACGTTTGAAATCACTCGCGGCGACTGCGAACGAAAATTGCCAACGTTCACAGCAGTAGCGCCAGTAATTCGCACCACCGGAGCAACTCGCAGTGTACAGTGGGTGTCCATTCGTTCCTACGGTGACAACGAGATGGCACTACCCATTACAGTGCTACATTTTTGGCAGTTTTGCTGTTTTTGCTTGCCGCACCAATTGGGATTTAGTGATTTAATCTGACCCATGCAGACACGTTCCCCACCGAAACGTAGCGCAAAACTGGTCGTGAAACATCACCACTACGCAAAAGGTCAGCAACAGCAATGTGGTTGAGACGATTTCTTCTAAATGTGTTATCCTGAAGCAACACTCACTGTTCCGACTACGAGATTGCAAAGCTAACATCAGGCTCTATGTGAAGCCAGTCTAAACGTGCTGCGTAAAAAAATAAGCAAAGAACGCCTCGTACCTGCCCTGTCCTCGGAATTGCTTGATCGCCCGCAGGTACCTGCGACGCCAGGCAATGATGTCACTTCGCTCGATCAGTGCAAGATTCCGTTTTCTTTTATGAAATGTGAATCCGATATCCTTCATCAACCTCCGCAATGTGGTTTTCTTGAAGTTCGGCAGGTCGTCGCCCTCATCGACAGCCTTTAGCACACTGCCCAGTGTTGGGACTTCCCTCTTCGCGTACATACTGTGCACTTTCAGATGGATGGCATGGACTGTGAAGCTGTCATTCTTGACTATTCGCGAGCTTGAAATCTTCACGTCGCGAGGTCTTTTCTTCAGAGATGCCACAGGCCCGCACAGACGCTCCGCCTTGATTTTGGCAACGCTATGGGGAGATACTCTGGTGTCCTCGCTCACAGCACTTCCCGAACAACCTTCTCCGGAAAATGGGTCTTGGTGGGGCAGAACACATTCGCAATAACTTGCTTGGCGTGCACGAACCTTCGGGAAAATGTGTACAGGAGAGCTGGCCGCACCCGCTGAGCTGGACGCCATTTTCTCAAAAGTGAAAGGGAGGCGGACGGAAACAGTAAACACGGTGGCCAGCGGGGACAGTGAAAACGTGAAATGGAAAAAGACAACAAACGCAAAATATAAAATCACAGATCTCGACCGATTCGCTCGCAATAACATCGTTTTTTGTCACGCTGATGACAAATGTATTATCCACAAAGCCTGTCGGCAAAGCATTTGTTATTTTTCACTCATCACAAGCAACGCACTATTCTCTGTCACGGATGCAGGCTGCACAAAAAAGAGCGCTAGCTTTGACAGCGTTGCACCTGATGTATGAAACGGAGTATATGTGCAAAGCGGCAATACGCCCAAACTGAAAGCAGCCTAAATATATCCACTTACCAGGTAAAAAATGATACCTGATGCATTTTTTAAAACGTGCACACAAAACCTTTTAACTGTATAGCTACCGTTCAGCCTCGAACGTGGCTTGGGCAGGGTACGTAATCTGAACGCAAAATAACCGCTGGTCCTTAAGGGTCCTTAAAGAAGGCAAGCATAGCAGGGGGTGGCAGAAAGTTACCTGGGTGGATAAGATTAAGCAGTTTGCCGGGATACGGCGGCCACACCTGGCAAAGGACAGGGTTAATTGGAGATACATGGGAGAGGCCTTTGCCCTGCAGTGGTAGTAGTCAGGCTGATGATAATGATGACACCGCCATCCTGCTGCAGAACATCTGCAAAGAGTCCTTCGCAGGCTGTGTGGCTGTCAATACTAAGAGCTTCGCTCTGATGTGAGACACACTGCAGCTTATTTCATTTGGGAAGCATGCTATCCATGAAAACGTCAGTAATATGAGAACGCACTGAGATGGGGCTGGACCACAGCTGCACAGTGGCGCAGATCAGCCGGCAACGCAGCAATGGTAGGTGCATGGAGGAAAACTGAAATCTGCTGGAGAGAGACAAGTCATGTGACAGCGATAAGCAGTAGCTATAGCAATGGGCACATCCGCATGGCTAGGGTCGTGGCTGCTCGTACCCAGCCCCTGCAAACAGGTTAGTGACGGGCCTCGGGTGTGGCGTGGACAGGCTGGCACCCCCCTTTCCTTGACGATGGGAGGGGAGAGTGCTCTCTTTCCAGACGCGTCAAGTAGCTGCAAGTAGGCTAGGCATGTCAGCAACGTGTCTTATTATGTCAGTGTGGTGTATGCATTAAGAGCACTCGTGAACTTTCCTTTTAAATAATATGCATTAAAAAAAAACGGTGCACTGTTAGTCTTTTGGTCACGTGCTACAAAACTGGAAAACTACTCCTAATGGAATTTTGCCTTGCGACAAAGACTGCTCCAAAATGCTCTTGGCCATTCTCTCCTTTGCACATGCTGTGTGGTGTGTAATATTCATTTTTCTCATGGGCGTTGTCACATGTGGCAAACTGGGTGGTGTATCATCGTTTGCGTGAGAACTTAAGGCCACTGAGAAGTTCCCTAGGCAGCTGCTTGGCCACCCACTGATTTCAAGGTGATTGCATTCTGCTTTTCAATGAATGCAAAATCCTGACGCGATAGCGTCTGCAAATTTTTTGCCACCTTCCCCCACCCCTTTTTTTTGTCTACTTCTTTTATTATTTTTTTCTTGGATGTTGCGAGTGCTGTGTTATGCAAGAAGCTTGAATTAGGAGCTTCGAAAAATTTGATTGCTGCTCTGCACACGATTGTCTCCATGTCCAGGTTTTGCACCATTTCCTAGTCCATGGCATTTATTGGCATTTTCACTTCATTAAAACTTGTGTGTGTGTGTGCTGGCACAAATTTTGAAAAGTTCCTTTTGTAGTGCTTGCAAGTTCTTTCCATATTTTCGTTTTTCATGGGGCTGGAGCTTCATGGCACGTCCAGTCCATCAACTATTCCTTGGCGTTTTCAGATACTTTGTCCCATTGCACTTGTGTAGTGTGGAGGATCTGCCGCTGCTCTTAAAGGTGCACTGAAGAGGAATCTGAACTCGTCTTTTTGCTGCCGGGAACTCAAGCTACACGTTCTGAGCATTCTTAGAAACTGCGACTTATTGCCCTGTGTGGCTGACTTCCCTAATTAAATCGAGTTAACGTCCGGCTCCCGCCTTTTTTTTTTAATTCTCCCTCGTACGGTGGGCGGAGTCGACCAACGCGTGGAGTGCCCTTCAGCCAGCTCCGTGGAGGCTTTGCTTTCACTTCATTTTGTTTTTTAGGTTTCCGTGAATAAATAGTTTAATTTGCAGATAATATAACCGCAAAATAAGCCCGCAGAAATAAAAATACGCGCGGACTATTTGCTTCTACGGACTACTACGTATTACTCCGCCGATGGCAGAGCGGCAAGCCGCCACGGGACTGGGTGAAAGGCACTCCCCGCGTTGGTCGACTCCGCGCACCGTACGAGGGAGAATTTAAAAAAAAAGCGGGAGCCGGATGTTAATTCGATTTAATTAGGGAAATCGGCCACACAGGGCAATAAATCCAAGTTTCTAAGAGTGCTTAGAACGTGTAGACTGAGTTCCCATGGCCAAAAGACGAGTTCAGATTCCTCTTCGGTGCACCTTTAAGATACTTTGTCTCCTTGCTTTTGTGCATAGCCTTCTCCGCAGTGCTAGGTGCATTTGGGCAAAGTATCGAAAAATGATGATTAGCTTGGCTGGCATTTCCTCTTGGTCTCTGAATGCACCATGCGGTCAGAATTTGACGAAATTATGGACATGTACACCAGGGAATCGTTTCAGAAAGTTATCCAGGATTTATATTGTGAAGAAAAATAGCGTAACGCATAACTTTTGGGTTTGTTATACGGCAGATTACACGAACCAAGAACAGAATAGCAAGGTTCTACTGTGTTTCTCTGAAGGGCTGTGATGGCTTTACAGGGTGTGTAGCAACCTTGAATGATCAGGAGAATTTTCTTTACCTGGAAAAATGAGAGAATTGTGAGGGATACGATCAAGAAAGAGGCCAAGTTGGAAAAAAGGACCGACTGAAATTAACGCAGTGGTCTGCCGCAAGTTTCAACGATACTGTAAGTGCCCAGCACACAGTCTGTTCACATTCGTGTGGCATATTTTTGCTTCTAACATGTATAAGGCATGGCAACCTGTCTGTTCTCGGTGTCTTTTTCTTGTCGTCCGTGATGTGAGCACCGTATATACTGGTTCGTTCTGTACAGGTTCCCGGACTCGACAGTAAATTTGGGCTGGTGCATATGGATAGACATAGCTGCATTCAAAAGTATTTTCTGTTAAATAAGTCGTAGTCATAGCAATGTGCAGAATTCATGCACTTTCAGTGTATTCATGCAAGGAGCCACGCCACCCTAGCATGGCATCAAAATCAATCTGGAAATCTTGCTCTCAGGCCTTGTCAATCTTGTAGGCCATTGCAGAAACAAATAGAGGCTAGTTTCTCTGCAGTTAGAGCTGTGATGAGTTCATAGAAAGCTGGTATTTTTTATGGAAATCTCTTGGTGCTTGTCCCATGGCATTGCTGCTGTCGAAAGGGATACCAGAGTGAGCACAGGGTGCCTTCATTGGAAAGGCAGAAAACGACAGTACTTTTCACTGATGGAAAAACCAACCTTTGAAAGCCTGAAATAATCTCTGGCAGTACAATGAGCAGTTTATGAATCCCCTGAAAGCACGTGGAGTGTTTTGTTTAGAGAATTTTCCAGCATTTTCTCAAAGTGGTGCTCTCTGTTTCTTCTGTAAAAGCACATATGACCACCACTCTTATGAACCATTAAAAGAGAGCAGAAACTTGTGAGCATAATTTTAAGAAATTTCCAAATCTAAGAGCCCAGATCACTGATGCACTTTTTGTCTGGTGAGAAGGAAAACAGCTGCCGAAATTGCTGCACAGATTCCGAATTGAAATGTGCCAGCATCTGTGGGCCCGTTATGGCTAGGGATTCCACTGTGGTGAAACCCATACACAAGAGTTAAGCGGGCCATGTCCCGTCAAGAATGATACATCTGGGACAGCATTCCATGGTTGGAGCTGTCTCTAGGTGTCACGAGTCAGCGTGGAAGACGTAGTCTTGTTAAAGCTCTCACTCGCGTTGTAGCTTAAGCTGCTGTTCATTGATTTTTGGTATAATCTTTTGTTTCTCAGCAGTGTGCCACATCACGTCATATGCCTTTTCAGTGTGAACTGTGACAAGAAGAGCGTTTCCACTTGCAAGCTTACAAATTCAAGCTGTCACGTTTTTCCTTGCACACAGTTATGCTTCCGGCCAATTGTACCATTCTACATGATTTCCCCTCATTCATTGAGATGCTCAATAAGCATTAGGATGTGATAAATTATGAGGACTAAAATATTGGTGTGGAATATTTCGTTTCATTGCTGCATTTTGAGGAAACATGCTTGTATTGCAATTTTAATGATCTGTATTGATATCTGAACTACTCTAGAATATTCAGTTGTATTTGTTCTGAATTTTATTACTATTATAGCACCTGGCGAGGCTATAAAGCGCAGGTGCTGAGATCGGCGTTACCCGCCCGCGATAGAGGAAAATAAAGATGGACAGCACGTGCTTGGAGCGCACGCCCGGCATGGGCTGTTCGGAACTAGAAGCCTGCCACGCTGGTCATCTTGCTCTGGTGCTCCGCTGCAACCCCGCAAATCTTCAACAGTGGTGACCCGGCGAGCCGTGCCTTCTATCCCAGCGGCGTCCCTGCATGGCAGGCTGGCAAGACCTGAATTTCAACCCCCCGCTCCCAGCGTTCTGGCCTGCAGGCGTCGGCGGGTGGTTCGCCCAACTGGAGGCTGCGATGCACTTGAACGGCATTACCATCCAGCCGTTTAAACACGCAGTCCTTTGCAACATTCTCCCGCCCGACCTCCGCTGCCGACTCGCCTGCCCTGCCTCAGGATGCCGGCCCTACGACGAGTTGCGCGCTGCTGTCCTCGCCTGCTACGGCGCATCCTACTACCCAGTGTCGCTCTATGACGAGGCGGGCCCGCTTTCGATAGCGCCCGCACCAGCATCGCACTTGTCTCTCGCTGCATCCTACGGAAACAGCACGCCGCAACTGTCACTGGCAAGTACTCTGCCGCTCCAGTCCAGCGTCTCCAGCCCGGCTTCTTTAGCACCGACCGCACCAGAAGCTACCGCATCGCTTCCGGCAGCACATCCTGCTACCCCTGTTACGCTAGCAGCACTGTGCAACGACTCCATTGCTCGAAGTCCGCAGTCATTCCTTCAGCAGCTCGTTGAGGTGCCTGGCCCACCGCGGTTTGCCACGTCAGCGAACTTAGTAACAGCTGCGCCTCGCGCCAGCCTGTTCAGCGCCTCTGGCCATACCGGCTACCAGAATGATGTTACAGTGCCTTCGGCACAGTCCATCGAGCAACTTCTCTCATCTGCAATTGTGCCGCCGTCAGCCGAGCGCTTCCTTGACGAGTGCCCCACTCCGCCAACTTCAGTAACCTATTATTGCATAGCACCGCTGCCAGCCAAAAGCTCACCTGCCGCCTTATCGCTCATTCCACCAATGCCGTCAGTCACTGACCTCAGCGAGCGTGCTAAGGGCGAAGTGAGATTGCCGGCACCGCAGAATCTGTCAGCTATCTGCCCCACTACCCAGGAGGCCACACTGCCTGCCCAAGGGGCCACACCCCAAGCCCTCAGTACTGTCAACAGCTTCTCGGAGTCTGACCCTGGCAGCTCGACACTGCCGCAGCAAGCGTCTGCTTTGGTGTCTGACTTCAGCCACCTTCAGCAACAAATGGCAGAGCTACCCACACCGAGTAGTGCGGCAACTGCCCATCCACCAGCTGTGTCTCTTGCTGTCAGCCAGCCATCTGATGTAGCACTCTCAACTACACGGCCTATCACTGCCACAACCTTCTTGCAGCCACACACATCCGACCATGCCCACACGCGCATAAACACTGGCGAGGTGCTCCGGACTGTCACTCCCGTTTCACCCAAGTACCTGGCATTGAACCGAGCAACTTCCTCCATCATCACCACAGCTGTCACCGTTGTCTCGATGGTCACATCTGTGCCAACCCTAGTGGCCGGCCCGCACTGCTCGCGCCCTACATCAGGGGCACCTGAGCCATGTAAGCCAGCCGTTGCCACCTGCTTGGAGGACTTGAAGCTGGCGCTACAGCAGCTACACGACACCACGGTAAAGACCACATCAGTCCATGGAGCCGTTTCAGCCGCTCCCTTGCTTGTGACGGCGTACTCTGTGCGCCAGCTTCCCGTCGACATCAACTGCAACGTTCCAACACCAATGACACTTGTGCCAGCGTGCAGCACTACAGTCGGTGACGGCCCGACCATGGCCTCCATCGCCCTCATATCCTTTGTCAGCTCGGCACCCTGCATCATTCGCCCGTTCCGCAGCAGCCAGGATCGTCCACCTGAGCTCGCGCACTCCACGCGATGGCTCTTCCCGGCCCGTGACATGAACTTACTGGACCCTCCTTCTCCCCTTCCTTTTACCGACTGTCTATATAGGGGCAAGGGGACCCTGTAGTGATGTGCATGGTTAGCACGAGCCGCGTGCCGAAGAGAAGGAGGCAGCCTCCGGACGAGGAAAAAAAATGCTGGATTGCGCCGTGGGACAACGCTGTCGGATTTCGGACTTGGCAGGACGCTGCCACCGCGGTTCCTCCCGCTCGCTCCAAAAAATGCGAACGCGTTCGCCCCTTCCCGGCGACCTCAACAAGTGGTCTCCATCTCTGCCCCGCCGGCGCGTACATTTCGCCGTTCCGTGCCGGCGTTCTGGGTGAGCCGAGTGAGACACGTGCCGGCATTCTGTGTGAGCCGAGTGAGACGCATGCCGGCGTTCAGTGTGAGCAGAGTGAGACGCGTGCCAGCATTCTGTGTGAGCTGAGTGAGACGCGTGATGACGCGCCAAGTGACGTCAGGCGTGGCTCTACAAAAGCGAGCACCTGCATGAGCACCGCCGGGAGAAAGCATCTCAGCTGTTGCCCAATAAAGTACTACGCAGTGTTCTTATCACTTCTTCCTTGCCGGACCCGCGAACACCACAACTGGCGATGAGGATGGTGGAAGCAAGGCAAGATGCAGAAAAGAAGCGCTGAAGCTGGACAACGAAGTACCAAGGCAACAGTCTGAAGAGCAACGCTGGATTCAACCGCACCTACGACAAAAGGCGACAAGACGTCCGAGATGGCAGCCTCCAGTCAGATTGGTCAAGTAGAAGCCTTCGACGAAACTGTGAGTGACTGGTTATCTTACGAAGAGCGCCTAATTTCCTTTTTCGCGGTGAACAAAGTTCCAGAAGACCTCAAGGTGCATGCTTTGCTAAGCGTCATTGGGCCGAAGTCATACAGCGTCTTGAAATCTCTGACCGCACCAGATAAGCCGTCAGAAAAGATGTTCAAGGAGCTAACTGAATTGCTTCGCAATCACTTCACCCCAAGTGTCTGTGATCGGAGAGCGAGCAAAATTTCACAGAAGATGTCAGCTGCAACATGAAAGCATCGCACAGTACGTAGCCGAGTTCAGAAAACTAGCTCAGACCTGTGAATTCGGCACCTTTTTGGACGAATCACTTCGTGACAGGTTTGTGTGCGGTTTACTCCGCACCGACATTCAGCGATACTTATTTGCAGAAGACAAAACGCTTACATTCCAAAAAGCCGTTGAGTGCACACTTGCTTTGGAAGAAGCTAAGAAAAATGTTCAGGAAGCGCACGATAGAGAAGCTGTCAATGACTTCCACAAAATGAGCGCTGAAGACGCAGCCAAAACAAAGCATTCTTTCAAGTGTTACCGTTGCGGCTCTTGCAAGCATTTTTCCTGCGCCTGTCCACACATAGCAGATAAGTGCACGAACTGCGGCAAGAAAGGCCACGTTGAGCGTGCCTGTCGTCGTCCCAAGCAGTATCCAACGAGTTCATGGAAGTGGATACGCACTCTTGAAAGTGACGACATGGGAAACCTCCAAACGCTGTCTCAAAAAATTCGGCATCCCATCACCGCCGATGTCAAAATTGAAGGTGTACCTTTGCGAATGGAGTTAGACACAGGCGCTATGGTGTCTGTAATATCAAGACAGCAGTTCGAGAGACTTAGACCGCCTTTAAGACTCGACCCGACGAAACTGCGACTGAAAATGTACACTGGAGAAGTTGTCCAGCCCTGCGGCGTTTTGAAAGGAGCCGTAAAGTACAAGGATCAAGTCGGTGACCTTCCGTTGTACGTTGTAGACTACGGCAGACCAGCTCTTTTAGGACGCGAGTGGCTCGAAACTTTGCGCTTGGACTGGGATGAAATCTGCAGTTTGCACAAGCTGAACAGGTTTTGGTGTGCAATTTCAGGAGCGGACCAAGATGGCTCAAAGCAACTATCGGGCAGCGCACCGGGCCAGTGACGTACGAGGTCAAGGTGCAGACACCCCACGGAACCTGCACGTGGAGGCGACACAAGGACCATTTGCAACGAGCCTCAGCTGCGAACATGCCATCACCATTTGCGGTAGGGGAGGAGACCATCGGTTATCCAGAACTTTCAGATTGTCTGCCACCCTCATCAACCGCTGTCTCCGCAACTAGCCCTGCACCCGTGGTCAGCTGAAACAAGGCAGTATCCCTACAAGGCGGTATCCTCAACGAGTCAGGAAGCCACCTGACCGATATCAGCCATTGTGACTCTCCAAATTGCGGTGGAGGAAGTGACGCGTGCCGGCGTTCTGTGCGAGCCGAGTGAGATGCGTGCCGGCGTTCTGGGCGAGCCGAGTGAGACGCGTGCCGGCGTTCTGTGTGAGTCGAGTGAAACGCGTGCCGGTGTTCTGTGTGAGCCGAATGGGACGCGTGCCGGCATTCTGTGTGAGCCAAGTGAGACGCGTGATGACGCGCCAAGTGACGTCAGGCGTGGCTCTACAAAAGCGAGCACCTGCATGAGCGCCACCGGGAGAAACCATCTCAGCTGTTGCCCAATAAAGTACTACGCAGTATTCTTATCGCTTCTTCCTTGCCAGGACTCGCGAACACCACAGTTTTCTCTTTTCATGGCATCCAACCCTGCATATGGCTGACACTAGTGGAGGGACTGCAGCAACCGACCTTGCATGATGCAGCGTTCTCTAGTCCAAGGCACCTATTCATCGTTCCAGGCTACTGGCTCAAGAACGTGCTCACAAGTCTGCCCCTTGGCCTACAAGCAGTGACAATAGACCCATGTCGGCCGGAACTGCTGTGCCAAATAAAGTATTCCTACCAATATGCCTTGTCAGTGATTAATGAAGCGTATGAATAGATTACTAAAAACTTGGTTAGCCCTATAGAAAAACCATGTTACAAAACAGTCGGTTAAGACCATACCCAGCCACCACGTTGTTTCTTCTGCAGAGCCGCATATTGCCTTTCTGTTTATGCCCCTGCAACAGAAAATGCTGCACAAAGTTAATGAGGAAAAGAAATTTCACTGACAAGCTGCTCTGAGACTACTGCTAAAAGGGAACTGAAGCCCAGTGAAAATGTAAATCAGGTAATGAATGCTTGTGGGCGCTGCATGTGTACTTTCGATGCATAGGAGGGGCCAATTTCAACTTTTTTTACAGGTAGGTAGTGCCTTTTCTGATTGCACCATCCCTTGGTGTGGGATGCTTCTGCCTATACCGCCACCTCATTCAGCAACAGTGCTAGGAAAGCTGTTGCTGAATATGTAATCTGGGTGCTTTTAAATGAATGGTCTTTGTAGGTATTTCAAAAAGGCTAGGCAACCGTCCTATACTTGGGTTCCAACCCACTGCAAACGAGGCGGATTCTGTAGCACTTGGCTCTCGATGGCAGTTAGTGAAATTGGTATCTCCCTAAACTGCACCCTAAACGAGCATAAAGAAAACTCTTCCACGGTAATTCATGCCATGCAACATGACATAGAAAACATCACGTGGCTAGTTCATCCATTGTTCTCAGGTTCAAGACATCTGCCAATTTCCGTAGCTTCAGTCTGCTGCAAACTACATTTCTCTTGAAGGCACTTTTTGAGCAGGAATTGGGTTTCACCCAGTTTTCATGATGATGCTTTGGGTGCACAAACTGGGTAATGCTGGTCTTTACCTGTTAGCAAAGGGCCCTAAATGATTGAAATGAAATTTGGTAAATTCGATTTACAGTCTTCTCTTCCCATTTCTGACCTATCTTTCTGCAAAAAGAACAGTGGCTGATTGAATTCGCATCACTTGTTAATGTCAGATTTAATTTTTTTCTTGCTCTGACCTTTCTCAGCTGCTAAGGGCCATTATTGCCCGAGAGGTATGTAGGGTGTGTATTGTACATACACGGAAATCGCTTCATTCAAATCTGCGATATTTACAAAAAGGTACTTCGGTCCCGTCAAAATATCGTATTTCAGTGCGACAAAACTGCCGGTAGTACACGCTTATTCAACAGCCGTACAGCTTACCTGTCCTGACCGATGATGAAGCATGGCAATGCAGCGTGCTGCACACGGCCATCGTGCTTTCGACAGCCCCCGGACCGATAGTCTATGAAAGGCCATTACACGCACTACGCGCGCTTTGCTTGGTGTAGGTTGTGGTCTTTGCGGCTGCTTCACTGCAGTTCTTTTTTTTTTCCCTGCGTTCCTGTCACGACGTGGGGCCAGTTTATTTTAGAACATGCGAGGCCAATCGAGTGACATCTATCAGGTGCCGCTAATGATGCCAGTGCTGATGAGCAGTCGCATAAGAATGACAAGGCCAGTGAATGCATTAAACCCTCTGGTCGGGCTCTCTTTATTGCGAACTCTGTGTCAAGAACTATTTTCGGTCCTCTTACCCTTAATTTCAAATCGGCATGATTTGAACAAATTTTCAGTCCCTTAACAGTTTGAAGTATTGAGATGTCGAGATATGCCCAACCATTGGCGCTTTGCCTTGCAACGATATATATCCTTTTCATGGCGCGCGCACAATTTGGCTCTAAACGTGATGGTCCTTGCCTTCATCTTCAGAAGTCTCGGTGCAAATCTCATAAGTTTACTTGCAACAAACGTGAATATAAGACTGCTCAAAGAGAGCATGCGGCTACAGAACCACTGGGCTGCACATACATGTTTACTCTTGGCACCCTCAGTTCGAATAGAATTTGACCAAAAGTTTGCGCTAAAAAAGCGAGCACGAAACAATGAGAGTTCACCGTGAGTGCATGTGTTTGAGGAAGGGCCGTGCACAATAGGTTTTAGAAGCACTGATCGCGGTGCTTGCGTGCGGTACAGCGAAATGGTGATATCGATACAAGATAGAAGTACGCGTTATATGTCGTTCAGCAGCTGGCGCTTCTATAGTCATCACAATGAAAAGTGGAAAGATTAATTTTTTTTTCCTGCAAAACAAACCTCGAGTAGAACCCCACTGTTACGTTCGCGGTTGCTGCGTTTTACCAGTACTACGTTTTCATGAGCCAGTCCAGCTGCCATAGATCGAAGCCCACGTATGCGTACTTGAAACTCGATCACCTATATCTGTTACATAATGTAACTGTTGCATCATTTCCGCATCGTATGCCGTGGAAGTCGCCTTGCAGTAATAGTTTACACCATTCCGGCATTCGTTCAATGCATGTGCAATGTCAGTGCGGGAAGCCCCCCCGCCAAAGCGAGCACGCTTACAGAATAGGTGATTTTTGGTGAGGCTGTTGGCACAGTTACATCGCCGCTGTGATGCCAGCGTGAACGACCCTAAAACGCGAAAACGAAACTATGCCACGGCAGACGGCACAAGCAGCACTGTACGAGATGCGGTCGCGCGCGTTGGTTCCGTCGGTTTTGTTTCTGCCAACCGCTTTATTCTTGTCACCTGCACCCTAAGATACACAAATTTAAGATTCCAATAGGCGATGATTCTATGGGATTAATGCGGCCACCGCGATAACAGCAAAGAGGAGCACGCGTACCGCAGCTTCGCATGCTCTAGGCACGCTCCCTCTTTGCTGCTAAAACCCTTCCACAGACAGATGCTCAGAAGCGGAATCGACTTTTGAGCTATAGTTGGCATAGCATCATGGAAAAAATAGCACACTCATCACTCGTGTTGTCTGGTCTTCTTTGCTCATGCAGAATGATCGTGAGAACTACACAGCCTTGCTAATTCCAGAGAAGGATATAGCGCACACGTCATAATAATAAAAAACTGCAGGCAACGGTGCACAATTTTTTTTCACACTAAACATTCATCTCCTACGTTTCCTGGCTGTTACTTTTTTTTTTGCGGTCCTATGAAAAACTCTGCAGCAATGTATTTTGTTGCATTCGACGCTCTGGTGCATTTAACAACTAATTTAACAACTATATGTGGACACTTGAGTGCACTCTCAACTCTCACTTCAGGTTGTACACACATATATGCAGCCCAAAAATTTAACTTCATATTGTCTCTCCCAGATGCACAGAAATCACGTACATAATCACCTGGACAACATGACCCCAGATGTCATGCATATTCAAAAATGCTGATTCTATGGCTGCAGTTGAGGTTTTTGGCCAGAAGCATGGGTAATGGGGCGAGCTGGCACAGGTTGATCGCTTGCAACAGAGAAGTAATCACTAGCGAAATGTGTCGTAGCATGTGCACCGACATTTGCAGCTGAACTGGTTTTTACTGCAATGTGAAATGTGTAGTAGTCACTGAAGAAGAAAATAAGTAAAGCGTGTATTGCAAATACAAAAAATAAAATAAAATGAATTCAGCAGGTGAATGCGAGAGTTTTCAATTGCAAAATATATATCCCAATCCTAATTTATCTTCGAGAAAGTACTCTACAAGCTATAATTAGTCCAAAATTGATGGCCTACGGAGTGTTTCACTGAAGATGCGGCAATTTTTTAAATACATTAAATACAGCTAAGATGTTCATTTAACGCGCAGGCTTGTAAATTAATATATAATATTTAACTTCTTACCAGTTACAGTAATGCACCTTATTTATTGAGATGTTGATTATAGCTGACCGTAATATCCGCATCAGTTTTTAGATTTTTCAAATTGTGATTCTCATCGCGGCTGCAGCGCACTGAGTTTGGGATGCCCAAATGGCCGAAACTGCACAGGCCAGGAGCACTCGCAGCCACGCCTATGAGTGCATAGCCAGCTCTTTCCTAGAGCAGTTCCCACTGCGGTCACTAAAGTATATACACACTTTATTCCCTACTACTGTTTTTCAAGCTTAGCCAGTGTAAAAGCAGATCCCTTTAACAGCTGTTCCTTATAAAAGAACTAATCCCAGCAAGGACATATCTTGCACAGAAAGATTACAGCAGAAGCTTTAACACAGCTGCAATGCCTGCCGGCTTTTGACTGGTATCAACTGAAAATGTAGACAGTTTAGTCTGACAAATCCCTACTGACCCCTGCTGAGATCACACACAACCCGGTGGTTTCCAAAGCTGGTGACCACTCGAAATCTGCCATGCTTGTGAAGTTGACCTGCTATTGGCCCAGGACAAACATTTAGCTTTTATTATGTCATTAACTGGAAATATTTGCAATGATGTTTCAGGCACACCTCAGTTTTGATTACACAGTTTCACTTGGTTCCAGCTCGAACAGTGAAGCTGCTTTGCAAGAGGTGTGGCATCATATATTAGCAAACAGCTATTATTCTTACTTTGAAACTGTGGCCAACAGATTTCTGGTTGAGACTGGGCAACATTAGTTCACATGAGCTGCAACTATGTGAAATTCTCAGTTTAGGATGTTTCCCTTGCATGTATGCAAATCCAGATGGCAATTGCCCAGTGAAAGCAAATTAGATTTCACTTGAACTATAGCTCATCAGCTACTGCCTTCATGACTGTAGAAAAAAGGTGTAAAGCTCCTTCAAGTAAGTGCAATAGTAGTACAAGACCCACTTAATTTTCATTGAAAGGTATGATGGCATTTTCATCAAGCAAAGAGATACAGTAGGGATTACAACTGCAATGTGGGACATGGGTCATATGGTTACTTGGGCATCACAAAGCTGAACTTTTCTTATTAAATAGAAGTAGAAATAATTTGCTTATTAATTTGCTTATTATTAAGATGTCAGGTTGAAAGCTCTTGACTTAAGTTGTTATCAAAGCTGCTGAGGCAAGAAAATTGTGTAAAGCACACATTTTACCCCATTAAAGGTGAAGCATGGAAGAATATACCATCAGATGAACCTGTGCTCACTGAAAAAATGATGCAGACAGCACAATAAGAGCCAACAGCCCCTGTAGAAGAATTTAAACGCCCAGATTGCAGTATGAATTAATCATAAATCAATATGTTCAGAACAATGCTTGCAAAGTTTCAAATCAGGCCATTTACTGAGCAGAACAAATAAAATGTACTGCACTCATTCTGCCCACACATTTTTGAAAAGGCATGAATGAATGCCTGACAGTGTAACAGACCTCTTAGCTGTTTTTCTTCCATTCACACAATATTAAATTAAAGATTACAAACAGCCTGACAATTGTAGATACATAAGGGCGAACTGTGCAATTACTCTTACCGGAACCAAACGAATCAAAACAAGCAAAAGCTACAAGAAACAATTATTACAGGCACAATAAATCCAGATTAATTTTTTTTCTTTTTGAAACGTTAGTCATACTGACCCTAGTGTATCAATAATGAGAATGTGATTTTGCAAGAAGTGTGCTATCAAGTAGAATTGCTTTTCATGACATAGATGCTATTGTGCTGTGATTAAACATTTTCAGCCTCGCCTTATTTATATTCTTTCCCAAGATGCCATCTTGGAAAGGCACTTTCATTTAACTTGCACACACACACACACACATCTTTTTCACTGCCAAAAGACTGTGCATGGTAATGCAGCACAGCAGTTTCAGCTACCCCTTTAGGCTGTGCACAGATGGTACAGTAAAGAGCTCTTTGTGTGATCCACCAAAGTTGTCAGGCACATATATGCCAGAGTGCTTCCTTCCTGTCCCTAGCTAAATTTTGTGGTTCGACAACTTTCGATGGGAAGTGGATTTTGTTGAAGAGTTTCATATCTAAAAATGGCGATGAGTAATGTCTGTTTGTAAAAAAAAACAATGGAAAGACCTAGAAACAGGAAAATGCGAACACTTGGTGACATAAGACAGCTATTCAAAACACATTTGAAACATTCTTCAAGCTATATTGCCCACATGGCAAACATGAAGGAGTTGAAACAAATATTGTAATACCTTACCTAACAGTATCATATCTGAGTTATTATATTGTTTTTTTTCTAATGGATACTAGAGCCAAGGATTTCACATTAAAGAGCAACCACAGAATCTTCCGTAATGTGCACAAAAATACCATAATAAGCTACCACTATAGTATAAGAGAATATGCTAGGATATTTGATTTAGTTCACATATTCTATTGAATTACAGCTGCAGGAGAGAGAACCATGATTAAGTAAAATACCACTCTGTCTGTTAGCCTTTGAAATATTCCTGAAAGAGATCATTGTTTTTTGTGTGTTAACTGAAATTCCATTGTCAGGAAATGATTTAAGCATATAATTTATGTTTTCCTGCAACTAATGCATTGCTGTCTCAAAGTGTACTTGATCTGTGAGCAAAACTGTGTTATCCATGCACTGGAAGACCAAGCACCTGAAGTTATTGAGCTGAAGCCATTAGTGATTAAATTTTTTGAAGAGTATGGAAGATAAAATAGAATCCAGCAGTTTACCAGCCTCTATATATTGGTAGTTTACCACCAGGTTCAGTTTGGTTATTTAATTTAATAACGAACAACCATACAAGAACTTCTCAAGGATAGCGAAAAAGGGAACTCAAAAGCCAAGTAGGTACAGTTTGCTTGGTAAAATCCTATGTTTCATCACATCAAAGATTTGCTGAACACTGAGAAAGAAAGCACAGTTAAACAATTTGTCAAATGACGAATACAGCTCAGCTGCAAATTTGTCAAGAATTAATGCAATGCCCCTTCCTCTAATATCGCCTTCCTGATGATTAAAAAAAACAGAGAATGTTAAAAAATTTTGTCATGCATTCAAATGGGAATTTTTCGAGTATTTGGGATGGAGTCAATAACAGTTAAATTGGTCAGCAGTTTTCAATGCATTTTTTGCCTTCCCTTTAATAGTGGCCTATATCAAAGCTTATCAAATCATATGACAGAATTTTCCTGAAACCATTCAGTCAAAAAGAACAGAATGTTTGCAAGAGCATGATGATACCATGGTAGCAATGAGGTGGGCATATTTCACCTAAAAGTGCACTAATCTGGCCAGATCCCCCTTCAAGAGCCTCAGAATGTATGTTAAAGCAGGTGAAAGTTTTTTTTAGTGCGCAAGTGGTGTCATGTAGAGTTACTGCCATTCTTGTTGCAAGCCTGAAATACTGACTGAAATTATCAGCTTTTTATGATGTATTATTCAACAAACCATCACTGCATTGCAAGACCTTATCTCTTCCGTGAAGGGAGTTAATCTGCGACATTTTTGCAGGCTTTTTTGTTTAATTAATAATAACAGTAACAATGATGATAATGCTTTGTATGTATTAAAACAACTCTATGTCTAAGAAATGCTTCTAAAATACTTCAAACTTCAGCACAAGCACTCACGTTTGCATGAAGACACAAAATAATCTTCTTATGACAACATGAGAGGATCTCTTTTGCAGCCTTCCTGTTCCTGACAAACCTCTCACCAACCCCCAACTTCATTTTCTTCAGTGCACCCTCTTAAAATACACCCCTCACCCCTGGCTATTTTTTTGTCGACCGTCTCAGAGCTTCCCCTGCATGCCCCATTTGCTATGATCCCTATGCCAATCTGCAACATTCCCTCTTTTTCTGCCCCATCATCATCATCATCATCAGCCTGACTGCGCCCCCTGCAGGGCACAGGCCTCTCCATGTCTCTCCAACTAACCCTGTCCATTGCCAATTGTGGCCACTGTATCCCCACAAACTTCTTAATCTAACTTTCTGCCGCCCCCTGCTATAGGTTTGCTTTCTCTTGGAATCCACTCCGTTACCCTTAAGGAGCAGCGGTTATCTTGCCTCCATATTACATGCCCTGCCCAAGCCCACTTTTTCCTCTTGATTTCGACTAGGATGTCATTAACCCACGTTTGTTCCCTCACCCACTCCGCCCGCTTCCGATCTCTTGTTGTTATGCCTATCATTTCTCTTTCCATAGCTCACTGCGCTTGCTTAACTTATGCTGAGCCCCATTGCCTTTCAATTACAGCATTACCCATAGCATCGGACAAGCTGATATGGACCAGATGGCTTTGGTGACCCTGGCACAAGATATCCGCGGCGCTTCATATTGCATCATAATCTGTTTCTCTCTCTCTGTCAGACACACATGCGGCTGCTGCAGCATCCATGCATGCTTGTGTTCCTTAATTTGGATGTGGGTGTTTGCGCTGCAGTTACATCTGAAGTGTCAAACAAACTTGCCTGAAACCTTATTTGCCTCTTAATATATTTTGTTTACTGGTGATTATGTTGGAGCGCCTCTCTATTCTTTAGCTTGGTGGGTGCCATATATCAACTTTCTTCCCTTTGTATAAATTAAATGGATGATTTGTTGCTTCACCCCACGTCTTTAAATAATGTTGCTCATTCACCTACTTTTTTGTTTTGTATATAGGACAGTTGACCACTTGCTTTTGTTGTGCTGTTCAGTATGCTGTAATGAGTATGTGTGTCCAGTTTATGACCAAGTAGAATGAGCCCATGCTTGTCTATGGTTTGGTTTTATGAGGTTTATCGTACGTCCCAAAGCGACTCAGACTATGAGGGACGCCATAGTGAAGGTCTCTGGAAATTTTGACCACCTGAGGTTCCTTAACGTGCACTGACATCACAGAGTACAAAAGGCCTCTAGCATTGCACCTTCATTGAAATGAGGCCAACAAGATCGGGATCAGGCCCGCATCTTTCGGGTCAGTAGCTGAGCACCACAACTACTAAGCCAACAGGGCGGCTTGCCCATTCTTTTCATTCAGTGTTTCGGTATATACACTGCATTTGTCATCACCTGTTGGGTCACGTTGTCAAGCCACTGACAGCAGTAGCTTTTTGTGGCTGCTCCCTCTTTGCTTGAAAAGAAAATTCAATTTGAATTTGAAGAAATTATGCACTAAAATATTCTGTTCCATCACCTTACTTATTCACTCTCAAGGCTCAAGGGCATTATTTAGAGAAATGGATGAACAGAACAGATTATTAACAAAACAAATCAGTTGCACCTTTTTTGAAGGCGATGTTATTGGCGATCGCAGTGGCAAAGACAAAAAAGTGGTTCCAGTCATTACTGGTGTGTGGAAAAAATGAATATATGACATGTGAGAACACAGACTTTAAACATGTGGCCATTACGTGATGAAATATAGGGCTCATTGTAGTGCTCGTGAAAAGCTGAACATCAGTACACCAGAGGAAAGAAATAGAAGTTGTAAAACAGAAAACAAGACTGTCTGTAGTGTTGAAACTGAATGGTAAAAAACATAAAAAGTTATAGTAAAGCAAAAGAAATATCAATATTGTCGTGACAAGTTTGGCGTCAAAGAAAGGGCACTTGAAATGTTAAAAACATCATGCCATCCTAATATCACTCCCAAATTTTAACAAGAACTGCAGACAATTTTAGAATGTGTGGTAAAATAACTATTTTGATTCAAATTTAATACCCGTCTTTGCTACTCTGCAAATGCCAAAAATGGTAATTTTTCTTGAAACATGTAGTACCTACAAGCACAATTTGAATAACGTGTCCATACCTCTGGATTGTAAAGTTGAGATTTTGGGGCATGGTCAAAGGTGTCTACAACTCATATTAATAAGACAGCAAGAGCTGAATTACAACTATCCAACATTAAAATGATCATTAAACTGCAAGATCAAATGGCCCCAGTTGAAGGACTCATTGTGCTTCTGCAAGTTTCAGTGGTTCTTATTAAGCTGGTCCCAACAAGACATACTCCCAGCTCTTTAAACAGCACTTCAACAAACCTTGTTAGCAGAAGAATGAAGTTGGCAGTGCACAAAGTGCCATGAAATTGCGGCCGCCCATGCTCACGTCGAGGACCTCATTTCAACAGCACTAACATACACAAATATTTACACAGTAGCAAGATTTATTACAACGAAAAAAAGGTTTTCCTTGCTGCTAAACAATACGAAGTTGCCGATTTTGAGTCTCTTTGTGCCACTTACGGCCAAGTGAAAAGTGCCTTGTGAATTACTTCTGCTTATATGCATTGCTTACAAGGCGAGTTATTATTGAGAAAGTTGGCTTAGAATTGAAAGCATATCAGTCTGAGTAGTTTAAGCACACAAACAAGGAATGAAAACATGAGAAATGAGCTGCAACCAATCAATTTATTTCCTGGCTGAAGCACTGTACACAAGGAAGAAATTAATCATTATTGTATGGCTTCAATGAAAAGCAATACTACAATTAAATCAAAAATTCAAAAGACAAGCCAGTTATGGTTGGTTGGTTTATGGAGTTTAACGTCCCAAAGCGACTCAGGCTATGAGAGACGCCGTAGTGAAGGTCTCCGGAAATTTCGACCACCTGGGGTTCTTTAATGTGCACTGACATCGCACAATACACGGGCCTCTAGAATTTCACCTCCACAGAAATTCAACCGCCGCGGCCGGGATCGAACCCGCGTCTTTCGGGTCAGCAGCCGAGCACCATAACCACTGAGCCACTGCAGCGGCTGCCAGTTATGAAAGTTGTTCACGTGCCATCATGTCTATGCTATTATAACTGGTACCCTAATCTCTTAAAAGACGTTCAATCTCATAGGTAAATGAATGTCTTAAAGGGGGGGGGGGTATGCTCCATTGCCACGCGATCTAGCATGACCTACTGACAGAATTAAGTATTCCCACATAACACCACTGCCGTACACCAATTGTCTGGAATGTCTTTTCTGCCACCCATGCTTTCTAACACAAAATGTGCGTGGATTCAGGCAAGACAGCTTGACAGAAGTGGTACAAAACAATCAAGGATTCCAAACCTGCTGGCCACCTTTTTGACGTTAATTGTGGAATATATTGTGGGCTTAGGGCACAACTGCTGTTAGCTTCGGTGCATAGGGCACACTTTGTCGTGGAGTTTCCATTTTGCCTTAATAGTAGAATGAAACTTTGGTCACTGACCATGTCGAACATGTTGATTGACATTTCAGAACCCTAACAAGTTGCTCGTTCAAAATGAAGGACCGGTCATGAAAAAGCAGCTCCTTAACTAATCGGGGCAGATCCTTAACTAATGGTCATAGGCCAAACCGGCAGATGCCTTAACAAAAGACTGTCAGAGCACAACTACAATGTAAGCACACGAATCTTGGGACATCTGGGCGTTCATTGCCGCGATTGTAAATGCACTCCTCACTGAGGTGAGCAGATGCAGTGACCAAATCACGCGAGAAATAATTGAAGCCAAAAAAATCGGAAGCCTAAGAACGCTGTGTCAGCACCCCACCTGTGGGCCTTCTGGATAAGGAATTTCATTTCCTTGCGACAGCTCAGCAGTCATGATTTCCTGCTCGTCTCCTGCTGCCATTGTCTATGTTTCATGTCTTATCCTTCTTGTTGTTTTTGATGCCTTGAGTATATTTACCGATGTGTCAGGGCAATAAATTTCAGTTGCTAGTCAGCGCCTGTGTCTCGTCTCCCCTTTCTGCGTCCTTCATGAAGTTTGCGCTGTTTTCGTGTAGTCGGGGCAATGACATTGCATAAGCCTGGTGAAGGTTTCCCCCTTTGTTCTGATGACTGTCTTCAGCATCATCTATATTATATAGGATTCCAGGTGCAGCCACACTTACAAATTTCGTTCAGTGGCAAAGATTTCCACATTCTCCCAAGCAATTTCACGCCCTGGTTGTGCATGTTCTGCCAGAGCAGCTGTTCGATTCCTGCCGACATCACTGCAATGCTCTTTCAGCCGCCTGGGTATGTTTCTAGCTGTCTCCCCCGATGTAGACCGAATTAATCGTCACAAGGTAAACAATTCCACAGAACTTCGAACAAGGCAGAGCATCTTCAACATTTGCAAATTCCCGCGCAATTTACTAGTTAGCACGTGGGCAATATTCACCTGGTGCGTTTTGAAAACTCCTGCCCTTCGTCTGGAATGTACAGGGTCGTCAACTCTTAGTACAAACACGCTAGTGCGTGGCCTCACTCTGGAGGGCCACTGCGCACGGCATGGCCTCGCATCGAAGCGAAGTGGTAGATGACGTGAAGCACCACGTCCAGGTCTCTCCTGCGCCACTTGGCTGCGATGAGCGGCCATGCCGGACGCAGTGGCCCTCCAGAGTGGGGCCACGCACTCGCGTGTTCAGGGTGGACAACCTTGTACATACGGAACCACAGCTCGCTTCAACTGACGAATGCCTCGGGGACTGCAAAACCACCAAGCCTGAATCGTATTTATGACACTGGCCCGACGTAATGAATTCACATTATTGACTTGCATATCATCTGCGCAAATCAGGTTGAATGCTCGAAATGAATGAGCGCACATATGCCTACTCGACCAACCCAAAAAATTACGCGAAATAAAAGCATATTTACGTTGATCAATTATAAGAAGATTTTCCGGAGAAAGCTGGAGCGTCTTCTAAGGCACTGCACAAGCGCGAGCACCCAAACAACGCAAGCACACAAGATTCCCTTCACAACGAATCAATCGATCACAACGCACCACGCAAAAGCCAAAGTCACATATACACGGTGAGAATGATGCCAAACGCCTGCACGACCATAGGAAACTTTACCACACTGGCTAAAATCGAAGCGCGACCCCGAAATCACACGTCCAGGCACTGACAGAGGCTGATCAAACAAGCAAACGATGCAAAAACGGTGGCCCAAATCCCGTCCGACAACAATAAACAAAGCCAAGGCAATTCATGGGTGAAAGTAACGCTTTGGGCCTTGGAGGAAGGAAAATTTAGAGGAGAGGCCGTCACATGACATTTTGTGAAGCCGGAAACAAGCTCGGCGCCATCTTGTCCGGGCTGACGTTTCGCCACCGCGCCAACTGCGCATGCATTTCAAAGCCAACGAAGGAACGTGCTACCGCATGGGCACAGGCCCCCACAGGTTTGCATGTATGGGGTAGAAGTAGAATGCCATTTGTTTGCAGTTGATGACTTTGTTGTAGAGCAGAAGCTTTTGTTGTTGTATATGATGTGAAAATATTGTAAATAGCTACGTTTTTCCGTACGAGTTGTTTTTTGTGAGAAAATGTTTTTTATGAATGAAGTTCTCGGGATCCTGAGTGCATTTGTATCTTTATGTAGATATTACAGTGAACAAAACTAACCCTTCGCCTTTATTAAAGAAAAAAAATCTCTAAGGTATTGTTTAAGTGCAGGGTCTCTTTCTTTTGCTTTTTACCGGCGGCGTATAACACTCCCCGAAAAATATTTCAGCCTACGCCGCTGGTAGTGGCTGTATTGTGAAAAGAATAAAAATTTACTGATCTGCTTTGGCGCACGTGTCTACCTTGAGTTTAGAATAACCTAAGGGCATGTGGCATCAATGAATGCGTTAAGTCGGGATCGAATTAATTGCAGGTATAACCAAGATGCCGGTAGAAACTACAGCGAGTGCATAAAGGTATTTATTTATTTATTTATTTATTTATTCAGGTACCTACAGCGCCAGTTGAGGGCATTTTTGTAGGGGGGATACAATTGCAAAGTATACATTGTCATGCAGATGACACTGCGTATAAAACAAACAAACAAACAATAAAAATACAACGCATTCCAATACTGAGCAAACTTATAACAAAAGAACCATGAAAGCAAGAAAGACGCAAGAAAAGTTAATTCAACAAAAGTCTCGACAGAGCATTTTCAAAAGAAGATTGCGGGGCTAAGACAACGTCTTCCGGCAATTTACTCCAGTCATACACTGTTCTGGGAAAAAATGAGTTTTTAAAGACATTTATACGGCACTGGTACTCTTGAACCTTTAAAGAATGATCTAAACGGGAGGATATGTAGCTGGGGGCTTTCATGTATGAATCTTTAGACAAACCTGTTGAGCCTATAAAAATATTGTGAAATAGTTTAAGTCTAAGGTATCTGCGTCTGTCTTGTAGTAAAGGCCAGCCCAAATTTTTGCAAATCTGAGAGGAGCTTTTGGTGAAATCATAGTTTGCGGACACAAACCTTGCTGCTCGTTTTTGAATTCGTTCGAGTTCGCTGATAACTGTTTTTGTTGCAGGATCCCAAGTCGCACAACCATATTCTAAGATGGGACGCACGTTTGTCAAGTAGAGTGTCTCCTTCAAATCAGCAGGTGCCTGCTTGAAATTGCGCTTTAAAAAGTTTAACACACGACTAGCCTTGGCAGCAATATGGTTTACGTGATCGTTCCAAGAAAGGTTGTTTGCGAAGATAACACCTAAGTACTTGTAATTTTTAACAAATGATAAGTTTCTGCCGCCTAAAGAGTACTGGGTAGGTAATGGTTGCTTTTTATTTGTAAATTGCAGAACTTGACATTTCGAAAAATTTAATCGCATGTTCCATGTTTTGCACCATGCTAGGACAGAGTCGAGGTCACTTTGCAATTCATAGGAGTCGCTTAGACAAGTGACGTCACGGTAGATGCAACAATCATCAGCATACAATCTGACCAGACAGGAAACCCGGTCAACTATATCATTGATAAATATTAAAAAAAAGAAGAGGGCGCAAAACCGATCCCTGGGGAACGCCTGATAAAACAGCAATATCTGATGAACTTACACCTTCAAGAATAATGCGTTGCTTTCTACCGATGAGATATGCTTCGAGCCATTTCAGCAGGGTGGGTGGAACTTTGAGGGTAGACAGTTTCAGTAATAATAAGTTATGTGCGACAGAATCAAAAGCTTTTTGAAAATCCAAAAATATGCAGTCAACCTGGTTACCATTGTTAATTGAGAAAGCGACATCATGAGCAAACTCTATCAGTTGCATATTGCACGAAAAGCCCTTCCTGAAGCCATGTTGCATTGGACCAAAAAAGTTGTTATCCTGGAGGTGCTTAAATAAATTAGTGTAAACGATGTGCTCTAGCGATTTGCATGACACTTGTTAGGGAGATAGGCCTATAGTTTACAGTTGTTGTTTTGTCGGCACTTTTATATAGAGGAACTACGTTGGCGCTTTTCCAGTCATCGGGCAAGGCACCGACATCCATTGATTTTTGAAATAGAGTTACTAAAAAGGGAGCGACAGAAACTGCACAGTTCTTCAAGATATAGTTCGGGATACGGTCAGGACCGGGTGCCGTGTTTACCTTGACCTTCTGCAAAAGTAACACTATTCCATGTACTGAGAAATCTATGCCACTCATCTCAGTAAACTCATTCACGATATGCAAATCGTCTGTAGGGCATGCCGACAGAGAAAAAACTGAGTGAAAATAACGATTAAACTGTTCAGCCTTGCCTTCCAGATCCGAGCTGTAGTTGAAGTTATCTATAATATTGGGAATGTTGTCTTTTATACGCTGCTTACTTTTTACATACTTCCATATTTGCTTTGGATTGTTCTTCATTTTTCCGCCTAGAACACCCAGATGCGCACGTTCGGCCCTACGCATCTCTCGCGTTATAGTCTTGTTCAGCTCCTTCAATTTACAGTGCAAGGAAGGCTCTGGTGATTGACAGTACCCACAGTATAAGCAGTGCCTTTTGTTTATCAAGGTTCGAATGGCGGCGTTCATCCAAAGCTTATTTGTTCGACACTTCGACGAAATGGTGTGTGATGGAACATACGTCTGCACTAAGGACAGGAGTTTTGTCTTCAGTAAGTGCCAAGTGGAATGTATATCAAGATTGGAACTGTGATGTGTAAATTCTGGGAGAAAGGCGTCGAGTTCACGCGATAGCGAGATATAGTCTCCTCTGTCGTAATGAAATACTGTTCGTGGTGGCAGCTTTCTGCGGTGCTCGGCAAAACAGGATAATCTTGCGATTACCACTTCATGGTCGCTTAAACCGAGAATTGTGGTGGTTGAAGAAATGAGGGTGCGATCGTTGCAGAAAATCAAATCAAGTACATTTGCACTACTACAGCCTATTCTAGTTGGGCACTCCACAAACTGAAAAAGGGAATGAGTGTTAATCATTTCACGAAAAGCAGTATGAAGAAGCGATGTGGTGTTTATATTTGGCTTAAGGGAGACCCATTCTATATTAGGTAAATTAAAATCACCGCCTAAAATGACGTAAGATGCATCCAGGGTTAATAGGATGTTGCTCAATTCAAATAGGGGTTGTGGTGTTTTAAGGGCTGGAGGCCTGTAAAATGAACCAATAGCCATCGAGGAACCGTTAGCCAGTATGACCTTACACCAGACCGTTTCGCATGTCTTGCTTTCCGTGTTAAGAGGTATGCTGTTTAGTCCATTATCGACAATGACAAATACACCACCGCCATGCTTGTTACGGTCCTTCCGGTATACATTGTAATTAGGTGGAAATATCTCACAGGAGCCTATTGTTTCGTCCAACCATGACTCAGTGCCAATAACCACATGTGGCTTGACCAATTCCAAGAGTGCTTCAAACTCCTCCTGTTTGTTCTTGAGGCTACGGCAGTTGACGGCATTAATTATCAAGTCGGTTTTATGGTCTGCTCTTTTCTGCGATGCAGGATTCTTTGATGGCTATTGGTTTATGCTTTTCACGGAATCAGTAGCGCTGTCATACATGTAAACTTGTTTCGCCAACTTTAGTTTGTTGACATTAAGTTTGTAGTCATCGCCACGTTCCTTGGCGAACTGTATCAGCCTCTTCCGCTCATGCCTCAAGTAGTCTTCACTGATAGCAAAACCTGTATCTTTTAGTTTTGAGGCAGCTGCAAGTAAGCGTTGCTTGTCTTTGAAAGATAAGAATTTCACTATAATCGGCCGGTTTTTTTCAGGTGAGTAACGCCCAAGTCTGTGCGCTCTTTCCATAGCCATCGAGCTAAGTTCTACACTTAGTTTCTCAGCACAAAAAGTCATAATCCGTTCTTCACACAGTGCCCATGTTTCATTCTCGGAATCTGGATGGCCAAAAAAGATGAGGTTGTTCCTTCTTGATCTGTTATCTAGATCGTCTTGGCCTTTGTGGAATGTCGCAAACGAGGAAGCAACCGATTCGACACGAGACGAGATCCTTTCTATCGATTCTTTTAACTGTGGGAAACATGAAGCGCGGTCTTCAGCGCACACAACCTTGGCGGCGAGCTCCTCTACTTTTTGTTCAATGGCCAGCTGATTACTTCGAAGCGAACGAATTTCGTCAAGTATGTCGGACTGTTTTTCCAAGATTGATGGTATCTGCATAATAGCATTAAACATTTCCTGTTCTTGCTCTTCGGTAAGAGGACCAGGATTCAGTTCGACATCCCCGGCAAGCAGTAAGAGCAACTTTGAAAGCAGACAAAAAACGGCAATACAGCAGCACAATCCTAAAAAGATCGTGCGACATGCAAGCATGTACAGGCATTGGGTGGGATCTGATGCCAGTTTTCTAAAAGGTTTCCCATTTACACAACGATAGGAATAACCAACCTGTAGAAACACGAAGCGTAAGTGCCTGGCAGCCATGGCGGTGCCAGATCCCGAAATGGTCGGCTGCGGCGGCTGCTTTAGTAGTCTTTCGTCCGAGGGTGATCATGGTGGCCAGCAAGCGAGAGAATCAACCGCAGGCAGCGCTGTCATGTCCAGTGGTGACTTGAAATCTAAGGTAGCGCAGATGAAGAGCTGGCACGTACAGTCCTTGCAAATGGTGTAATCAGGAACGGGACACGGTGCATCGATGCTGTCATGATAAGCAGCCACCATCTGCATAACCTGTAGAAATACGAAGCGTAAGAGCCTGGCAGCCATGGCGGCGCCAGATTTTATATCCAACAACAGTCGCATATAAAATCAATGGTAAATTTCACATTCGACCGAACGAGCCCCTGCATTCTTTACTGAGAATTGCATGCAATAGTCACCGGTAGCTCAGGTTTTTTGAGTCATTTCTGAAAAAATTTTTTATCAAATTTTGTAAGAGCTTTGGGGAACATTCTAAAATTAAGAGATTTCACATACCGATTGCCTGAAAGCACTTACAGTTTTTCTTTTCTTTCTTTTTTTAATGCTGTGCGTCTTGGATCTCACAGTGTATTTCATAAAGCTTCTGAACAAACTATCCCACCTTAATCCAGTATAAAGTACTGCCTTTAAACATAGGCTTCCTGAAATGTTTCCGTATATGGCTACTCTGGAAGCCTTTCATGTCCAGCTTCCTGGCACAAGGCTTATATTTGAATGTTACTCTGCAACACTTTCTATTTTAGAGAATAATGATTTTTGAGTGGACAGCTGTCAAATGTGCTCATGAGGTTGTAAAAAAAATCAACCTTTGCTATAATGAGTTTAGAGGTTCATGCATGAGATCCCTGAGCAAGGCTATTGATATTGGGTTGTTTGCATGCTATGCTCGCATAAAATTGTCCCACACACTGGCCACACTTTAATCGCACTCTCTGGTGGATAGCACAAACCTCCCAGCTTTATGCTGAATGAGTGTGCACTTGTCTACTTTTGGCTAAGCCGTGAACAATGCTGCCATGCATGGTCACACCCCACCTTGGTGTTCAACCTGCCTTTTAATGCAGCTCTTGTTGCTGAATGTTGCAATCTGCTTCCACTGCGTACGTTTGGGAAGCTGGCTGTGTCAACAGTGCCTTCTGCTGCAGAAGTGAGGGCAAGAAAAATTTTGCGGTACTTTGTTTTTGGTCTTAAATACTATACTTATCTTAATAGCATGTTTTCGTGCGACTGGTGATGCAACAAATGCTTTCTTGTATACAGCAGTGAGGATGGGCAAGTATACTAAAAAGTTTGAGTTCTTGACCCTAAATGCAAAATGTAATATCATAACGTGTTGTAATGGTAGACATGCCAGCAATGACTTTTGATTCACAACTCCAAGAGCCACTCACACAGGTGACAGAAACGGAGAGGGCCAAAGTGCATATAGTAGACGGCAGGGGAGGATTTATCTGAAATTTTACACAGGATAACCATTCTGAACACCTTTTATCTCAATGAAAAAAGTCCAAGAAATGCATGTTTAAAATGTGACTACCCCCCTCCATCAATCCACCCTTTGTAGCATGGCAACATAGCATATTTCACATATCTACAGATCTAGTATTGTGCATAATATATATGTTACCATAGCTTTTCAGACTTCTGGAAGTTTAGGAGTACCCAATGGCTGCAGTATAAGTTTCACGGTGTTGTGCATCATTTCAATACTGTGTTTCATGTTTAATGTGCAGAGCTACAGCTGTACGCACCGCTTTTCGCTACTTGATGAAATACTGGCTTGTAATGTCACTGCACATTAGCACACTTTACTTGTGATCGACAATACATAAAATGAAAGTCGATCTATAGTACGTAATGAATGTATTAAATTATTTTTCTTCAACATAACCACAGGCATCAATGAAATTCAGCACACATGTGGATCCTCAATTCACTAAGTACTTTTTACCCCAAATAACACTATCACAGGACATGGGCTCAATAAACACGTGAGAAAAGGCCTCCTAATTCAGTTAGAGCTTCGCCTTTTTCGCACTTCTTGACCATGACATCAGATAGAAAAGCAATTGCAAACCTGCAACGCAGTAGACGAAATGCCCGTGCGATCGTGGTCGCCGAGCACGTTGAAATCCATGCACGCAACAACGAGAGTTTTGCAGCGAATTCAACCTGAGATATGAGTGAATGGCGCCAATGTCAGCTTGTGAGCACGATCAAAAACAAACTCGTGCAGTTGAGAAAAGTACGCCTACGCCGCACCGCAAATGCTACGCCGTTGCCGTCTGTTACCGAGCGGTTTGCAATCAGCAACTACGACGCCGTTGCTAAGCTGCCCGGACAAGATGGCCTCACGATCGTGGAAAAACCACGTGATTTCCTACACACTTTTCTCCCAGGGTGTTGTGTGGAAAGGGCCTCTCCTTTTTTTTTTAACCCTGCGTGCTTTGGGCTTGCTTTCCGTTATTTCCACCGGGTCGCAATAACGATTTGGCTTGGATTTCCGTTATTGCGACCGGGTCGCAATAACGCCGGCCGTATGAGTACCAACCATGCAGCACACACACGCACACAGCCACAACATAGCCACAAGTCAATTCAGAAAACCGGAACGAAAACTAAACAACGATACCACTCCATAAAGTGCAATGGCATCTCTTGAACGTGAATTCAAAGCAACTAAACAGAACAGGTGCAGGTGAAAAAACCAAGGTCTACGCACTTGAAGGGCGTCGAAAAATGCTGCGCCGTTAAAATGCGCAGGTCCGCTAATAAGAAGTGCTTCGTAGCAAACACTTACTGGTACATCTGGGACAGGTTTCTGATTCTGTGGCTCACCTCCGCTGCTGTACAAAGAAACCCGAGGGTCCGCAATGCCTCCGCGTACACTGCGACGTTCCTTTTCTGGCGCCGCAAATCATCTAGACGGCCTTGCCAGCAGTCGATGAGAGCGGCTGTCACACGCTCGCTCCACAGTTTGCGCGCCGACGCTCATACCGACGCGCAGCAGGACGCCATTTTTGTTTACACTGACGACAATTACGGCAGTGTTGCCACCTCTGTTTCCGAGCATTACGCCAAAATGGATTCAGAAGTCCACTAAATATTTTCGAAAAACACCAAAATATCCGCTAATATGCACTGTGATGCTAGGTGTAAAAATACTTACAATGCGTCTTTCTTTAGCTTAGAAATGCAAACAAATGTAGCGATCCAGTGTCAGAACGAGTGGAAAAGCAAAAACGAAACCAGAATGCGCAGCGGCGTTTGAAGCAGTGTCTGCTTGTGCGCGTATCATAACCAGTCATGAGCATGAGGTCAAGTAAAAGGTGGCGTATTTTATCCCGCAACTGTGCCTAGGAGTCAAGCTTACAGTCACATTATTTTTTGAGCAACATCCGTTGGCAGCGTCCAGGGCAGATAGCCGCATCGTTTTGCGCCTCCTAGCTGCGTCCTCAGCGGTACGCAATGCCCTGTATAAAAAGTCCTTCACAAGGTGCCATTCTTCATGGATTTATTGTATATAAACATTAGGAGATAGCAACAAGCGTTACAGAGTACATCTATCACATTGCTTGAGCAATTACGAGAAAAAAATTGGCGGGGGCTTTGGTTAAGCTTGGTAGGTTGCGAAAGCAAAAGCGCAGCGCCTCCAACTGAAGGAACGCAGTGCGCCGCGTCTACAGGTCACGCGTGGCTACCGGCCGCCGCTGCGCGACGACTCAAAGCGTTTTCGGTAATTTTTTATATTTTGTTTTTGATGTTGTTGCGACTGAGAGAAAGGAAACATAATCTACAGTTGATATCACGTCACAGCGGCAGTAGCGCCACAGGTGCGCAGCGCGGCAAACACACACCGTAACTGCAGCCGGGCTCTCTGAAGGAGCGAGTTGGTCGCCCATAATCTATAGCTGGTATGAAGTCCCAGCGGCAGTAGCGCCACAGGCGCGGCGCGGCGTAACTGCAGCCGAGCTATCTGAAGGAGCGAGTTGGACGCCCATATTCACTCCGCTAAAGGTCAAACGTAACTGCGGCCGGGTCACGCGAAACTTTGCAAGTGCGAGTAGTATTGCTTTCGCAATAAAAAAAACATGAGAGGAGTGTAAATATGTTTGGACTAGTCACGCCTAGCCCAAAGCAACTCTATGCGAGCGTTGAAGCAAAGCTACGGAAAAACTTTGCGACGTCAAAACACAAATGCGTCAGCATCTTCATCGGAATCTTCGTCATCCACCTGCAGGTAAAGTGGCCGACACGTAGCACTTCCGGATGCTGATGGTTCACTCTGTCCACTGCAACTGGTATCAGTTTCAATAAGTCGGGTAAATTTTTCTGGAAGTTGGTAGTCAAAACATTCTTTATCGTACCTCTTCAGCCCCGCTCTGATCCCTATACTATGGCATTGACTGCAGCTGGAGCGAGCCTGTTTCGCAGTATTGTCTTGAGCAAGTTCGTTTGGCTGAACGATCTCTCAGCTTCCGCGTTCGAATAAAGTAGGACCAGAATTGAGATAGTAAAGCCTGCTAGTTCTCTGAATAAGTTCTCCCCTCTATAATTTTTTACTTCATACCAGAAGCTCGAGGTTTTTATGCGAGAGTCGTGATGCTCTGCCATTGGCTTTCCGCCGCATCTATTTTGCCTGGCTGTACACCTACCGCTTCCATCAGTGGGACAAGAGAGAACTTCAGTGCACACAAGGCTTTTTCTACTGACAACTGTCCCACGTTTTTTAAAGTTTCAACGTTGTTAGGAAGCCTCTGCCGTATTTGCTCGATGAGAGAAACCAAGAACTTTAAGCATCTCTTTCTTAAAGGGACAGTGAGGAGAGCTCTATTAGTATTTTTTTTTACCGCAAAATCCGATAGTTCGGCATTTCGCGGCTCTGTTGCCACTTCGCCGGCAGCGAAAGATGCATGTATTTCTAAGAAATTTGGACTCGAAGTCGAAAAAGTTTTTCCCGCCGCTCTGATTCAAACTTGGGATTCTCTTATGACGACACAGGACTAAGTGACGTGAAACATGACGTGCGCATGACGTAACGCAGACTCCGTGATTTCTGGCGGCAAGCATTCGGTAGCCTTTGGCAGCCGCTCTGTCTGGGAATGATTTCTTGATGATTTCTGCCAGATGGTCGGCAGTCATAATGCTGCAAAGTTCATCTATGAACAACGCCGCCCTACTCTCTGCTGTACTCGCTGCACCGCTGTCAGTTCGTTTCGGGAAGGCAGTCTGCTTTTGCGACGGGCCCAATACGCTGGCAGCATTCTGGTGCTTTTTTGTATCTTTGTGCGCCTTCAGGTCGTTGTATTTGGATCCGAGTTGGCAGCGGCAGAATTTACATTCGGAAACCTTCAATCCATTGGGTGCTGTCTTGCAGAGAAGCCAGCTGCTCGGATCCGGATCTTTAAGCCATTCGACTCGAAACTTCTGAACGTACTTCACTTTTGGCGTTTTTGGCGTGACAATCTCCCATGCACGTGCGCACCGTCTGGGATGGATTATTTTCTGGCGCAGCGCCGCAGACAATGCCGATATACCAAGCGGACTGCTTTATTCTGCACGGAAGCAAGGGGAAGGCGGAAGCACTGAGAGAGAGAGCGTTCAAAGTGCAGAGCGACTGTAAGATAGAAGATGCTGGCGCCGAGGTAACCTGCGAGGTGTGGGTAGCAAAAGTGACCGAGGCGCCTGCGCCGGCGGCGTGTCGCCTTTCGCCGCACCTCGCAGGGTCGATTCATGCAAATGGCATCAGTTGACGCCCTACAGCAGCCAGGTGCGGAGAGGCGCAGGCTACGAATCTCTCCGTTGGCTTCTTCAAGGCGTGTCACATAATAACGCCCCATGCCAACTGGCCAGCCAACGAGCAGGCTGCCGGCGCCGCTCCTAAACTCCCTTCCTCGCACATAACCCGCGGGCCACTTTTTTGTTTACTAAAGCCCAATGACAGAATTTCTCATTTTGTTCAGATCCACTACAAATCCGCTTAAATAGCTGAAATCCGCAAAACAATGAGACCCAATAAATAAAGGGCAACTCCGGCGATTTTTCAGCCATTTTAAGTTAATGGCTGTTTTGTGTTCCTAAGAACCTCCTGTATTGTGTACGATACAAGGTTTTCAAAAGCAACCCTAAAATAATTTTTAAACAGCAAAAAAACGCAAAACTCGAAACCGAATGACGTCACTGGCTTGTTCGCCGCGCTGTGAAGTCCCCGAAGATACCTGAAGTACCCTGAGCCCCGCTGTCGACGTGACTGAAAGTGCGGAGAATAGCTTTTCCGAGACCAGCGAGTTTTTAGAATACGACTCATGCGACGATTTCGGGCTGGACGAGTCGCCTTTCAGGTATGATCCACCGCCGCGCGAGCCAGCCGAGTCACACCACAGGCCGCGTCACCTGCAGCATGGAGACGGTCTCAACTCGGAGAAGTAAGTACTTGAGTCTTTTTTCGTGCATGCATTTGTAACACAATCGTCAGAACAAAAGTTAATGTGATGCTCCCGCTGACAACTGTTCGTGTGGCGAGTGCCGGCCGACCCAATCTGATGAAAGAATCTGCTGCCGGAACGTTGCCGTGGTGCACAACGTCCTTACAGGGGCATGCATCACCAACAGTCCTCTCTTTGCGAAGCTTTGTCTCGATGGCGAGCTTTTGGAAGTGAATTCGCGCCAGCTACAGTTCTACAATTCAGCATACTTTGAGCACGGTTACCATGGTCCGCTTCCTTTTGACGGCCGGGCTTCGTTCAGCTGGCCGCTGCGATAGGCTGTTGTACTCGAATAACGTTGACACAGAATCTGCCTTCAAGCGTCGGCTGAACGAAGCCTTAGCGAGTCCAAAGCTCTCTCTGAGGTACACGCGCTGTCTTCATAGCAATCTGGCGCGAAATGTTCTAAGCACAAGCGGAATGCTTCCTCGGAGACCAGTTGACACGGCGGACAGCTCTCACCCACTTGTCGCGAAGATTCTTATCGCTAGGAAACCTATGGTAGAGCACGCCCATTGTCCCAGGTGAAAAATTTGTGCATCCCACAGCACAACAGAAGTTGCCGTGACCCATCACTCCGGCGTACACACCCCATCAAGCACGTTGAGACGATGCGAAATCGCACAGGTGGTCGAAATAATTCCGGAGACCTCCACTACGGCACCTCTTTCTTCTTTCACTCCTTCCTTCCTTCTTTCACTCCTCCCTTACGACGCGGTTCGGGTGTCCGTTACTTTCCTGGATGGATGGATGGATGGATGGATGGATGGATGGATGGATGGATGGATGGATGGATGGATGGATGGATGGATGGATGGATGGATGGATGGATGGATGGATGGATGGATAGGAGCGCCCCCTTTGAAACGGGGTGGTGGCAATTGCCACCATGCTCAGCTTTTCTTTATTTATTATTTTTTTTGTTTACTGTGTCGGCAATTCTCATTAAGATTCTCCATCAACTTTGCCTACGGTTTCCTACTATTCTAACCTTATGCCACATCTCTGCTTTTCAGCCACCAATCCTCCAATCGCTTTTTGCTGACTTCCACTGCAGATTTATTTACATGACCATTGTTATCTTTAAACCCTAGGGCCTCAGAAAGAGTGACTGTGCCTGCATCGACATCCGGATGGATACCATCACATTTGATTATGAGGTGTTCAATTGTTTCCACAGATCTACCACACACTGCACATGTGTCATCTTCTTCGTTAAATTTCTTTTTGTAGCTGCGCGTTCTAAGACACCCTGATCTAGCTTCAAAAAGTAGGGCACTGCCTCTTGAGTTATCATAGAAAAATTCTTTCCTGATCTGCCTTTTCCAGAATCGATATAGTTCTACACTATGTTTCTTTTCCATTGAATTCATCCAATTTTTAACTTCCGCGTTTTTAACCTGTCGTTTAATGCTCTTTCTTTCTCCGTCCTCATGACCGGCATACTTACTGGTTAGTTTTCTAGTTCTTTTCCGCCACTGTGAGTCAACGTTCTTTCTGTATAAATATTTAAATACCTTAGCTGCCCATCTGTTATCGTCCAATTTCCTCAGGCGTTCTTCATATAGTATTTTACTCTTAGCTTCCCGTGCCTCGAACGATGCCCAGCCCATATCCCCTTGTACTGCCTCGTTTGTGGTTTTGCCGTGGGCACCTAGTGCTAATCTTCCAACAGCTCTCTGATTTACGTCTAATCTCGACTGAACTTCTGCCCTTAAGCACAGAACCGCATTGCCGAAAGTAAGTCCCGGCACCATTATTCCTTTCCAAATACCTCTTAGTACTTCATATTTGTTGTACCCCCATAATGCCCTATGTTTCAATATCCCGGCGTCTCGTCGTCCTTTTGCCCTAAGAGCCTGTTCATGCTTTTCCGTGTATATCTCCTCCGCGCTCCGCGGGGCGCGAGCGCATCCGGCGCGGTCGCGCATCGAAGCTCTGCGGCGCAGGCGCACACGGGTCTGTATGCGGCGCTTCGTGTCGCCTGCTACTAGGGTGCATCGAGGCACCCTCACTGCTTGCTGTGCTGTGAAGCGCACCTAACTCTCTGCGCGCCTAACTTCTGTCATATATGACAGAAGCTAAAGTGTTGAGAGCACTTTGAGAGAGAAAGTGTTGAGAGAGCCACGGTTGAGAGCAGCACAATCGTGGCGCGCGAATGCGCTAGTCACGTGATTTTTTTTGTATTTCGCGGCCTTTCTTTGGAGTTCGGAAAAAAGATACACGTGAGGTTTTCTTTACCGCAAACAAATGGAATGGGGGTTTCTCATGGTGCTCTCCAACTTTGCTATTCACATTTTCTGCCTAAAGTCAATATTTACGAATTTAAAAAAATAGCTTAATTTTTAATTAATTAATTGCAAAACAACAAAATTGCCTATGATGCGCAAGCCGGTTGGTAAATGTATGTAAGTGGTTTCCCTGGCCTACCTCGAATATTTTATTTTTTAACCCTTGGCTAAAGTTAGCGTGGACACCCTGTATATATATATATATATATATATATATATATATATATATATATATATATATATATATATATATATATATATATATGCACCCGAGTACTGTGGGTTGCCAGCGCACGTTAAAAACGCCCATGTGGCGAACAATAATCGGGGGTCCACGACTATAACATCACTTGTAGTCTATGTCGCTTTCGGACCCCATAAACCAAATCAATTCAAATCTGAAATAAACGGTTTGCAGCAATACATGCATATCCCCGAGATCGTGGCTCTGAGACGAGATGCCGCTGAGTTGTCGTGCGCGCAACCAGCGACAACGCACTGTAGTTAGTGCGCTTTCTCGCGACACGACGCGCCGCCTCCGGGTCCGTGTGTGCCTGCGCCGCAGAGATTCGATGCGCGACCGCGCCAGATGCGCGCGCGCCCCGCAGAGTGCAGCCACGCTGCGCCGTGTTCGTACTTAGAGTGGACTACCCTGTACAGTGTTCTAGAATGCCTTCTAGAACACTGTACTCACGGCGAAGCTTGGAGCGTGGTGCTGAGATTATTTATAAACACGTTTTCATAAAAGCAGGCGTAGTGCCTAAAAATGTTCAGTCTGGTATTTGATTTATTACAGCAGTAACACTTGTAGTTTTGTTTTTGAACTAGTGTTTATGCTTATAGTTTAGCGAGAGCGAGAGTGCTTTCGATTGAGCTCGGACAACGCCTCCCGGAGGCATTAGCTTGGAACTTCCACGGCCGCTCTCGACGCGCGGGAGTCGCGAGCGGCCGTGGAACTTCAAACCACAGTAGGTCGTGATCCAAACGCACTCGAGGAATCGACAATGAGTCAAACAGGAGCGAGCTCGATTTCGCTTGAAAGTGACTATGTGACAACCTCCGGTCTGCACTGAGTTCGATAAGCATTGAATCAATGAGGACCGAAAGTGCCCGTGTGACAGCTGGGGTATGACAGCTGCTGTTTCATATGGCAGTGCCTTTCCACGTTACCTATCAAATCGAAGTGCATCGCCGATACCGCTGGCGTGTTTTGGGGACGCGAGCGTCGTTCCCTAAAACACACTTTTTTCTTGCGTTCTGTTAACTCAAGACGAGACTTCACAGCTATGCGACCGCGTTTTCTTTCTGCGTCGGTGCCAACCCGTGCGCACAGGTACGCGTAAGAAGCCGCAAAGGGATTACCTTCATATCGTGACAGCGTTGTAATCAGGTGTTGTCTAAAAGTGAAATTCCAAATGCATACGTACCCTGGACGACAGCAGCACGTTTGAAGCCCGAAACGGAGTATCCGAAAAGACGTGGCAACGAACAAACGCCTTCCATTCACAGGGCTGAAGGCATGTGCCGCCCACGGTCTCACTCCGCGCGCTGGGGTTCCGGACTTACTTGCTCCGCGCACAGTACGCCTCTGCGAAAGATTGAGGTTCCAAGAATTGTAACACGTTTTTACGCGACAGCGCATACATCTCGTTCGGTCGAAAAGCCGCCGGCGTCGTAGCAGTAGTAGTTGTCGGCACCGCGCGTCGGAAAAAATCGTATCATGCCAACCGTTCGCCGCAGATGTCCCGGATGGTGTCATACGATTCAGCGTTTCGTGCAGCATAAACTTGCCTGTTAAGATAAAGCCCAGCTTACGGCAGGAATTCGCACCGTCGGCCTATAATCGGATGTTTGTTGCGGGTGTCCGCCGAGATATGTGCGACAGTTACTGCGTCATTTTCATTCCTCAAACCCAATTTTCGTTTCCTTAATTACGGCACCTCTTTCTCTCTCTCTCTCTCTCACACCTTCCTCCCTTCTCTAACGGTGCGGTTCGAGTATCCACCGAGATGTGAGACAATTCCTGCGCCATTTCCTTTCCTCAAAAATGCGTTGCGTTCAAAGGTGTTGTTCCTGACGGCAAGGCGTCGCGCCGAACGGGCGGTGGCATTCCGTGGACTCCCTGGCAGCGCTGCAACACGCTGTAGCGTTACGCTCCTAAAGGCGAAGCTTAAGCATCTTCCATTTTTTTTTTTCATTTAAGTAAGATGGAGAGTGTGTCATGTTTAGCCTGGATATGCAACGTTTTGCTGTAGCACAATGCATATTCCCGCGCAGACTGTAACGCTTTCAAGTGTCCGCTGAAGCACCTACCGGCGTTAACGCAGATTTTCGCTTTGGAACACGATCTGCAATAGCCCTCTGCGCGGGGCATAAGCTCTGCTTAGCATTTTTTTTTCGTAGTTTTGATCACTATGCATGTAGTGATCCCGAAACTTTCAGATACATGGCCTCAGACCAAAGGCGGAATCAGGCCGTCACAATTAAGCAGCCGTGATTACCGATTTTTTTATTCCTTCGCCCGTGCCGCTAAGCAAGCGAGGCGAGGAAATAATACTATGTATTTCGTCCTCCTTACAAGGCTTAGGTGTACTACAGAGGCCAACCACCCGAACCATGGGCGCCTAGTGCATCGAAGTAAAAAAAAGAACGTTGTAATGAAAATCAAAGGAAAACAAAACCAAAACAACAACAAACGAACACGTTTGGAGCAGTTAAGCGCACACAAGAAATGCGAATTCTCGACAAAATTCTCTCATATCTTCTAGGTCGAAACTACAGTTTCATTCACAGGTTAACCTGCAGGTTATACTCGCGCCACGAAGGGCGAATTTCAGCGGCAGCAGCGCTGATATTTATGGTCCACTACAACGTTTATAGATATATGGTCCGCAACCCAACCTCACCACATGTCCCCATCCACACGCCGTAACCAAAACTAGGCGACAACCAGAGTAGGAAAAAGTGCGCATATCTAGACAGTGGCGAAGAAAATTAAATAGTGTGAATTAAAAAAATCAGCGGGGTGTACAACCGTTGTTTCTGAAGGCAGTTTTGCAGCACGCTGACCGACAGAACATGGTCAAGACTGTCAGCTGAGCAAAGCTATTGCTTAATACGTCATGCTTTTTTTAAGCGGAGCTCCTTGGCGCCCGTTTCTGCGTTTCGCTGCGTCGCCGTCGCCGTTGTCCGTTGTAACCAGCAGTGGACACCATAGTCGCGCTTTAAGCTGCGAAACCAATGGAGCGGGAGCTTGGAAAGCAGAGGGAAGTCGCATAACTGCCCTCTTGGAGCAATGGACACCTCAATCGTCCTTTAAGCTATGTGGCAGTAGTGACAGATGTGCGCTGCATTGACAATGTTGTGCCAGAAACGCGCTGCTGAAGCCCTAGGCCGTCAGCGTTCGTTGTGTTCATTGGCGTTGGCGTTGACAAAGTTTTACACTCTGGTCATTTTAAGGAAAGGAGAAGTGCGCATGACTGGCTTCCTGGGTAAGTGGACGCCTGAATCGCGCTTATAGGTACGTGGGGTGATGAGAAAGAGAGATGTGGGCTGCATGCGTTAGCGCTGACAACGGTGAGCGAACTCTCGCGATCAACCATTAACTGCCACCTGCCAGGGTGGCAAAGTGGGTGGGGACTTTAATGTAGATATAAAGGCAAACAGGAATTCCTTACCACTTATGCGGGATAACATCCCGTTCCTCTCGCTCGCATAACGCCTCCCACGGCTGTGACAACCTCGCGAAATACTTGCACAGACCTCGTCTTTGAGAACCCAGCATTGGTGCAGCAAGTCGAGCATATATCCATCTATTTCCTCGACCACAAACTTCCTTCATGAGAGTCAAGAACTGGTAGTGGAGTGTTTCTTGAAGAACAAAAATGTGTGAAAAATAACAAGTTGTCTGCAATCGTACATACATGTCTTGCTCGAATTCTTTGCCTCTATCTATCGAAAAGCAGAAACAGCTGATGAGCTGCGCTCAAATTTCACATTAAAAAGTAACGTAATCGTCGGCAATTTTTTTTTTCCGCTTTCATTTCACTCAGGGCAGATACTGCGGCCGCGACAGTAGGATTGTCCCTCGATGTGTGCTTAAGCTTAAACAGCTTGTTGGTTCTCGGAAGTTGCCACTGATAAGCTCCATCTTGATGCGCACTGCATGGGGGATCATGGAATGTTGGTTTTCGCAGCGTTGGCTACAGTCGTTCTCTGAAAGCGCACGCTACAGTTATCGCTACACACGAACGTTTGCCGCCAAAACTCCCACTGCAGCGTATTACGCAGCTTCACAGCCGCCCAACGAAGCACTGGCGCCCATATTTCGCTTCCAACAAAGCATTTTATGTCTGTAAGCAACAGGAAGCGTCGTTCGGTCGAAGGAACGGATGGTTGCAACCGCGAAGGAAGACTGAGGAAATTCTGTGAAAACAGGGGGTGTGTGCGTGTTTCTATTGCGTTTGCAATCTGGTTCAGCCCATGGCAGTCACTTATTTTCTTTATTTCGTTCTTTTTGCGCTGCTCTTTCCACTTGGTCGGTGCGGGAAGTTATAGCGCGCGTATTCTCTGTACGTGCGTACGTAACCTGCCACGAAGCAAGCCATCCATATATCTTGGTGTTTGCCGCTGTGTTTCAGTGTCACGAAGCATATTTTTCGCGTTGTTGACGATAAATTACGCCATTGCTTTCGCCATTTCGCTGCAAACTGCTCGTCAGTCTATCGCCCTAAAACCGGCTTCTCGGTTCTTGTCGGCGAGCTTCACCACAACTCTCGACCCCAAAATATATGCAATTTCCACGTTCCCGACTCCATAATTTTCAGCCTATTGTAAGATTTCATCGCAACAACTAATTATATCCGAACATCTACTCACGGCAGGCCTCTCGTTTTGCGTACTTTGCAGTCAAAATTACGCCCCATTAGTTTCTATGTTAGTCGTAACTACCAGGTGAGAGCTTTGGAATCCTTCCCTAAGGCAGATTTTGCGACGCGTATAGGAAGATCAGACCCTTCTGATCAATGCGTTTTCAAAGCATCTATCAATATTCAGCAGTTGTCTTAAAATTAAAGGTTGAAAATTTTCCCATTCAGTTACGGAGAGCTTGCCGCCAGCGGCGGACAGATAGCGTTAGCAGGTGTTGTCCAGTGGAGTCACTGGAATAACTTCTGGGCGTCCGGGCTTTGCGCTACTGCCAGAGCACCGCAAAGAGCCTCTCCCCGAAAACGGATTTGGAAGGGATAAGGTGGCCGCTGCGTGACGCTCGATCGCTGCGTGGCAATTACGTCGGTGGTGTCCTGCGTATCTCCCATCGTAACGTTGGTGTTATGAAATGCAAAATAATCTTCAGCAGAGTTAGGAGAGACACCTTTAGTGACGTTGTGAATAAACACTCAGAAGAAACTGGAAGCAATGATTTTTGCAACTCGTCTAAGCCGCAACTTGCATGTGTATGCAGTCCCTAAGCCCAAATGCTTTGCACGGCCGCCAATCCATGCATTTCCCTGCAAATTTGGTGCTTGTTGTTCCGGCAACGTGGGACCATAGCGACCATATTCCTTTCAAGCCCAGCGCGCGGGTAAAAGGTATGCGGTACGCTGGCCCACTAGGGGCCTGGATACCCGCTCGCCTCCGCCATCGAGGCACCCTATTTATTGTCCACAAGAGCTGGACTTGCGTGTACTTCCCTTCGAGAAGCCAGAGGCGGTTACGAGCTCGTTTTGTGAGTGGAGCCAATGGTATTGTAATCCTTGTCACACGGGCAAGTTCAGTGTCACTTTCAACGAGTGACACTCGTCTTTAGTGTCACTCGCGCAGCGTCACACGATCCACTTCAGCGATTTTCGCCGCAGAATGTACTGGGTGCGAAGCGAGTTCGGCGAATTCATTATCCTCAGCTTTTAACGCTGTCCGCGTGCACAGACAGACCGTGCACTAGGTAGTCAGGTTGGCACTTGATCCGCGTTTTTCCTACTCAAGGCAGCTAGCAAGCCAAACTTAGTCTTCTTCCTCTGTTCAGGTTGGTGCGGGGACTACGTCCACATCTGCCTGAGCCAAGAAGATACTAGCACAGCACCTAATATATCGTCCCGAAGTCCGTCGTTTCATTACTCGAGGAATAACTTGTCCTGGATGAACAGGTGCGGCGGCTTCGTCTCGCGAGAATGCATGGTGGCGAGGAGGCAACGTACCGTCGTCAGCTTTATGAAAGGGAACGCGGTAGTGCGTGGCAGATAGTCTCGAACTCTACTTGTGGCAATAAGCGGTGGCCGCTTTCAGAAACGACGTGTAAAGGGAGGTTCGATCCTCCATGCCAGAAGCAGACAAGGCAGCAGAAACCGTTCCGCCACGTTGGGAAACGCGGCCGGTATGTATCGCCACAAGTAGAGTTCGAGATTGTCTGCCACACACTCCCGCATTCCCTTTCATAAAGCTCACCACAGTACATGTGCAGTACGCTGCTGGAAAAGCTCCATTCTGGATGTCATTTTCTTTCCCCGTGTAGCAGCATGCTGCCACACTGACATTTCACGAGGTGAAGTGAACCTGACATCAGTGTCTGATTTCGTTAATATCCCCAGTGGACACATTACCTAAGTCTGATGATATTGCCACGGACGAGCGAAGACATGGTGGTAGACAGACGGAGGGCTGATTTTGAGAGAGAAGTGGATGTTGGGTCGGCTGGACGCTATCTGCACCAGACCCAGGGCCATCCCCAGCGTGGGTATCTGTCATCGCTTCAGAGGCAACAACAACATCGGGAGCTGACTTGGTACGCCTGGTCCGCCTGGCGTAAACCGACCTTGAGTAAAGGCATAGGCCTTCTATGGTAAAGGTTATGCGCCGGTATTAACAACTTTAACAACATTAACAACTTTCTGGAGGCTTCCTGAGTACGCCCTAACCAACAACGGAGCATTCGCCTGAGCCTCGCTGGAGTCGACGTCTTGGCGGCCCACCACCTCCCGTGCCCGAGGTGTCCCTAGATGGAGAAGCCACCCCCGGGCTTGCACTCAGCAGCTCCTGGCCGCATTACCGTGAACCCCGCACCTTCGCTCGCGCAGCTGGTGATGACGCGGACGAGTGGCTGACGCATTACCAACGAGTGAGCCTCTGTAACAAGTTGGATACAAACTTGTAATGCCATGAAAGGTTATGCGCAAAAAAGACGACACGAAGAGAGAAGACACGGCAGGACGCGCGGAAACTAACAACTGGTTTATCCATAAGCTGACACCTCTAAATATAAGACGATCAGATGCACGCGCGGCGGAAACACCCACAGCATGCCTGGGAAACGTGGTAACACCATCATACCCTACAAGACAAAGCTGACTCGCTTCTATACAAGGTAAGAGACGTATCGTTGACGCAATTTTGTGCATTTTTAATCAAGAAGGATTCCATTATTTCTCGGGCCACGGCGCGAGAAATAATAAATTCATGGCAGTATCAAGCCAACTAGCCCGAAAACATCTCTTGCTGCGATACAAACGACCAGCTAACGAACGCCGTTTTCTCCTTCAGGCACATGGTTCTTACATGGTACGAAAATCATAAGCGCATCAAAACATATAGAAATATGTCATATATCTGTGTAACATATGTACAAAATACATGTTACATGTACAAAATATACAAAAACAGCTAAACATATGGACAAACTTGAGACAATGCAAAATAAAGCAGCTCGATTTGTTATTTACGATAAAAAATTAAGCGTGGCCAACAGAAAACGTAATTTTGGATGGAGTGAACTGAAAGACCGCGGGGAAAATCTTCGCCTTGAACTATTCCATAGTATTTATTACACTCAGGTATAAGTAACGCTCGACTCTGGTTTGTTTTCGCTGCGGGAATCCTGGACAAATTTCAAGATTTTGCCACCGCCGTCGCTCTAGCTCGATCAGTCAAAAGCCTTATCGTGTGTCGCCGTCGGAGCGCAAAGAAATTGACGAGCAAGTCCAAGAGATGCTTGAGACGGAGGTCAGTCAGGAGTCCCTTGGGCTGCTCCCGCAATTCTTGTCCGCAAGAACGACGACACGTGGCGATTCTGTGGGAAGTACCGCCGTTTAAATGCCATCGCCGAAAAGGACCTTTGCCTCGCACTGATGACGCCATAGACTGCTCCTCTGGCGCTTCTTACTTTTCCTGCGTAGATCTGCGATCAGGTTACTGGCAGATTCCGGTGCATCCGGCAAAGAAAAATCGGCGTTTGTAACGGGGGATGACCACTTTGAATTTAATGTGATGTCGTTTGGACCTTGCAATGCGCCTGCGTCTTTAGCGAAATTTATGTACACGGTATTGCGCGGCATGAAGTGGGACATTTGTTTATGCTATCTTGATGGCGTCGTCATTTTTGGAGAAACGCTTTGCATCCGAAATCATGGGCGCCAAAGCCAGACCATATCGACCATGCAGAGCGTAGACAACATGCCGGCGGCGGCTATCGTAGCGGTCCTTGAAGCGCTCTCGTGAAGCAATGGATCGCAGGCGGGCAGTCCTGCGAACTTCTTCAGCTAAAGACAGGATCTCGTCCATACGAAGGTTCTCACTGTTAGAAAATGGCAGGGTGGTGTCCAGGGTGTAGAGCGGTGGGCGAGCGTACAAGAGGTAGAATGGACTGTATCGGGTTGTTTCATGAGTGGCGGTATTGAAGGCGATGAAGAGCAGTATGCTGTCCCAGTTCTTATGGTGAGAGTACACACGGCAATCGTGTTGGCGAGTGTTCTGTTTTGTACGTTCCGTCAAACTGTTTGTCTCTGGGTGATAAGGCGTTGAGTGCCTGTAGGTAACTGTGCACAAACGTAGCAGCTCTTCAACGATATCGGCGGTGAATTGGTGGCCTCAGTCATTGATTACCACTCGCGGGGGTCCATACCGCAAGAGGACAGAGCTCAGAAGGAATAGCGACACATCATGCGCGGTAGGGTTGCAGTTGGCAGATTTTAAAAGCAGCCAGAACTCAAGCTAAAGGTAGCCAAAAGTAGCCATGCCATTCATTCTTGGCGCCAGATTTCTTGCCAAATGTAACAGAAGCCATATTATGAGTGAAATTTTTAATAATTAACAACAAATAATAGAATTCTGAATAACGCAAGAATAAAGACTGCAAAATTTTGCCCTTTTGCTTTGTCTTCGAGCAACAGGTACGTTGCAAATAAACAAATAAATTAAAATTTTGTGCGTGTGCAAATAGCTAATCTGCAATTGATAGTTGTCTTGCTCCAATGTTTAAGGGAATCCCCCACAGTGGAGTAGACTTGTAATAAGGGAGTAATTACTCATTACTAGCAACCCAAGCGCTTTCTCAGAGCTTTCACAGAAAGTTTGAAGCTGGAGAAAAATTCTTTCTGGTCCAGGGTTCCAACCCGGGACCACCGCCTTTCCGGGGCAGGCCAGAAGTTCGCAAGAAGCTAAGCAGTGCCTTGGAGGCCTTCACCGCCGACGATCGCCGCGGCCAGTGGCCGAGAATCTTCATTTCCGTCAGTGGGCGTGGATCTAGGCGCACCAGCGCACGGCTGAGAGGCTGCCTTTCGGCGCTGTAGGCAGGGAGTCACAAAGAATGTGGGTTATAGTCTCGTCATACCCGCAGATGGCACATGCAGGGCTATCAGCCATACCAATTAAGAAAGAGTAATGGTTGGTGAAAGCTACACCAAGCCAGAGGCGACACAGCAAAGTTTCTTCACGTCGTGGTAGGCCGGATGGAAGCCGGAGCTTCAGATCTGGGTCCAAGGATTTTAAACGTGAATTGCAAAATTGGCCGGAATTCCACGCGGCAGAAATGTGACAGAAGCGATATTATGAGTTAAATTTGTATTAATGGACAACAAATAATAGTATTTTGAATAATACAGGAATAAATACTGCAAAATTTTGCCCTTTTGCTGTGTCTTCACATAACAGGTACATTACAAATAAACAAACAAATTAAAATTTCGGTGCGCATGTATATAGCTAATATGTAACAGATAGTTTTCTTGGTCTATTGTTTAAGGGAATCCCCCATTGTGGAGCAGATTTGTTATAAGGGAGTATCTTGATGAAAAAACAGCGCAAAAGGAACACGAGGAACGGAAAGGCAACGATACAGACAAGCGCTAATTTTTCATCATGAACGTTATCCAACTTGCCCAACTTTCGACTTTACTTAATAAGAGAGTAATTACGCATTAATAGCAAGCCAAGCACTTTCATACGGGAGCAGAGGAAAGCTATAGAGTTTTCACAGGAACTTTGTAGCTGAAGAAAAATTCTTTCTGGTCCAGGGTTGCAACACGGGACCACCGCCTATCCGCGGCAGCCTCTTTATCAACTGCGCTAACCAGGATGGCTAGCGATGGTAAGGCGAGAGTGAATTTATCAACTCGAAGTGGGAACGGTGTGGTTTCAATGTGTCAGGTAATCCCACCAATGTGGACCGTGGAGTAGATAGGGAGGGAGTAAAGTAGGGAGTAATTACTGATTACTGATTCCTGAGAACAGCCAACGGCTGCATCAGCATCCACTCAACTTTCTTGTCCTTTCACCATTCTTCCGGGAAAGTACGCTTTGTACTTGTGATCTTACCTATGGCAGGCGGCGATCTCGGCAGACTGAATGCATTAAACAGAAGCTCTGTCCCCTTGAGCTGCACCAGTGTTCCTCTCCGGTACTGTCCTTCTCGTGTTCTAGGGTTACGTTGCGCTACGCCGTCGACATGGTTTCAGGTTCGCGCATTGCTTCAGGTGCTTCGATGCACACCATTCCCGCTGGCGGCGATCCCACTCGCGTGTCCAGAAAAAAAAACAGAAAGAAAAGGAAAACCCTTGTTATGCAATGGAGGTACTGTACTACACGCTATACTCCGCCACAAGCAAAAAATGCAGCGGCGAATGCCCCTCAAAGGAGGCCTTCTCGCCAATGACGCCGACCGTTTGTTGTTGTTGCGACTGAAGGAAGGATGAAAAGAAGACTGCACGGGCCTGCCCACTGGCTCGAGCTGCGCCACACTCGCTGCCATGTGCAAACAGAGGAGGGGTGAAAGATAAATGGGATAAACAAGACATGACAATTTGTAGACGCCATTGGCCGAAGGGCCTCCTTTGAGGGGTATTTGCCGCTACGTTCTTGAGTTCTATCCGACTATAGTAAATTTCAGTCTGCAGGATAAACTAACCATACACGTCCTCCACACTCTACAAGGTAAGTCCACTTCTCGTCATGGCTTAACTAAGTCCACTGCAAGACAAAGGCCCCTCCCACTGACCTCAACTTAACCCACTCCTGCACCAGCTGCACTCACCCTATCCCCCCCTCCCCGACTCACTGTTAAACCACACTACCGTGACATTCTCTGTGACCATAGGAACCAATGGTTATGTGTTCTTTGCATTACATCCCCTGTGCATATTTATTTCCTCTTCTTGATTTCAGCTTAAATATCATTAACTTCTGTGTCTCCCCTAACCCACTCTGCTCTCTTTCTGTAACCTCCACAGTTTTCCTTTCCGTAGCTTGCTGCACCGTCCAATTAAATTCAAGCCTTTTCGTTAACCTCAAAGTTTCTGCCCCATAGGTGAGCACTGGAACCATTCGGCTGTCGTAACTATTCCATCGAAGGACACTGGTAAGCTGTTCTTTGTTACTCTTGTTCTTTGTTATTCTTATTCTCCCTTCTATTTCACTCTTAACGTATCCCGTAAACTCCTGTTCCTTTCCAAGATAGATCCATTCCCTTACCTATGCTAGTGCTCAGCAGCCTACCGTAAACTCTTGTTTCTTTCCAAGGCTGCTGAAAATTGCTTTAAGTTTCTTCATATTAATTTTTTAGTCTTGCCGTTCTGCTTCGCCTGTCTAGGTCCTCGATCGCGGTCTGCAATTCATCCATCGAGTTATATAGCAAGCAGTGTTGTACGTAATGCGTTACAAGTAATTGATTACTTGTAATTAATTACACTTTTGTTATTGCGTTATTAATCGATTAACCTGTACATCATTATGCAACTATAGCCAGTCATGTGCACCACAATGGTTCGCAACTAGCGCTGATGTGGAACTGCATGTATGAATTTTGTGAGATGCAATGTGAAATGCTTCTCAACGATTTGCTGATGACCTTCCAAGATACAAACAAAATAAAGTATGATGCCAGCACTATCACAATTTGTCGAGAAGCAAAGCAAGCCTCACAGCGGTGTTTCTGGCTTTTTCTTAAAACTGCAGCCAATAAGGGTGGCATGTCAGTTATTAACACTAAATTTTGGCGCTAACTGATGTACAGCGGCGATTGAAAGAAACGAGCACAGAGCGGAGCCTAGGCACTCCGCTGTTCGCATTTCTTTTCATCACGCTTCTACTTCGCTGGTCGCAAAAAGACGCTAGGGTTGTCTGTGATGCATTCTAGGATGACTCTAACATCCTTTTTAACAAAGTAGGTAAAAGCGCAATCAAATAAAGTCAAACAGTGGAGTGCGTTGGCGCCGCGTTCTTTGTGTTTTTTTCCATCGCCACAGTATGTGGTAACAATGTCCGGCAGCTGGAACTTCAACACAGTATCCTACTACTGCAGAGCTAAATTACTAGTTTCATGTGCTCATAACGACTGTAATAAGAGTGTTCCTAAATTCTTCAAATAAAATTTGCAGACGACCGGCACCGTATAAGAAAATGGCCTTCGGAACTTGCACCATCAGGAAGTGCACTGAAGTTCTACTTCGACAAACTTAGATTCAATCCTACACAAAATAATATTTCGACCCTTTCATGTGCTCTTTAGACACTACAAAGCAGCACTCTGGCACTTGGATGTAAGCCAGACAAATTCCTGAGACTAGACAACCTAGCCAGCAGTACATTGTTTGAGGGGGCAGTAAAGATATTTTCATGTGCCATTGATATGCTTCCAGAAGCTGTAATTGGGTCTTAGATCACACTCGTTTTTCTATAAACGTTTAGAAGCATTCTGTTTGGAGAAAATTGCTTTAAATCAGGCTGTGAGTAGTTTCTGCATTTTCCAGAGGTGAAAACATCCATGAAGTCATTCGAGAAATCTCAACTTGATCTCCGAAAATAATTTCGTTCACTCTCTTCGCAAAACCCTGAAAGGCAATTTTTCTGTGGCGTCTATTTCGAGAAAAGCGCTGTACAGCTGTCCATTTGGCTCATCTTGGTCACTTACCGAATGACATGACACACTGTTTAGGCCAATATACTTGAGCTAGCATGACGAAAAATGGAGTCTATTATGTCAGCCATGACACAGATTCATGAGGTGTTTTAGGCAAGCTAAGGCTACGAAGGGTATTAAAATGATCTACCAGTGTCTCAAAGTTTAATATGCAAGAAGCAGGCTGTACTGACACATTAATGTTCCAAAGAGGAGTACCAAATGAATAGCCAAGTAATATGACTTAAGCCAGAGCCTACCTGCATGTAAGGCAACATGGAAGAAAAGGCGAAAAAAAAGAATGGCTGTGTGACTACATTAAAAGTGCCCCAGATCACGTACATGAACTCCATTTCGCTTCAAAAACCATAACTATGCGTTTATTGCACACTTGCTGCCATGCTGCTACTACTGCAGTATGACTACAGTTTCAACTACGGCTGTAAAATGTTCGGCACTGAAATTAAGCCACAAATACACCCTTTACACTAGAAAATATTGGAACAAGTGGCAAAAGAAATTAAAAAAGGAGCAGGATAAAGATACAATGTTCTCAAAGATGTATGCTAGTCGTATGCTTATTGTCAGTTATGCAGGTTGTCCCAGCTGAAAGCACTAAGATTTAAAGATAGCTTCTTAAGAGAACAGAACCATATGCACTTGACAAGGTTATATACGTGGTGTCCCAGCTAAACGTAATCAAGCTTTTAAAAAACACGGAGGGTCCTAGTTCAGTGAATTCAACTGAGATCTGTTGAGAGTCACCTGGTCTAGTCAGCAGCCTTTTTTCGTTCTCCAAATTTCATTAATTAGCTAAGACCATTTAGATAACTTTTAATTATTGGCTTCAGGAACAATGTGTCAATACAGAAGTTGTAGTTCGTTTTGAAAACCAGCTGACTTAAATGTTTGCGCCAAGATACCGCTTACGTAAAGTAGTTGTATTAATAAAACAACAAAACTTCTGTTTGGGCTAGTTGGTGCATTTTGAACCCAAGGAAAGGAGCAGCGCCAGAGCATGCAACCACAGACGAAGAAGCGCTGACTATCAAATGAATATAATTCAAGGAAGGCACAGCTTAAATGAAGCGAGGAGCAGAGGTGAAGAGGAAGAGAACGAACAATCGTGAAAGATAACAGCAAACCCAAGCAAGCAACCAGACATAAAAAGTCAAACGTTAGCTGCTTCTAAAAAGTCGACCTCTGCTGAAAATAGTGATAGTGGGGGAGTGCTGATGCAAGTGTCGCCATATCTCTTAATACAGTATGCTTCCAGGCTAACACACGCAGTCTTTGTAGTGTAGGTTGCGCTGTATGACATTCCGCGCCCTACATGCTCTCTCATCATGCCTTCAGGAGGGATGCGATATAGCGAGCGTCAATAAAGGCTCGGGGGGAGTTTTCCCGCCCCCGTAACAATGGTGTAACGTCTGTTCACCACGTGAATGTTCTCGGTTTGTTGGAAAATGCTAAGGTGTTCTCAAAGCTGGATGCTACCTCCCGTTTCCACCAAGTGAAGCTGGCAGAAGAAAGCCAAGAAATGACCCTTTAAACGCCTTGCGGGCGCTATTCTTTTTGTCGACTTCCGTTTGGAATAACTTCTGCGCCCGAGTACTTTTAGCGACAGATGTCATATATTCTCGAAGGCCAAGAGGGAGTCGTCAACATGATCGATGACTTGTTAGTGATCCGCAGCGATCGCAAGGAGCATGACAAAAGACTGGCCGAAGTGCTCGACCGCCTTAGGAAAGCTGGGCTGACTTTGAACAAGGAAAAGTGGAAGTTCAGAGTATCAAGCTTTGACTTTCTGGGAGTAGTGTCAAATGGTATTTCGCCAGATCCGACAAAAGTTGAAGCTGTCAAGAAAATGGAGCCACCCGTTGATGTTGGAGGTGTCCGCAGGTTTCTAGGCATGGTAAATCACGTTGCAAGGTTCCTGCCTCACCTGTCTGACACCATGGCCCCAATTCGGGAGCTGTTGTGCAAGAAGTCCACTTGGTCTTGGGATATACCTCAGCAATCCGCCTTTTAAAAGGTAAAGAACATGCTTTCTTCAGACATTTGCATGGCCTGCTATCATACTGAGCGCCACACAGTGATCTTTGCAGACTCAAGCTCCTATGGACTGGATGCAGTCCTCCTGCAGGACCAACCCTCAGGTGAAAGTCGTCCTTGCCTTTGCATCTCGTTCGCTGACTGCAGCTGAACAAAGGTATAGCCAGGCAGAGAAAGAAGCCCTCGCAATGACTTGGGCTATTCAACGCTTCGGTGAGTTCGTAAGAGGCCTGCAGTTTATGGTTGAGACTGATCATCAACCACTTACAGCTCTTTTGGGCAACATAGACGTTGACCTTTTGCCGCCCAGAGTACAGCGTCTGCGGCTTAAGCATGCGATATCAGTATAGCATCAGCTATGTTCCTGGCAAGCTACTGGCCACAGCCGACGCACTATCAAGAGCTCCGCTTCCATATTGTCACCGACAAACAGCTAAAGAGCACAGCCCAGGTTTTATAAGACAAGATCGGCGTTCCAGACAGCAGGGAGCTCGAGCGAGGAAGAAGACGATCTTCGAGCCCCTCGAATGCCCAAGGCATGGCAAGTTGCAGCAACAACAGTTCGGCCGCGGTACGGCGCCACTGAATGGTTCGTACGGTGGCATTGCTCCCCCTCTCCGAAGGGCACCGACTCGGTGCCGCAGCAATGAAAAGCGCGAAGAGAAGGGACGCCACATGTGTCCGGCGGCAGGCGTAGACACGCCTGAAGCGCTAGCGGGCGTGGTACGTCTTCATCCGTGCGACATGGACGACTTCGGAGGTCGGCCGTCTAGAGGAGCGAACTGTTCCTTGGGGAAGAACTTCGTAGTTCACCTCACTGACTTGGCGCAGTACCTCGTAGGGGCCGAAATATCGGCGCATAAGCTTTTCGGAGCGCCCACGCATGCGGATTGGGCTCCAAACCCAGACTTGTTCGCCGGGCTGGTAACTAACAGCTCTGTGGCGGAGGTCATAGCGGCGAGCGTCGTGGGTTTGCTGGTGCCGGATGCATGTCGAGCGAGTTGGCGGGCGGCCGCGGCATGACGAACGAAGTAAGCAGCACCCATAACTGATGAGGGAGTACTGGTCGGAAGCAACATTGCCTCCAGCATGGCGGTGGCTTCGCGACCATGCACAAAACGAAATGGAGTGAAGCGCGTCGTTTCTTGTAGAGCAGTATTATAGGCGAATGTTACGTAAGGGAGTATGGCGTCCCAGTTGCGGTGGTCTGCGTCAACATACATGGAAATCATGTCGGCGATCGTCTTGTTGAGCCGTTCTGTGAGTCCGTTCGTTTGATGGTGGTAAGCGGTTGTTTTGCGGTGACTGGTGCCGCTAAGGCGCATAACCTCCTGCGTAAGGGCCGAGATGAACGCCGTTCCCCTGTCAGTTACAACGATGGTCGGTGCACCGTGACGAAGCACAATGTTTTGAACGAAAAAGTTCGCAATATCGTTCAGCGGTACCACGAGGGACAGCTTTAGATTCACAGTACCGGGTGAGGTAGTCGGTGGCGACCACAATGTAGCGGTTACCCAGCGAGGATTCTGGAAATGGGCCGAGTAAGTTCATGCCAACTTGGTGGAAGGGGGCTTGTGGCGGATCAATAGGCTGCAGTAGTCCGGCTGGCTTAGTCGGTGGTG